>NC_088603.1:25564950-25867980 GCF_036013475.1 Columba livia | reverse complement strand
CAGAAAAGATACTAAAACATGATTCAGTGCTCTGCTGCATATTACTTTTCTTGCAATATATAAGAAAAGCTGAACATTCAGAAAATCGAGTTTCTAAAAAAATAGTTAGCACATTTTCTCCTTGTTACAACACATCACCAAGATTTACTTCCATGGTTGTATATTATTATATGATTTGCTGATACATTTTTTCACTATAAAAGCACACAACATAATATTAAAAGAAAAAACACTTAATATCTAACATGAGGTCACAGAGGAAACAACTTTACTTACAGCAGCTTGCTGTTGTTTTAATTTGTCTCTGTACTCTTCCAGTTCTTGAAGACTAAGTACTGGAGGAAGCCTCTGCAAGTACACAGAAAATGAAATTGAGAAATTAAAGGATGCTAAATACACATGTAGTATTAACTAACCAATCAATTCCACTAAAGAAACATTCTTATTGCTTCTGCAACCTAATCTGCAGAATTAATCCATTATTTCAAATGATGGATACTGAAATATATCAGTGCTAAGATAAACAATATATCATAATTGCATCATATGATATCATAATTACTTCAAAGTTACATTGTTCTAGCCATATATGTATACATACAACCCCCTAATCATTGCAATTATTATGTCCCAGTCTATTAATTGCTAAAACAAATACCCAAAGTATAGAACAGACTTTTTTTTCCCCCATTCAAATATTTTGTCTTTTTCACAATAGTTTAAATTACAAAGTGGCTGTTAGCACACATTAAAAGAAGAGACTCCACATCAACACTGTATGCTAGAAGCTCCACACAACCCCAAGACGAGTTGGGAGGGTACAGTTTTGCATTAATACAAGATCTAAGAAACGAACCAAAAAATAGCTCATTGAAACGAGCATACTCTTTTGACCCTCCTTTTTTGTTATATGACTGTCTTTTCTTTTAAGAAGACAACTTACCTCTAACTCATACTTCACAATATCAAAGGAATCATTGGAAAAATATACTTCTTCAATGCTATTAATTATTTCCTGCTGAGCTTGAGGGTCAGTTGGTTCTTCACATACCTCTCTGAGCTCCTCCTTCACAAAACAAAAAGAGATTCCATTATATAATATTGCGTCCTAACAAGAACAATGTTTTACCAAAACAAGCATTTTTCAAAACCCATTTACAGTATTAGTACAAGAAGCAATAGCAAAGAACAAAAAGTTCACTACACTGCAACTTGTTCTTCCCATTAAAAAGAACAAGATATTTAAAACTTTTCAAAGAACGAAGTGCAGACTTTGATGTTGTGGATCAGTTAAACACTTATTCATCAACACATTTATAGCACAACCGCATATAAAGTCCACAGTTTTTTCCTTCTAAAGTTTAGAAATTCTAATAATAAACTAAAAATATATTGGCAGGCTATATAACCAGAAGGAAAAAAAAAAAAAAAAAAAAGAAAAAAAAAGAAAAAAAAAAAAAACCAACACAAAAAGTAACAAATAAAAAACCCGAGTTTTTCTTAAACCAGAAAAAAACATCTTTGTAAACATAAGGTAGCCAGTGTCACTACAAACATATAACTTTTCAATTCAGCCCTCAGAATTCACTGTAATAAAAGTCATGCCAATAAACACTTGAATGTTTTACAAGTAAAAGCAGAACAAATCTGCCTTCTTTGCACAAAACTGAGAGATTTCAGATTTTTCTCTGACTAGTAGGGTGGTCTAAGCAGAGATGTGCTGTTAGCCTTTCTGAAAGCTAATATTCAAGAGGTGAGCAATCCCCTCCTTGCTGTCACGATCCCTCCCAGAAGGTCTTCTCAACACCCCAGCTGCTTCCATTGGTCGCAACAAACAAAGGACCAAACCTGAGCCTCCTCTTCACCTTCTATATCAGACATTTCAACTAAGACCAGCCCTCCCCTGGATGCTGTTCCCACTGAAGTAATGAAAATTCTTTATCAGAGACTCAAAAGGGAGAAGTGCCAGGACATTATTACACCAGAATACAAGATAAAATGGATCAAATTGCTCAACAATCGCTCTGCCAAAGTGATGTAGTGGACTGAAGTGTCCCATAAAGACCCCACACCTCACAACAATGCTGGGTTGTTACAGGAGGACAAGGTGCCAGTGTTTCATCACCAAGAGCTCAAGGGCTTCTATCACCAGCTACAGACATCAGATTTTAGACTAACTTACCAAACAACCACTAACTTGCTTATTTTGTACATCAGTTGAAATAAGGTCAATGCCTACATGACATGAAGTAAACCAACAAATAGAAAGGAATGTGCTGTTCCTCTATGCAACTAGAGGCAGCCAAGGGATGGCAAGTGAACAGTTTGGAAGAGCATGAGATGGAGCCACTGCTCCTCTAAAATATCTCTCGCAGGAAAAAAGAAAAAAGAAAATAATAAAAGGAGGGGAGCCAAAAGCAATAGCTCCGACGCAGAGAAAACCGGATTTCGCGCCCCCGAGCAGCGCGAACCCCTCGGTGACACGAGCGGGCACAACGGAGGCCAAAGAGCGGGCGGGCGGGACACCTGCTCGCGGCAGGACAGGCTGCCCCGGCCCCGCCCCGGCCCCCGCCGGGCAGTGCTCGGGCTCCACCAGCTGGAGCGCGGGCGGAACGGCAGCTGGCAGGCGGCTTCGAGCCGAGATGGAGCAGCGGTAACCCGGATTAAAACCACCGCCCTCCTCCCCTACCGTCAGGCGCCCAGCGCCTCGGATCTCCACGAAGGGAGTGTCTAAAACGCCCGGCTCAGTCCCGCCAGCTGCGCTGCCCGGCGGGCTGACCTGCAGCGAGACGGAGAAACCCGCCCGGCACCACGGGGCGAAGGCAGCGACCCCCCTCCAACCACACGGGCACCCGGCGGGAGGCTGTGGGGGCGAAGGGAGCGCACCCACGTATGTGAGGGAAAGAAGAAAACAACACACATAACGATATAATGACAACACGTAACAACAACAAAGCAAAACGATGCTATTCTTTAGACAAACCCTTAAAATCGGGTTTGAGCACAGTCCCGCACTCAGCAAGCACCTGTCCACAACGCCACCAGCCACAACAGCACCTTGCTCAGAGGAAGGCAAAGGCTGGGTTGGCTACGGGGCACTGACAGAAGATGGTACCAGTTTGCAGGAGTCAGGAGGGAGGAACCACATGGGCACCGAAGGGCCAGGCAGGACTCCAGGCTGGCAGACCATCCCTTCAGCTCCAGCCACACCACTCACCGTTCCACCTCACGTCTCACCTTTACTACAAGCATGAGAAACAGAGGAGGGCAGGTTATGAGGAGTTAAAAGATTCTTTAGAAATAGTCCCTTTAGAGTGTTTTTCAACTTTTTAATCTATGATTTTTAAGTTTCCATCACATGAGAGTGCATGGATTGGCAGAGGACACACACTTTCAGATTCAATGGCATACTGCTCTTGCAATAATTTCATTTATAAAGCAATGAATCCGTTATCTAACCATATGTATTCCTGTCCTTTAAAATAAACAAACAAACAGAAAGTTGTTTCCCTCTGCACTCCCTAACAAATGACATCTCTCTATAAATTAGCTTAGCATCTTAGAGTACATTGAGTTTTAGCTATTTGAAACTAAAATTAAAAGCTACTCAAGACAGGCAACAGGCTTAGCTTAATTTGCCCACTGAACCATTGCAAATGAAATCATCAAATTTGTCATATGGTGTTTGGCTTCAAGTTCCCCCATGGTTGTTTGTTAAAAGAAGAAAAGAAGAAAAACTAAACCCATGAAGAAAACTCTAGGACCATTTGAATTTCTAGATTATTGATACCTTGTCATATTGGTGAAAGGATATGTCAATGCCATAGGTAATTGATATATCCTGAAGATGTATTAAGAAAGCCATCATGGACACATATTCTGTATTTAGAGCCACATGATAATAAGTTGGGAGGGTTGGTCTTAATATCAGCATTCCAATGAAATCTAATCAAGGATGTTTTTGCCTTTGTAGAAGACCACAGTTTTCAGCACAAAAATAAATCTGATGTTGATGTGGCTAGGAAAATTAATTATAAACTATTTTATCCTGTCTCAGAAAGACTCTTCATCTCAGTTTTTCTTACCAAAATACTACCTAGGAAAATCTTTATTAAATAGGCTGGCTTGGTTGGTTGGTTGTTTCTTATCTTGTTCATTCTTTCCAGAAAAGCAATCTACTGAGAACAACTCTCCATAACAAACTTAAGTTCCCACATAAATTACACTATCTGCCACCAGACTTTATGCCATGATAAACTGCAGCTTCCAGTCCATCATGCTCCACTAGTTTCAAATAACTGTCATGCTCAAGGCCAATCTATTCACTCACCACTGAAGGAAGCAAGTATTCTTAGCAACAGTTCATTTGCTGTTATTCAATTTTTGTCATCCCTTCAATTAGAGATACAAAACAATTTTACTATATACATATGAAGTCCATAGTTCCACAGGCTTCAGGGAAGGTCAGATTTAGCACTGTGGAGTTCATACTCAAACCCTTTGGAGAGGTAGAGAGAGAAATTCTATTAAATCCCTCAGTGTACTTTTCTACCTTTTTTTTTTTTTTTCCAAAAAAAAAAAGAGTCAATATTAAAGCACACTTGTCCGTAAATTTTATGGAAATTTTACATAAATTCAGAAATTCCAAGTGCTATTCTGAATAGAAAAACCTATAAAAAAAATGGAATACACAAATCAGGAAGAGTAGCAGATTGGCACGGCAGACCCCATAGTATTAATTTCAATCCACCTGCCCAGGTTACTACACAGGTTCAGCAGTAGGAACCCTCCAAGCAATAATGGGCCAGTACAGCCATCCATGTTTCCAAAGTTTTGCTCAGCCAGTAGGTTGGATCATACTTTCATGGAAAGACAATTTATCCTGTCAAACATACTTCCTTTCAGGTTATGGTTAGTGCAACTCTAAACAGGAAGTGTCTCTTTCATAAAGACACCTAAATAGACCAGTGAAAGACAGTTTCTGGGGAGATACAGAAAAAAAAAAGCTGTCTGACAGGTTCACACACTTGAAGAAGCCACTGCTAAGTAAAAAACAGTGGTTAGTGTTTGCATCTCACACCTCACATCATTTTGCCCTCCTGTTCTACAGAAATAGAAGTTTACAGGTCCAGAAGCCTGTGTCAATTTCTGGAAATACACTTCAGAAGAGTCACTTCATTGCAGACCCCTCTGAAATGCAGTTCAGCAAGTTTTAGATGACTTACTCAGCTATTTCCCAGCACACCACACTCTCACCCTCCTTGTATTCTTCACTGCCTGTAACACCTAAATCAATATTGCTTTGTTGAATGAAGCATTACTGGTGGGGAGTTGAAGCAAACACCTTCTGCATTCCAGTCACGATCAACTGAAAGACTTGGGAAGCAACGACATTGAAAAACGCTAACTGGTCCTACTCAGAGAAAAAAAAAAAACAAAAAATTAAAGAGCTTCCAGCATAATTAGAAGCTGAAGGTCAGCAATAGCCTATGCACCTCTACACAGAGAGTGCCAGGGGCCAAGTCTGCGCAGTACTTGTTTGGACACAGCCTCATGCGCTAAAACACACCACTGAACACACGGACAATTTATATCCCTCCATTCTGAATATGGATCAACACCTCTGTCAAAAGTTAATCCTGAATACCAGGATGAGGGCCCTGCTCAACAGATTTAATCAGCAGGTACATTGCAACATCCTACCACCTTGAAATAAATAAGATATAAAAGTATTTTATATAGAGATACACACACAATCTTTTTATCTGTGTAAAAAGACATATTTACATATTATATATGTCTCATAATATATGTATAACTGTATCTATAAACTCACCTCAAAACTTCTTTCTTTCTCCCACCACAGTTAGTGCCCAGCTAGGGAAGGCAATCCCACAGCCAACTTTGTGGTCTTCCCTTATCTGCCACAGGAAATGCCCAGAAACTTCTTTTGATCTCTCCTTCTTCAGTATGTATACAGAGTACTCATTAAAAAGCCCTCACTCTACCAAAACAAACATTACACTGTGAAAACAATTCTCCTGGTGGAGAGAACAACAAAGCCTGATCCATAGAAGAGATATTAGTCACACCACCACTTAATGCACTCCTGAAAAGCAGTCAGCTGCTGTTGGGGAAACAGAAACCCACACAGACCAAGAAAGCCACACTTCTACAGCTATAAGAAAAGCGTAAAAAAAAAAACCACAAACAACTTTCAGTGTTGTTTACCACTCAAAGCCACAAAGCCAACTGAGATTTGTATTTTTATATGAACTGATTATCTTCAAGATAAGCATAACGTAATTCAAAGTCAACTCATTGTTAATCCTACACACTTGAATTCAAGTGTACCAAATACCTCTCTCACCCTTTTGTGACAGCATCTACTGAACAAAACTGATACCAGCATGGGAAACAACAAGTTGTGAGTAACAGAATGGTTCAAAAATAAGTGCTTTTGCCAAGAAAGGTTGTACCAGATGAACCTTGAGGACCCTTCCAACCTGGTATTCTATGATTCTATGAATTACAGCTCCCCATGGTGACCAGGGCACACAGATGAAGTAAGGTATCTCAATCAAAAAAGATATTAAACCCCTCTGCAGTCAGCTTTCTCTACCAGAAATTCTGTCTTGCAGTACAGAATTGCCTTATCTACAGACAATATCATTAACTATTATGCACTTATTTCTCTGTATGACCAAGTCAGCAGTATGAGTCTGTAATACAACAAAAAGTAAACCAGGTTTGCTGGTAATTTGCCTTCATATGACAGAAGCAAATTGAAATTTTTGAGGATATTTACAGAATTTGTCAGAGTACTGGTTAACGTGAGTCCACACACATAGAAGTATTCCATAAAATATCCAGGTACCAAATCATTTCATTGTTTAAAAACTAAAAATTTAGGAGGACAGTCATCACTTCAACGTGATGGCCTGCAATCAACCAGCCAGCAAACCAACAGCTTTCAGATATCAAGACACAAAATAATTTTGCTGGTCTTCCCCTTATGTGATGCAATGTCAACATACTCTTCTTCCTGACCTCTATAGTTCCCATTTGACCACCAAACTAGTGTGACAGTCCCCCACTTCAAAAACAGGGTTTTGTTCCTAGAGTTAGCATTATCTATCAGTGGCTTGTGACCTTTCCAGTAATTCATGCTGGCTCTGCAGCCTTGCATTCTGTATCTCCCCACAGCTTTAACTCAGCTTTTGAAACTTTCAGTAACACTTGCCCTAGATCAATCTGGAGATACCAAGTGTAGCATCATAACCACTCCATCATCAATATAGTATTTGCCTGGTGAGCTTGAGTCTTTTATTATTCAAGATATAAACAAAAACAGTTTCTAAAATGTGGCAGCAGAGAGCAACCTATGCTTCCAAATAGCGACCCGCAACAGTCTGAAGCTGTGCTTTTACTCATTGCCTTCAAAAATCTGCACCTTTACTGTAGTCTACTTTTGCATTCAAAAGCGAATTCCCTTTACCAAACTCGCACATTATTATAAAATAATTATTGAGGGGCATTAGCTTATATCCAGCTAAGCTGCTTGATCCTGTGATTATAACAAAATTCTGATTTGTGACATCAGTACGTTGCCATGGCATTCAGTATAGCTTCAGCTTAAAACAAATACCAAAATCCAAAAGCTTAATGACTTTCAACTTCCACGCAGTGCTTAAACCTAATCTCCGTGACAGTTACTCATACCACAAACACAGACAATATCTCCCCCTCTTCACCTCAAAAAACTCCTGTTTTCAAGAACGGGTATCTGAATCTATGTTCATAGGGACAGGAGGCATATTACAGTGCCTCATCTGATGTCTCATCATTTGAAAAGTAAAATCCTACAATTAAGATTTCAGCAAAGTTAAGGAGGCATGACGATATAAAATCCTTCTCCAAAAGAAAAGGGCTGGAAGTAAAATTACCACAGCAAATGGCTTGGGACTGTAGCCCAGAGTTAAACTGATCAAAACACAGTAATTTTATTCAAGATTCTTGTGATCTAATGCTTTCATTTAATCACATAGTCAGGTCATGCAACTTCATAAGAGTTTCACTCAATACAGCTTGCTGAGAAGGAAAAAGTTAATCTAAGCAACTCAGAATATTGAGAACTACTCACCTAAAACATTTTGGAAGGAAAAAAAAAAATATTAGAAGACTGAAAAATATAAAACTCTTATTCTGTGGCACAGAAGAGAACAATACTCTAATTTTATGAGCTTCTAAAAAAATAATCAGCTGACAAGACCTAATGTTGATGCAAGCTTGCCTTTTCAGGCACAGAATTCATAACTACAAAGAGATTCTGTTTGCAGAACAGTTACACATGTCTTCACATTGCAAATATTTGACATAAACGTATGAAAAAATTACAAATGGTTGACAGGCATTTGTTTTCCCATTGTTACTGGTACAAGGTATAGGCTTACCAGACACATAACATCTAACTATTAAAGAATAGAAATCCAGCCAAGATGTGCTACATCAACTTTTACTTGGCAAAAAAGACAGTTTGAAACTGGACGTTCAGTGGGTGGCAGGAATCTGCAATTTTGAAATCTAAGCTGTGCAGATGAGACGATTCTTTCAACATCGCTGCAAATGAATACTTCCACTCTTTGAAATCAATATATTGGCTGCTGTTTAACAGCATTATGTACCAATTCAGATATTGTTACTTGATTTTTCAAATACACAGTAGTGCTGATTTTCTGGTCTGCCTCAGCACAAGCAACATATTACAGAAGAACATAAGGATTTTTTTATTTTGGTTTGGTTTTAACTATTGTAAAATAAGGCATCCAATTTTAGTCAGGAACTTATGTATCTCGTTGGTTAATGGCAAAATCCAAATTAGGATTAAATAATAGACAACATCCACAGGAAGTCTTGTGAATCGTCCATTCAGATCAACAGTGTATAAGAAGCAGTGAAATATTGTGACAAATGTTTCCTCACACCCAAATTATTCAGCACAATTTGTGAGACAAGAGTGAGCCAACAGTATTTAAGTAGTGAGACACAAGAAAACCAAAAAACCTATTAGTATTACAAAGCCGTAACATTTAAAGGAGAACATGAAGTTAATTATGTATGCTGAAGAGTAAAACCATGAAAGTACAAAATATATTTGCAGCACCAAGACTTAATTATTAAGAGACTAAATATGAAGACTAGAACTATGCAGGCTACCCATATAGCATCTACTTTCCAAATTAAAAAAAAAAAGGGGCACTTTTCTTTTTCCTTCATTTTTTTTTCTTCATTCCTGCAGGAAATGTAGACAATATTACAATATTATTATCAGCATCCAGTGACAATTCAGAAGTTCCAAGAAAGAAGTTTTAATGCAAGTTCATTCTGAGTCAGTGAACTGTTTTGCTTCACAGCTTTTAATTCTTTCATAAAACTATTTTAAAAGATTTTCAGCAAGAGATAAAACTGTCAAAAAGACCAACAGCAAACCTGGTTTAATAAAACTTAAAAAAAAAAAAATCACACAAAACAACCTAAGTGTAATCTAACCATAAAATAAAAAACATAAAATGAAGGGGGAATGAGTAGGGAGTGTGTATCATACCTTACTAGGAATCCGAAAGCTTTCAATAGGACTGAGGTCATGAACACTCTCCTGAGGACTTCTCAGACCCTGTAAAAGAATTTTAATAGTCAGTTAAGACTGATTACTTTATATATATTGTAATTAAACAGCACAAGTCTCACCTGGTGTTGAATATATATCTACAAGTCCTTTAATAAATTACAACGATATGAGGCTGGAAGGCTAAGGCTTTATTCCATAAACATTTAAGCAAGACCATTGGTGTACAAATTGTGTTCCTCAAACACCTCAGCATTTCCAACTTTATGCTGCAATACGAACCTTCTCACTACAGTTCACTTATACCCTCCTCTCTACTTCCAGGTGTTATTTTATGTTAAAAAATGCATGTGTCCAAAAAACATAACACACTTTGCTTCACTCACTTAATGGTCTAATGGAAACAAATAACCAAATTCAAGTGTCACCTACTCTGTAGCAAAATTGTATTATTTTTGCTTTATGGCATATTTGTCTATTTACCACATAATACCATTAGAACTGTTTTTCCTTATGCATAACTAAATTGAGAAAGATGCATAATCCACATTAGCTGCTTTACAGACAGTAATTCTTACTCTTCAAGACATACAGCCACGTAAACAGAATATGTTCTAGTTGACTGAAGCTTTGTACAGGAAGCATCAATTAACCAGCTGAATATGCATTTGCTGAATATCTAGCACATTCACAATTTGGTGAAGCAATACCACAGAACATGCTGCTTAGCAAAATTTCCACCAGCTCCCTAGGCAGAGGTGAATCTAAACATTTAAGTTTCAGACACAGTTCTGACTCTAGCTTCCCTTGAGACTGCAGGGTGTTCACATGAGTGGTGAGTTTCAGGCAGACTTTCCTCCTCCTCCTCTTGCAGTTGATGCTAACAGCACTGTTCCCAAGCCCTTTTCAGGCCCTGGTACGTACACACAAAGAATCTATGCAATTATTACGTGATTTTATGAACAAAAAAAAAAAAAAGTATGTATCCTCTGAAACTACTAAAGTGTTTTACAAGTCCACTTTCGTGGTAACTACTACATTTTACAATTGTTTCATCTTCCTAGGATGCAAAACCTCTTCATTTCAGTTTTGATTCTCAGATTTCCACATGCATCACTTCAAAACATCCACCTTTTCCATTTGCCACCCTCACAGGTGACTCACCTCTATGCATCGGAAATTCAAGGTAACAAACAACCAAAGCAACTGCTTCAGCTTCTCATACTGCATGTGAAATCTTCCACCTGTGCTCTCAAAAATCTACAGTACCAGCAGCTTATCTTCAGAAGCAGCAAGAAGTTTCACTTTTTAACTAATCAAATGCTAAATGGAACTTAATCCTTCCCAAAGGCTGAAAATTGTATAAGTCACATCATGTTCAGACCACACACTGGGCAGGCTTCCCACAGCTCCTCTGAGTCAAGCTGAAAACTGATCATTTACCCCTATAATGAATGGGAGCAGACCCTTATTTTGGAAATTCAGTTTTCAGGCCAGTGCCCATTTTTGAGCCCTGTCTCCCATGTAAGCATCACAATTCTGAGGGCACAGTTTAGGGGAAAAACAAAATAAAAAGTTTGGTTTCTGACTTTCCCATCATTTCCTATAACTATCTAGAATACCTGATGTGGTGGATGACTCAGGTGATTTTTTTATGTTCTCAAATTTAGACACACGGGCAAACAGGCTTCATTTTAGAGATATTTAGTATACATGAATGATCTGAATACTCCAATACACTCCTTAAAAAAGGCTCTGAACCTTGGAAATACTAGTCCAAACATACACTAGAAGAGATCTACATAACACCAGAGACACCTGGCACAAGGGAGTAGGCTGACAGAAACACATGAGGTGCTCTAGCACACAGTCAGTATGTGTCCACCCAAATCCTTCCCCAGCTTTGCCTCCCTTTCGGTCCAAAGCGTTTGCCCCCAGACAAAGCCACGTTCAGTGCCGCGGCCCAGCGCTCGGAACTGTGCGGGACAGAAGGGTCTGACGCAGACCGGTCGTGTCATCTGTAACGCCAATCTGCCTGTCACCGCACACGTACGTGCTGGCACCTGTGCACGCTTCCATTTCGTGATATAAAGAGGAAAAAAAAGCTGGGTGCGTGCGTACCAAGAGCTCATGCACACCAGGACGCCCCTCTCCTCACAGGCAGGACTGAGGGTGATGCCCGCGCCCCGGAGGCCCATCAGGGTGCCCGGGCACGGCCGCACACGCCTGTCCCGGCGCCCCCAGGGATACAGTGTTCGGGACCCAGCCGCGGCGGGACCCCGCTGCCCTCCCGACCCGAGCCGCTCACCTGGCGGGTCATCAGCGACTTGATCTTCTGCATGATGGCACCGGTGCCGGTACCACCGCCGCCGCCCCAAGAGCGCTCAGCAGCCCCGTGCGGCCGCAGGCTCCGGCGATCACGGGGAAGCCATGTTGGACGCCACCTGACAGAGCCCGCCCGATGCTCTCTGGGACCGGTAGTCCAGGGGCGGTGACGCCCAACTACAACCCCCGTCAGCACGACCGGGAGGGCGGGCATCCGGGCAGGGAGCGGGGCGGGCCGCTCCTTCCGCCGCGGCGGGCGGGGCTGAGGCTCCGGTGAGCGGGATCGCCGGGCGGGGGCGCTGTGAGGGGAAGCGGGGCGCAGGCGCGGGGTGTCGTGCGGGGACGCGGGGCGGCAGCCGGCGCCGTGGCTGCGGGAGGCGGAACTGGGCCACGGAGGAGGAAAGGCCACGGCCAGCGGGACGGCGGCTCTGGTGCCTCACGGGGGCGGTCATGGCCCCTCTCCGGGGCGGTGGAAGGAGCCGGTAGCTGTGCAGCCCGCTGTCCGACAGCGCTGCTGAGCTCACGGCACCGACCACCGTGCGCGGCCTCGGGCTCTTGGTTACGTTTGTATCCCCAAGCGTCCCGACTGGCACCGGTAGCCCAGCGGGCCGAGGGTTTCTCCGTGGTTTGGGGGATGTTACAGAGTGTTTAGACATTGAGTGTTTAGACTTTGAAAGCAATTATCGGAGAAGACAAAATGAGGCTTTGTCTAAAGAGGTGGAATATCTAGAAAATACACTTGAACATTGACCTTTTTCTGTTTGTCTCTGTTTTTTTTAAGGCATTATGCAGAAGGGTGTGGGATCACTGAAACAAGCTTTTGTATCTCTGTGCTTTGGCTGTATATATGTCAACTAGAAGCTTCTAGCTTTTTTCATCTGTTTTATATCAGTCCAAGAAAAGGGATGATTTATCCTGTAGTCCTTAACTGGAGATGACCTCTGGTAATGAGGCCACCAACATCTCCACCGCAGCATAGTAACACCTACAGAAAAGGTTGTCGTTCCTTCTGGGTTACTGTAGTCACACATAGACCAGCTCAGCGTGTATTTCCCAATCCTGTATCCCGCTGCAGGCAGAAGTGGCCGTACAGCTCTCTGAACTGACACAGTGACAAAGTGAACGTCAGAACCACTGGACCCTTTTCCGGCATTCTTCAGCAAGAATTCTTTACTTTTGCCTACCATTGGGAATATCATCTGTAATTATTTCTATGGGAAACCTCTAACAAGTTTAGCACATAACAAAGATACTTAATAAAACAACTAAAATGTGCAGAAATAGTCAAAAATGTTCAGAATGTGCTGCAAATAAAGTTGCCTTAATGCAGTTGCTTTTATTAAAAATGAGGTTTGATTTGCTTTGTCTGCCATTTAACAACCAGCACAAGCTAGAATTCTATAGTAAAAATAATATGCATCTTTAGCATCTACTTCGTTTGTGTAAGTTATTCAGTGGAAAAACTTGCAGCATGTTATTGGCATCAGGGGAGTATCCAAATACTGGAAGTAAGGGGACACACTTGAAAAAAAAATTATAATCTGTTGGTTGGTTGGCTTTAATTTTCTTTGCCCACATACAGCAGTTAAAGTAGCAACACAGGCTTTAGCCCAATGTGAACCCTCCCTTCATTTCAGGTGGAAATTAATTGGAACCTGTGACCAATATTTTATTACATGTTAAAACCAAGTAGATAGTTTCTAACTCAGTTTTTACAAAACATTGCAATTTGATATATCTAGCCTACAATTAAGTGTTTTAAGCAGGTTGTAAACAGCAGCACCAAGAAGGGACAGGACAGTGGAGCTGGGAAGCCTTTGTAAGTAGGCAAAATATCCCTCTTCATCTACTGGCTCATGTCAGATGGTAACATTATTTCTGGTGGGACCACTGTACTCACATTTTTGTTAACCTAAAATAACCCTCATGTTTCTTACTTTTGGTTATATAGAGCAGCCAAGAATTCTGGGTATTTTCACCTCCTTTTAACTTAAGTAAAAATGAAGTGTTCAGCCCTTCTCGGGGGGCTTAGCACCTTGCAGGACCCTTGCAGTGAGAGGGAGGCAATTCCTTGCTACCAGTCTCACCTGCACAAGGCAGGATACAGTCTAGTCTAATATTTGTTAATCCATAATAGTCTGCCTAAGGGCTGTAAAGCAAAAATTTAGTGTGTTTTTCTATGGATAAACCATCCCTGTCGATGCAAATATTTGCTGTTGCAAACTCTTACTGCACATGCAACTGTGGGAGGTTACCTGGTTTGCTGCTGATTAGATTTGTACCGTGAGTGGCAGCCTTGGACAAAATCCAAATAATACTTTAATATTATATTAATATTAATTCAACTGATGTAAGTTAATGCAGAATAAACAGTAATGAGCAGCTAACTCCACAACTGTAGAAAGCTGTCCACTCTAGCCACAGGATTCTTTGTGAGGAGATGCGTGGTAGATACTTCACATTTCATGTTGTTTACAGAAAGGAAATAAAATAATCACCAAGTTATGTTAAGGAAAAAATACAGGAAAATGCAGAAAAGTTACAAGCTAGGAAAGTACTAGAAAAAAAAGATAAGCAAGGCTCTTTAATAGCTGTTGAATATTTTTTATAATAGAAAAGGAGAAGCTGTCAAAGGAAAAGATCTGATAAAATCTTCTGAATACGACTTTGAAATAAGCAGAACCATGTAACAGCACTGTATTTTTTATGAAACTGTAACTAAAGAATGTTAATACCTAAATATCATAGTACATTAGGTGCTTTCACTTTTTAATTCAATGAACTTTGTATTCTGTGCCTCATTTGTTATATTCTGTGTCACATTTGCTATGACTGCCGGGGAAGGGTTACCATAAAGTCAGAGGCAATGAAGATGGGTGCTCATCTAACAGGTGCTCCACTCCCTTTGTTCTTTGTATACACATATTCAAATCACATAAGGCAGGGGACAGGACAGGGCCTGTTAACTCACTGCTGATTTCCCTGGCAAATAAACCAGCAGCTGCGGGTCCAGGCTCTGGCTTAGCACTGAGAAGAAGGTGGGATTTGCATGGTACAGGATGCTTTCATGGGGCCCTTTAGCCAACTTCTTTTGGGACTTACAGTGCAAAATATATTTTCTGCTTGTAGGTAAGAAACTATGAATTATATTTGATAGTCACTGTGGAAATGTGGGTTGGTTTTATACTCCTACGTTTCAAGATATTTCTCTTCTATTGCCAGATGTTTTTATTTCAAGAAAGCAACCTAAAAGCTTTTAATCGGATAGTGTCCCCTTGTTTTATGAGTGGAGCTATAAACTTTTAGCAACTGACAAAAATTGTGCTAATCAAAATCTGTATATAAAATGTGGGCATTGATGACATATATATTGTCATATTAATACATGCATTATGCATTCTTTTTAAAAGTAAGCCTGGACAGATTCTCAACCAAAGTTTATACAGAAGCTGTTACACATTTCTTTTAAAATGCATTGTCTTGAGACACTTCTGATACATTATTTTTCAGTTCATTATGATGCCTTACAGTTAATAGGGAAAATTTGTATGTAAAATTTAAAAGTACGTGGTATTAAAACTTAATCAAGCTTTCAATCACCTGAATAATATCTTCCCATTAATAGTACATTTGTTTATCTGGGTGCAGTTTTCATAAGTATATATTTGTTACACATGCAGTTGATAAAAAGTAGAGGTTCTATGCACTTTGACAGGAATATCCTGTAATCAAATGTTAGATAAACTTATATTTCTACAAACTCTAGTAGTTTGATTTTTCTGTACTTATTTGTTTTTGTAAAAATCAACATAGGGAATATATGATATTACAGAGGTAGTGCTTTCTCATTCATGTGTAAGGACAATTTTTCTTTTATCTGCTTTGTGAACTTATATACGGTCACCTAGTTTTCTTAATTTTGAGCTAAATACTTTGTCAAGAGTTTTGGGTTCATAACAGTTGCAGTTTTATATGAAATTTATTGGATTTCTTCTTTAAAAATGAAAACCCTGGTTGAGAAGAAACACAGGGAATATGCACTTTATCTACATCACAACTTTACTGGATGCTTTTTATGAAAATCCTACAAGAGCTATTGGTGTGGCAGCAGAGTGCTTTGGAGTATGTGTGTGTTCCCCAGGAAGTCTCATTGTATACCCTTACTGAGATACACACATTTCCTAGCATGGGACATGTACAGCTTATACTTTATATCATGACAGGAATCAGGTGCATTGGAGGCACAACACAAAGCCCACTGAAGACGTTGACCTCAGAAACTAAAATTAGGTCCAATAACAAAGCTCAATGGAACTTGTTCTTGGGCAAAAATCCCAAACTAGGGAAGAGCTTGCCTGAGTCTCCAGTGATGTAAATGGAGGTGTAGGGATTGCAGATTCCCTGGTCTGTTGTATCTGGTTTGTTTCAGAAATGAACATATTTGCAACACTCTCGTGAAAGGCAGTCGAGAATCCAAACTCACTTTGACAAGGAGATGTGCATGTTAAATTCAGAGAATGATAAAACCTCGCTAAGCAGGTTTCAGTTTATGCCATAAACTCAAAAGTTATGTCATAGTTTTTTATTTAAACTAAAGCTGCAGCCCTTGTTTTATGTCAACAATGATTCTGTTGTGCTTGCTAATACTGGTGATAGCAAAATGAGATGGAAGCAAAGCACAGATCACTGAGCTCCAAATGGAGGTCATTTGGGTACAACTCTTACAGTCATTATACAAAAATTAGTTTTCAGAATTCTATTGTCTTGGAAAAATGTGCATTTTATTTAGAAAGCTATAGAGATAGGCTTAAATTGTACAGAATTTTTGCCTGATGACAATGAAGTAAGAATTTGGCACATTGGCTTGATTTCACTGTTCACAATTCAAGGATTAATTGTAACAGTCTTCAGTTTTAATTAAAAAAAAAAAATGAAATTAGTCTAATAGAATAGAATCATTGAACCATTTAAGTTGGAAAAAACCCTTAAGATCATAGAGTCCAACCGTTAACCTAACTAACCTAACTAACCCACCACTAAAACAAGTTTGTAAGCGCCACATGTGCATGTCTTTTAAACACCTCCAGGGACAGTGACTAAACTGCTTCCCTGGGCAGCCTGTTCCAATGCTTGATAATCCTTTTGGTGAAGAAAAAGCCCTTTTGGTAAAGAATATTCCAGACTGCAAAAGGTTTGATCTCTGCTAAAGCCAGAAGTCTTCCAGCACTGCTCCTATAAGACCCTTGCCTTCAGCAGAGCACCATTATCTAACATCTTTGAGCCTCCTGCCTTGGCCTGGCCCTGCTGGCCACCGAGAAGCTCCTGAGTGCCGAGATGAGCATGATTTCATGCCACAAAATCACCCACAGACCCAGAGGGAGCGGCAAAAAGCTGCAGTCGCCCAAAGTCACTCCTGAACAGATTCCAGAGGAAAACAGGGTTTTGCCCTCACCACCTCTGGTCTTTGCTAAAAGATTTTCCTGAACTGCAGATCAAAATGTCCTTCCAAGCTATCACATGGAGCTGCTTTTCCCTGTGAATCAAGTGGAACAAAGTTAACGTACAGTTTCTATTCCCACAATTTTTTAATTGAGAAGAAATTAAGTTTTCCAGCCACAGTTCTCTTAATCTTACTGTATGGTGGTCCCTTCTGCACTGGTGGTCCCAGTTATCCTAATGCTCGCTAGACCTGCTTGGTTTTTGCTAATTTTGTGCACAACGAGGTCTGTGCGAAATATTATTTGTTATACATATTTTATGATTTCACTGCAGCTGTTTCTGGCTTCTTGTCCTACAGCACAATTGCTTACTGACAGCTAAATAAACTCAAAAATTGAACAATGTCATGCCTAAAGAATGAGGAAGGATATGGACAGATCTTTTAATTGATCATTTACAGATCTCCCAGTATTTGACAGATGTTCTTTACTTTATTCAAGGAAATTTAAAAATTAATTTGAAGGGCTATATGAAATACATTTCCAACATGAAATATTTTGTGAAGGATTTTACTGAGGAATTGTGTGCTTTTTTTCAAATGGACAACAGCTGTTTAAACCTGATCTCTATTTTAAGCCTCACAGGGGGGAAATTCACCTCTGAGAAATGTTACGACAACCAGCAAAACTAATCTCCCATTAACCAGAGTCTAGCGAGTCCCTGGGAGTTGTGCAGAGTTAGAAAACAGTGCAAGACCAACAGGCCACAAGTATTATGAAAAAGGGGTTGGGGAGGAGACTCCAATTTGATGTGCTTCAGCCATTTCAGGTTTTTTCTTCTCAAAAAAGCTAAACATGTAAATTTCTCTGTCCTGCATATGCCCCACTTAAGCCTCTTCATATTTTTTCTACTCTCTTCCTCCTCTTTTGTCCCATTCTCCTCCTGTCTCAGCTGACCCGGACTGTCCTCTCCACCTCAGTGTCCATGCAACCTGAAGTCCTCTGCCTGTGTCCTCTTTTGCCCCTGATATGGTCGGTTTGCCAGGCTCTCTGTCAAATGATTTCCCTGTCTTTATACACATCACCCCTCTGGTGTTCTGCCATGGTTCCCTTTGCTTTCCCTGCCGCACCTGCAGAAGTGCTGCCAGATGTCTTCTCTAGTTGAGGATACCTTGCTCTGCTTTATGAAAAGTGGAGCCAGCCACAAAATTACTTTTTTGGGGCAGACTTTATAGCTGGTTTTGTATTTAGTATAAAACTCACTAGTTCCTGAATGGATAGAATATAACCAGAGATTTGTTAGCAATAGAGGGTTCTCCTGGAATACAGTTAGTATCTCACCGATGGTTTCCACCTTCAGCAGCACAGACAAGATTGCTGGCAACCAGCCAGCCGGACACCTTCTGCACCATCTCTGCTCTGCTAATTTTCATGCCCTTCCAGAGAACCTCTAACATTAATTACTGGCATTACAGATTGCCATGATGCATCTCTTCCCCTCACCCCATTTTTGTGTCCCTACCCTGACCCCCAGCGACAGTTTTCTTCGCGATTAGCTCAAGTGGCAAACAGCTCTGCAGTGAAACTTGAAGATTCTTACCCAAAAGACATATACAGATACCATCTTGTGCTATTCAGCTTATAGTTTCATCTTTTCCTGCTATATAACCTAGGAAATGAGACACAAATGAAGCTTTAGCAATTTATTTATGTCATAAAGACAAATGCTATGAAGGTAGGAAATTCAAGAAACAAAGTGATCTCTGCCTTGTATTAAACTTCAATAGCACAGTCATACTTTTCACACACAGCTCCCTTTGTGCCCCCTTTCTAGGTAGAGGGTATATGTACGTCAACTGGAGAGTTAAATTTTTGTTACAGGTACTGGGAAGTGTGTCGAGAATCACAGAATAATAGAATACCAGGTTGGAAGGGACCTCAGGGATCACCTGGTCCAAAGATGTTCCATAGCAGGGATGGAACAGGTGGTGCATGGTGGAAGCATTGCAGGCTGCCCTGAGCAGTGCATCCTCTCTGTGTTTCCAGTGTGCTCTTATGCAATGGTAGACAGTTTACTTAAATCATGGGTTTTACATGTCCTTACTAATAAGAGGTTGCTTTTTCCCTTGGGTTTTGACTTAGCACTCACAGAGTGGTTTTTAGCAATGTTGAGCACTCAAAGCTGAGCAATCAAACCTGCAACTGAAGTCAATAAGAGTTGTATCTTGAACATACTAAAATTTGTTTATGTGTATTTTGAAAAATCCAGTCCTTAATAATTCAAGTTGATCATCCAAAATGAGTGGGTGTTTTTGCTATTAATTTTATCTGGGATTAAATTCCTCACCTGTAAAGTTGTATCAATTGTAATGGTGTTATGAAATCAATTGATTAATGTCAGCGCTTTACACCATTGCTGTTCTTGTTTGTGCTGTGGAAAAGTTCACGTGGAAATTGATCATTCAGTCCTAAGAGTAAAGTTTTGATAATGGTCTATAAATCTTATCTCAAGCCAACACAATGATAAATTATTCAAAAATAATATATGGGAAAGCTGATTATTAACTAAGGAGTGGTCTTTTTGCACCCTAACAGAGGCAGGATTCTTGGAGAACATGATTAATCATGTGGCTGAAAATTTTGCTTTTCTGCATATCAACAGCAAACCTTATTTTTGTTCTTTCCAAAAACTGGAATACTTGACTTTTGTCAAGTTTAGTAATGTTTCTTGAATTTAGTCATACATGTACAGTGTAGGCAGCAATAAGAACTATATGTCATTTTAAACAGACAAATTCATGGAAGTGATGCTTATTAGATTCTCTGTCAGTTTCTCAGCATAACTGGCAAAATAACACTACGAAATTTGTCCCTAGCTAAACCTATGCAGAAAAAAAATATCCTAAAAATTGAGTTTGCGATCCAAGGCTGTTAGACAGTATAAGACATAGAAATCTGGAATATTTAAAAGGGAAAATATTTTAAACATTAAGGTAAATACACATTTTCTCGTTTTTGTCAAACTTTCAACAGTAAATGATCCTCTGCCCAGAAATCACAAAAGTCCTTCCCTTGACTTTTCATATATTTTAAGGCTGGAGCTCTGTAGCTATATGCACTTTGCCCCGTTCTTACTTGAAATATGAGTTATAACCATACAAAAAAGTGTAAATTTTAACCTTGTGAGATTTTCTCTGTGAGAATTTCTCATTTGAGTTTTCCTAGGTTCCCAAGTGTGCTTTGTGTTTATTTGTTCTTTATTTTTTATACAGGTATTTGTTCTGCCTTAAAGTTGACGGTACCGTCTCATACCATCCATGGCATTGAGGGGCAACCGCTCCATCTTACTGTTGACTACGATTTCAATGCTACAGCTTCTGAAATCCAGATAATTTGGCTTTTTGAGAGGCCCCAAAGTAATCCAAAATACTTGCTTGGCTCTGTAAATCAAACCGTAGTTCCAGACTTGGAATACCAGCACAAGTTTACCCTTATACCACCAAATGCATCTTTGATGATCAATCCATTGCATATCAGTGATGAGGGCAATTATATTGTAAAAATCAATGTCCGTGGAAATGGGACGATAGCTGCCAGTCAAAAGATTCAAGTAGCTGTTGATGGTAAGTTAGTAAAATATAGCATCTTCATTGTGTAAATAAAATTGCAATGGTTTTGAAGTACTGGTTCTTCGTATCCAATTACAATAGTGTATAATTTAATGCAACCATACATTAATAAATACCAACAATTAAGTTGTGTTGTTTTCTGCTGCTGCAGGAGGGAATACTAAAATATGTCATCTTTAAACAAAATTAATGTACTTACTAATGTTTCTGCATCATAAGTAAAAAATTGGAGTATATAGTAACCAATAATAACATAAAATTAGACAAACTTCTAAAAAATAATGTTTCATAAGGCTCTGCTGTGCTATCATTCCTTCAGATAGTCTTTTCCATGCACAACTTTGCCTTTACCTTCTGTAACTATTAAAGAGGAGTCATTGACTTTTGCCAGTGATCATGTCTGTAAAAGAAGCCCAGATCTGCAGTCCTGAAATACTGAAGTTCTCTCTTTGTTCTCTACTCCTTGTAGTGGGGACGGGGGGGGGAAAAAGGTAGAAAGAATGATCTAAAAGAATGACAAAAGGCTACTGTAATTTCTGGATTATACAGAGGGAGCCTGGTAACTGTTAGGCTGGGAATAATGACACCCTGATGTGACAAAGTTGTAGCTGCCATGTAAGTCCCATAGCCATCCCAGTTTGCAGCCATCCTCATGATCGGATCGGCAGTGTATTTCAGTGGTGCCCAGTGTCAGCCAAGCTGAGGCAGCCACATGCTGTGGGCAATGTTTCGTATAAGTACTAGAACAATTTTTACAGTCACCAGCTGAGAATATGGCATTATTTTTCAGCCTTTAACCACATTTAATAAGTAAAATTTGAAGTCTGAGTACTTTCCATTGAGGCTTATGACTGCTATTTGTTTCATCTTGACAATGAAGGCTGTAATATACTGGCTCATCACTTTTACAACTCTTCATATCTCTTTATTTTACAGTTCCTGTCACAAAGCCAACTGTACATACTGAACCATCTTCAGGGGTAGTGGAGTATGTAGGAAATATTACCCTAAAATGTTCTGTGGGTAAAGGTACAAGGCTAGTTTACCAATGGATGAAAAATGGGAAGCCTCTCCATGCCAGCCCTAATTACACCTTTTCCTCAAACAATGCCACACTTCTGATGGTTCCTGTTGTAAAAGAAGACATTGGGAATTACAGCTGTCTGGTGTCTAACCCTGTCAGTGCAATGGAAAGTGAGATAATTGCACCAACCATATATTGTGAGTATATTAAATATTCATAATTACCTTTGTATAAATGATCTGGTTGGAAAGAATGACCCTAACTATGGAAACAGGCAGAAAACATTTGAGTCAACATTATATGTGAGCTTGCATTCAAAATGAGCTTGTTTGTAACAGCTTTAGCTTACAACAGTTTAAGAAAATGTTACTTAATGTTATGTAGTTGTGAAGCTAAGTCTGAACAGCAAAATTAAAATAGCAATTTCAGGAAGTGCACAGTACAGACATCTTCATATCTGGAAGAGATAGGACTGAAAGGAAAGAAAAACAGATGAGTATACATGAAAATATTGCTAAAAATCAAGACAGCAAACACTATCAAAAAGCTAAGTACAGGAAGTACCGGGCTGAAGGACTAGTATGAGTGGTTTTCCTCAAGATCATTTCGAGTCCAGTCCTGTTTAATAATTTCATTAACAACATCAGCATAAAGACTAGGAGTATCTCAATGAATTTCACCTGTGACATTAAACTAAGAGGACCAAAGACTTTGACAGAATAATAGAACTGGTATGAAATTCGCTAGTACAACAGAAATGGAATGCCCTTTTAGAGAATAAAAAACATGAACTTCTGCTGATAACATGGAGATTGGGTGGGAAATAATGTAAGTAAGGTATTTCCAACAAGGAAGTAAGAGGAATAAAATACTAATGGCACACAGAAAATGAGAGCACATGTAGAATACTGTATGCTGTTCCTGCACGTATCAGAGCAATGATCTCAAACTGTAAGAAACAGAACAGAAAGGAGAAGAGACCGGAGTCTGATTTAGCAAAATCAGAGCTGCAAGAAGTGTTTGCTTTCCACATCAAGTGGGAAACATGAGGGAACAAGAAGAGTTGCATGATGACCAACACTGGCAGAAGAACAGACTGTAAGCTAGCCGGATATTTTGACTAGAAACAATAGCAGAGAGGAAAAACCAGTGACTTAGTTGAGTTCATGAATTAAAGGAGTTGGAGGTAACAGAAGATTGGTTTAATCAACATTCAACAGTTATACTTTAAATCTTAGGGCACTCTCATTTTGTTCATTATTCCCCCTGTAATATCAACTCCCAGTGCCTCCAAGATCTGCAAGTAGTACATATTACCTGTGTGGCCTTGCCAGGCTCTAACACTCATGTCTTCAGGGGTTGAAGTGCCCTTTTCAGACAAGAGCTGAAATCAGACAGGTCAGGATCTACTTTGCCACCAGCCCTGTTCAGATATGACCAGTTTACCCAGTGGCACAGTGTGGATGGCACAGTGCAAGGTCTGGAACTGGAATCCTGTCCAGCCAAGGGCTGGTGCTCGCTCCTGCTTTTGCTAGGCTCTGGCAGCTTGCAGGCAGCCCAGGCCCTAGGCTTGGTCTGACTGCACTACTAACATATGCAGCAGCTACACCTCTTACTACATTATATTTTCCTCTTCCTCCTTTCATCTCTGATTATCCTGTCTGCTACTTATTTATTTTTAATTATAGTTTGGAAGAATCAGATGGGGGTGTGTCTTGCATCTAAGACACACCTCTGCTACTGCCTAAATTAGCAAAGACTAACAAGGACATTCTTAGATGAGAGCTGATCCCTTAGGTGCTGCTAATAAAATTGACAGCAATGCAGACATGAAGGAGCTGCTGCAAAAAGTCCTATACAGGGCAGATGTGACTTGAGCTTCCATTCATATTAGACAGAGGAATCATGATTAAATGCTCTACAAGAAAATAACTTGCACTGATGGAGTTATGCCTTATCACTACCATAATAAACAAAAATAAATTATTTCCTCAAGGTAGCACAGTTTTAAATGCCTGCTTTTGTACTGTTACAATCACAGCTCACTTAAGTGCTTGAAGTGCTAAGAACAGGAGCTGCGTGTGTGTGAATGCCCTACCTCTACTGCTTTTCTCACTTTCATGAGCTAGGATTGGGCTTTTCACACTTCTCTCTTCAAAGAATACCTACAAAAAATTTGGGGACACTGTATACATCGCCTTCTTACAATTCAATAAGATCAGGTCAGGCTAGAAAAATATCTGACACTGTTGCTACCTGTTGGACTGTTCTGTTGATTTGTGGCACAGCCCCTTTGGCATTAGCGTTTCTGACCCATTGCACACAGAACTGGCTCCAGAGCATTTCTGACTCTGATGGGTGGCTGGGACACTTGAACTGTCAAGGTGTGTGTCCTTTAGTCTCAGTTCTGGTACTGCTTCCTCCCTTCTCTTTCAGCTACACATATTTTCCAGCAAATTTGAAAAATCTTTCCAAGTTCTGAACTGAAAACCTGGTTTTGACCCATTATTTAGCAGAACTTTAAAATCTCAGTTACTTCAGCGTCCACATTTCTGGAACCTTTTGCTGTTTGATTTTGATGTACAGCTCAAAAGACCTGTATGTCAACAAATTGAGGTTCAATTTTTCTCCACATGTGGAAATACTGTTGTAAGTAGTTGCATCTTCAGAATGTACTTTTTATTTAATGAGAACTGAGATTTTGTTTTGCACATAATTTAAAATATGAAAAGAAATATGAAGAGCAAACAATGCAATGCTGAAAGGCCACAATACTTACACTACTATTCGTATCCAAGTTAGTGATGAGAGTTGGGATTTTCCTTCCTGAGCTACACTAAGTCAAATAATTTGGTCCAGCCTCTGCCTGCAGAGGTGGTTTGTCTCCCAGCTCCTGGTTGTCAATACCAATGTAGAACAGCCCCCAGGATCTCTGTGTGCCATATGTCATTGCTGCGGGGGAGTTACTGGGGGCGATAAAAAGAAAAAGTCACTCACAGTAAATACCTGCCATCTGCTTGGAAACTGCAACAGTCTCGTGGTAATAGGAGCAGTTGGAAATATTCCCACAGAGAAGTAAATTGTTACTCAGAACAGGTGATTTATTATTTTACAAGTCATTTAGTTAACTGGCTTTACTGAGACAAGAGGTAGATTTCGGTTGGGAACAATACTGGAAAGGAGAAGTATAGCTGAGGGACCCATGAAGGCTGTCACTGTGGTTTTTCACTGAGAATCAAAAGTGGTTTCTTCTTCATTTCTCATAAATATTATTCCGTTTCTCCATTAGCTGTGATGATAATGCACCCCAGAATATGCCTCTTGCAGTAGTGTGACCCAGAAACAATTTATTTCAAGACTGGAAGAAGCTTCTGTCACAGAGACTACAGCAGAAACTGCTGTACTGTGCTGATGGAGTTGAATTTAGTAGACCAAGTGGGATTTTCTCCCTTGGGACCTCCCAAAGCTATGATGTATTTTGTCCTAGAGAGGAAAAGGTTAATTACCTGCTTTTCTGAATCATTCTGTAAGCTGTGCGTATCCCTGTGCGTGTACCCAGTGTTTAGGGATCTCAGTGATGTACACAATGCCCAGGAGAGGCAAAAGACTGATCCAGGTGAAGCAGAAGGGTTACCCGATGCTTGTGTTGACTTCATCAATGCCACTTCTCAGACCTTGCAATATTTGACTGTTATTTCTAAAGAAAAGCTTTTTTTTTTTTTCAAACATACTTCCCCAGCCAGTGTGTGTCAATGTTTTTATAATGTGTGGGGATTTTTATTTGCAGCTTCCATAGAAGAGTGTAGTTATGTTGTTAGTGTTATCTGTCTATGCTGCACTGTTACGATACTGATAGAAAAAGCAGAACTCAGTTCTGATTATTTTGCAGACTATGGCAAATCTCCCACTATAGTGAGGGGACGCAGAGACCAGTCAGCTGTTCTTACCATTATTCTCTGTTTCCATGCATCAAAGGTTATATTATCAGTCAAAATAAGAGCTAATTATTCTAAGAAAGAAGAACTGGATAAGAAGAACCACCGGATTTCTCTTTAAAGTAGAAAAGTGTGTTCCTGCCTATAAATGGTGTCTGAGGGGTTTTACTTTCATCTCTGAAAAAAGTTCAATACATCCCTCTCCTTTCCCATCTGAAAAAAAGAGAAGTAAATACCTATTAACAGACGATGCCCCATGAGACGCTGGTGTTCTGGGAGGGCTCCTGGACCACAGGAATGTGCAGCCCAAGTGAGGTTGGCCAGGCCAAAGCGGTGGTGATAAGTCTGTAGTTCCCAGAAATGCTCATCACAAGGTCAGCTGGCTCTTGGATACAGTAAAGCAACTGACTCGGGAGCTGCAGAGCCTGTGAAGAAGCAGCTCAACATCTACAGTTTAAAAAAATGCCTCTATTCTCCACAGTGGCCCGTGCCATGTAAGTGGGAGCAGCACTAATTCTTGCTGAAGTGAAACTGTGTTGCATTTCCCAAGTAAATATTGTGCATGATGTTAGGCCTTCCTTTAAAATGAGACTGAAAAAGACTTGCTGCTAAGAAATAAGTACAGAAATTAAAAAGTTTGACAAGTTTGCGTTGTGAAATATGGACATTCACTTAAAAGTTGACTAAACTGGCGGTCATGGTGTGATAGTCTACATTCTGTCATCTGAGCCTTCACAAATAGAGAGAAAAAAACCCAGAGGCACAAACAAAATGGCCTATTTCATGCTGCATGCTGCTTGCCTGTGTGTTCTGGAAGGATAAATTAGTCTCATTAAAAAGACAGACAATTAGTAGAAGTGTGTCTGTTAGAGGAAGGTCTAACATCAGCCTGAACTTCCTGATGAGAAATAGAGTCTTGAGTGTGCCAGTGTGCCACTGCACACAGTAGGGAATTTCACATTCAAACCCAGCTACATCATCTTAATGCTTCCAGACGACTATAAGAAGGTGGAAATATTATGTGATTGCACTGTCTACAATGGGCATAATATTGACTTATCTGACTTCCTTGTGAGGCACTTGTCAGCAGCTTTACTGAACTTCGGGGATCCTACAACATGATGTGTCCTGCTCATTCTGCATTCTTTTGGCTTCTGTCAGTATTAGGTCTCTGCATTTTTGATTATGCATGTAATTCCTCAGGGAATTAGCAACATTAAAATAATTAGTGCTTTTGACTGGAAAAAGCAATTTAATAATGCATATTTTGATTCTTATAATCTCTACATTAATTTCTGTACTGAGATCCCTGTAAAAATAGATTTTAATTATTTTAACATGTGAAGATATAAGAACCACAGGATCTGAAATGATCTATTAAAAATAGCATGGGAAATATTCTTATCATATTTAAATATATTGTTTTGCTTCTCAATTTCCTATTTCCCTAAAAATACTTAGCTACTCACTTTTCTGAGTAACGAACACATGACTGTTGAATAATATATGCCTCTTATAATCATATTCAGAAACAGCACTTTCTTTCAACCCAAGGGATTATAAAGAAACATAAATATTGAAGTAGTAGTAGCCTACTGAAGTGTGGGGAAAGTTGAAGTTTATTTTAGTAGTCATTTATGGAGAATGTTTTCTGAAGTTATCTAAGGCACACCCCACCCTTTATTGTACCTCTAGGATAGTTCCCCAAATAACTATTATACTGCAAATATTACAGTGAATGTTTGTGTATTTCAAGGGTAATTTGTTTACTTTTTAATGTGCAGAGAAATGACTTATGCCAGTAAGTTTAGCACTTAAGTAGAAAGGGTCAAATATGCTCCTCCAACTGTTTTCCGGTTTTGTTCTTTTTCTCACACTGAGCAATGCACGGATCTGTGCTTTTTGCCTAAGCAGTGATTAGATCAGTATTAAGTGGATGTAGTGTGAAATAAATCTAGTACGATCAAGCTATGGAACTGAAAGCCTTTTAATTGAAATTATTGAATCCAATGCCAACCATTCGAAAGGCTAGTCTAACTTAAAAATTCCAAGTTTAGCTTCTATTTAAAGTTTAATTGTGTACTTTGATTTTAATTTTTATACCGTGGTGTCTTTTTTTTTTTTTTTCAATGCAGATGGACCTTACGGACTTCGAGTTAAATCAGATAAAGGTCTGAATGTAGGGGCGGTGTTTACAGTTGACATGGGGGAAGTTATACTCTTTGATTGCTCAGCAGATTCAAATCCACCAAATACTTACTCGTGGATTCAAAGGGCTGACAATACCACTCATGTAATCAAATACGGACCCCATCTGGAAGTTGTACCTGATAAAGTGGCCCAGAAGACAATAGATTACATGTGCCGTGCTTTCAACAACATGACTGGAAAACGAGATGAAACTCACTTCACAGTCATTGTTACTTCAGTAGGTAAGAACATTGATTCATTGCTGTAACTCTAACATGTGAGCAGTGTCAACCCCAGAAAAAGGAAATAGTTCTTAGAGAGAGAATATAGATCAGAAGTGAGGTCTTGCTGACAATGTAGTAAAGGGATTTTTGCCATTTGATGGGATCTGGGTTTTACTCACAGTATGACACAGCCTTGGACAAGACACACTAAGATGCTGAAGTTTTGTAGGAGTTTTACACTAAAATATATTTGGCCATTTGGAACTTTGTCCCTTGAGCAGAGAAACTTCCTATGTAGGCAAACCTCATCTTGACCAAGTAACCGGGCACAGTTATATGTCTCTTATGCTGTTTCTTACTTTTTGCATTTAAAACTGATAAAGATGAATGGAGAGGATGATGCAGAAATCTGCTGAATGCCAAGATGGACCTTTCCTCCCAAGGGCAGATTTTGTCCAAGGCTCACTGTCCCATAGCTTTCAGGAGCAGTGAGCCCTGGGGCCACCAGGTGACCTAGTTCATGGAATAGTTTCGAGCACACATTGCTGACTGAAATAACCAGGCACAGACTCACAGCAATGAAGGTCTTTAATATTTTTCCAGTGTGGGTAGGTATTATAAGAACCTTAGTTTCCTGGACAATGTAATAATAATGTAAGATGTGATGATGCATGGTTTTATTAGAATCTGTTTACAAAAAAGGTTTCACTGTCATATTTGTGAATCTATGGACTGACTGAATGCACACCTTTATTTCTCACACCTTATAACCTCAATTCCTGTATCAGATTGCATTAAACAGCAACAAAGCAGGTTTTCAGAAAATATCCAGAAGCATACAGCAAAAAACAAGGTATTGAGGAAGTCTGATATCTCTTATTAATATGGATCAATACAAGTGTTTTGAGATAAGCAATGTATACTATAATGTTCAACAAGATAGGTTCAATTAAACCTTTCTTAACCTTTCATTACATGAATTCAGCACGATTCAGAGCGAAAGGAGGAAACTAAGGGTGCACAAGAAACTATGTCTGACATTCCCTAACTTTCACATCCCTGTCTTTGCAAATTCTGTGCAAATGTTTTCTGTGTGCTTTTGTGTATGTAATTATATACATACCATGTTTGTGTTGTATCAGTAAATCCTGTTGGAAAACTGCTGCTAGTGCACATCTCAGCAAAAGACCCGAGCAAAGGAAAGAAATACGTTGGATATATTTAGACATTAATGCAAACAAACAAAATTTTTTGGCTTCTGATAAACAATCGGACTGTCAGTGACCTGAAAGATTCAGAAAAAATACAATAGTTCATTTATTCTCTCCTACTCTACAGCTCCAGCAGCTTGGACGGTTTCCCTCCCATCTAGCACAAACTGCTCACATAATTGTCACCTAATTTCTTAGTAATCTGGTGTCTCTACACCTAAAATTAGATTATTATTCTACTTCTTTGTGAGTCTCTAATTCATAGGTTATGTTTATTGTACAGAACAAGAGAATAATACAGTACTCATCTTCTCTGTCACAGGATTGGAAAAGCTGGCCCAGGAAGGAAAATCTTTGTCATCTCTTGCAGTAATAACAGGAATTTCATTATTTTTGATCCTAGCTATGACTTTTTTGTTCATATGGAAAAGATATCAGCCACATAAAGGTACGTAAAAGTTAAGCACACTCCGGCTCTTCTGTTGCAGTATCAGAGCAAAAAGAATTATTTTTCTTTTTTTCTCTTCTTTTCAGTGATACAACAGAAGCTGCAGAGCAGGTACAAAAATAAATCATTCCTAGGTCTTGAAGTCCTTTCCATCAAGAGAGAATTACATTCTATCATATTAATTTTCTTTCCTTGGCTTATAACGTCAAACTGAAAAACATTTTATGTTTCCTAGGCCAGAAGCTGATTACAGAAAGGCACAGACATTTTCAGGTAATGCTAATAAAACAAATATGAGCAGAAGGTCAAAATCCGTTCTTCAAAAAAATTAGCATCTCCACATACAAAAAGAAAGAAGGAAAGGAAGGGAAATGTGGTTTTAAATCTGGGTTGCACATCTACCTGTGTGTTAGCTTACTTAAGATAAAACCAAAATGGCAACAGGTCAATGTGGCTTTAGCCCATGCCTGGAGTTCACAGCAGTATGTACTCCGTTATCTTGAATTCTAGCTGTTAATCACCTACATTCTGCTGTTCTCACCAATGTGAAATTAATTAGTGTTATTATGGGATAGCAATGAGAGGTGATATGCCATAGAAGGATTGCACTTCTAAATGTTCATGGCACCAACTGATGCCAAAATCATGAGATACTAATATGACATTACAGTATATATATTCTAGCCTCTACCGCACTCTGTGCTAACTTTCTTCATGTCATGAGGACCCCATGTGTTTTTGTCACTGACTCTTTTCCCTCGACAATCCTTCCCACATTGTCCTGAGTAGGAGAGACTGGAGACCAGCTATCCTTTGGAAGGGTAGCCCTTTTTTTCCTGTCTATTTATGCCAAAACATCAGAGCAGGCCATAAGCTGTGAGATGTGAGAGGACAGAGAAGGTAAGAAAAAGTCACTTGAGCACAGAGGGTCCTTCACCCCAGCAAGTGGTGCTGGAGGAGGGAATCTCAGCACTGCCTTTAGTGCTGCAGCCTTTGCTATGGAGTGATACCCAAGAGACAACCAAGTGTCTCAGATCTCCTGGACAGTGGGAGGGTAGAGAAAGAGACTCCCACCCTAACTACAATTTGTATCTGAAGTACATCCTAGATACAAATTGTCAACTGGTTGAATAATGCAGCACCTATTAGTGTTGTGTTCCATTATTTTACTCTCAGCATCATAAAAGATTCAGGTGCTGCTGCCTCACTACAATGTAGATGTGCTCAGCTTACGGACTGGATCTCTTTTCTACGGGAAATGGAAGTAAATCGGTCTGTTTAGCGTTTTAGCTAAGAGAGCCCCAATTACTCTACCAAACCACTGCTGAGGTTAGCAAGAGGCTCCTCACTTGCTCCAAGGTGCTGGAGGCAGCCAAGCCCTGGGCACACGGCTGTGCACCTGCCCTGCTTTGCTCCGAGCCACCTTAGGAGCTGGGCAGGGAAGTGGTTTACAGCAGATCAAACAACCAATATTCTGATGTTTTAAAAATTAGGCCAATTTACTTTGCCAGGCATTATTTTCCAGGTTCATATTACAACTCAATACCTTTTTTCATGTTTGTTTGTTCTAACTTTAGGACATCAAAGTGCTTTGGATGATTTCGGGATATATGAATTTGTCGCTATTCCTGATCTTGCCAGTGGTTCTAGGGTATGTGACTTCATGTCATAAATGGATGGGTTGTTTTCTATTTCTCAAGGTGTGCTAAATATCTGTACCAGAATCCTTCTGTCAGTTTGCTTCTGTTGCTTTTTACAGATGTTTACATGTCACCATATTCATGGCTATTGTTTACCCAGTACTTGCTCTTTCTTTGCTGTGTTACTATTTCAGTACTTGTATCAACATGGTGCAGTAAGGAACAAACCAAGCTCTAAAGACAAAAATCCCAGTTCAGCTGCCCTGTATTAAAAGAATATTACTAGTGATGGGTAGCACTGAATCACTTGCGTCACACAAGCAAATTAACTGTTTTGATGTCATTTTGTCCCTTGGCCCTAATATTGCTGCTTGTGCAACATACAAATTCTGAAGTGCAGAAAAGCCTCGGGGGGTATTTAAAGTTTTCATTGTAAAAATATGCAAACGAAATCTCAGCTATATTTCACAATAATTATTTTGTTAGCTTCATGTATAGTGGGGTAGGACTTAAGCACAGGAATTTTGCTAGCAGAAGAAATCCTGCTACATATGCTACTTCTCTGCATTGAGGCTTTGCTATCATTACTGTGTAGCAGCTGGAGATTATTCTGATGTGGTGTAAAAGCACAAAGAAAAATGAGAAATAGGACCACAAAATTTAGGGACAATGGACTGAAACTGAGAGGAAGGAGAAGAAGCACTTTCTCTTTGCTAGGGGAAATTTCTGGGGATATAATTTACCTTTGAAGAGCATCAGTATGGTCAGGTAAGGGAGAGCTCTTAAGACGTGATCACATAGGGTCACAACAACAGTCACACCTGTTGTTACTGTGGTCAGTTCTCATAATACATGACATATTAGCAAAAAAACAGTCATATATTTAAAAACCTTTTCTCTGCTGGGGTTAGATGATTGAAATAAATATTTGTAGTTCTAGAGTGCTTTTGTAAAGGTTAGTGGAGAGGATAGACTTTTAAAGCAGCAGAGATAAAAGGCTTTTAGAAAACAGAAGAGCTGAACTGTATCTGTGAATGTTCATAACCATAGGAGGCTTCTTAAGTATGGAGCTTGGGCTCTAAATCATCACAGTCTTAGGCACACTACAATATCCCTTAAGCTGATTATATCACAAAGTCACATTATCGCAGAATTGGGGCCTCAGTGGGTCAGGAGGGAGAGAGAGGTGACAAGGACACGAGGATGCATGTACAAGCAATGAAATCTATTCTGATTTCCAGTACAATTTGAAGAAAAGGGAGAAACTCCACTGGTTTATATTCAGTTACTGAGATGTATGGCATTGCAGATAAAGTCAGCATTTGATCCACTGATTCATTTTAGTTAGTTAGCATAAGAAGGGAAAAATAAGAAACCGGAGATAATGAAGAACTGGCAGTTGGGTATAGGCAGAAAGACCGAGAATTCCTTATAGATGGGGAGTGTAGGTGTTGGTTTGACAAAAGAGCTGATTTGTATGTTTAACATACTGAAAAATTTAGTTATTACTTCATTTATGGAAATTCATTTCAGTTCCCTCTCTTTCCTGTGCTGGTAGGAGTTTTAAGCTGAACTCTTTCCCTGAATATTTTATCCTTTTTAATATCTATTATCCTGCTTCTCTCTTTACTAAATTTTCCTTCCTTCACTTGTGGTACACTCATGTAAAACACTTGCTATCGTAAATGCAAGTGCTGCATCCTATATTTTCTAAGATCTTCGTTGAATTTAAAACTGTTACTTGCCTTACTATAAATGTGATGAAAACTTACTCAAAATGAAATGTGAACTGATAGAGACGAACTGTTCAATCCACACACAAACCATTTCTAGGGAAAAGTTAAAAATGAGAAATTACATTATCAGTTTAATTTCTGTTGAATCTTTTCCCACATGCACTCACAGTAGGAATACTCTTTGCTGCTTTTAGGTTTCAAGTCAATCTGTTCCTGGCTCTGACTTTGTCCCAGGCCAGGACCTTCTTAGTACGGTTTATGAAGTTATTCAGCATATTCCTGAGCAGCCACAAGAAGACCATCAACAGTAAGTTAAAGCCTGTGCGGACTCACGTTGTAGCTTAAAGACAAATACTTTTGCTTCCGGAAAAATTTACATTTTGGTAGCAGGTGTTTGATTCCAGCAAGAGGGGTAAGGAAGGAAAACAGGTATAAGCTACATCAATTCCTCCACCGTTTCCTATCCTCACTTTTCCTCAAGGCTCCAGTCTGTTTTTTCATTGTGCCAGTCTTGTCTAAGTGTGAAAAACAAAAGTTAAGATCTTGAAACGCTATTTCAAATGAAAATTCCCGGATGTTATAAGAGGGTGGCTGTAGTTTCACAGCACTGAGACATCAGCGTTTCCCACTGAGCAAGTTAAATCTTCAATCAAAGCAGTTTAATTGGCAGCACGGCTTCCAGGCTGCCAGCCTTGTGCCAGGTAGGGTTAGGGGTTTGTTTGCTGGGGGTTTTTTCAGTGTTGAAACTGGTCAACTGATCAGTGACCAGTGGTTGTTAAAATGGTCACTGAAATATTAACAGATAATGCTTGGTTACCTGAGTAAGCAATCTCTTAATTTGTATCTTAACTAATTATTTAGAGCAAAAGAATTCTTGTTCTGCAGTACCCTGGCTGGGAACTCCACAGAAACACTTTTGCTGAGTTGAATGCCAGAAAGAGCACAGCACATTGTGCTTATGCAGTTAGTGTCTGGTAGTCCTGGTTTTGTTCAAATCACCTACTTCGTAGCACTTCTTGGCATAAGAAGAGTGAATATACTGTAAAGTTTCTGTAATTGTGGTATAGCTGCCATAAATCTGTTCTGAATACCGATAGTCTTTCTTACAAATTAAGAACAGCACACAAGACTTTATTTGGTAACAAGCCTATTATATCACATTTTCCATCTTTTTATGATGTGTTCTGTTTCTTTTATGGTTAAAAAGGAAAACATGCACTCTTAGCAATATACTAATCAGTTGGCTGAGTAATCACAGTGTTTATGTGGCTGCATTAGCATTCACTACTTACACTATAAAAAATTTTATTCAGGTTACATCTTCAACAGTGTGTCCAAATTATGTACGCAAGCACACAGCCGTGCTTGTAAAAGCAAGCTGATCAGTGAGAAAGCAATAATGAATTACTAATGACATTTTTGTTCTGCTTGGAGTTACTCACTTTGAGCCTTAAGATGGTTTTTTAAACCAGATGTGGAAAACAGCATTCATAAAGTACATCTTATTCTTCCTCTTCAAACTAAAAGTAACTTTAAATTTGTTACAGTTCAGATTTCAATTCAAACTTCACAAAACATATTCTGTATCTGTAAAGGACTCGTTTGCATAAAACCATTTTGCTGCTTTTTTCATAGATCAAGATTTTAAAAAATAAATATAAAACCAAATTTTACTAATGAAATCTGGTAAACATGATAATGGGCAAACTACTCATGTTAGAAAGACCATTTTCATGAATTTTCCAATTTCTGACCTGCCATGAAGGAGCACTCTGAGTGGTAAATGAATAATAAGAACAACTCAGTTGATACTGGTCCTCACAGCAGGATGCTTCAACATTCAGTATAAGGAAAAAAAGCAAACCACCAGAGAACAGGGAACATAGCGGGGAAAGTAATTCCATACTCCTGTAGTGCAAAGTAATGATCACTTGTGGACGGATCCCACAAACTTGGTATGCAGCCATCTGTACAGTAATCAGCAATGTTCATGGGGAAAATGGTACAGAACTTGCCTGCACTCTGTTTATGGCAGGAATTTCTCTTTGTGCAGAACAAAGTAACAGATGCTCTGGGAGCCAAACAGGTTTGTTGGTCAAGTGATTGTTTTAATCCTATTCCCAGTGGTTCTTACTGGAACTGTAATTATTAATATATGTAATTATTGATTTATTAATATATGTAATTATTAATAACTGTTAATTATTAGAATTAACATGCAAAGAAAAAGAAACCACTGTTTCCTTCTCAGATTTACAGTCTGAGAATCTTTCAAAACCTCTTTCTCCATAAAACTTCTATAATGTTAGCTGATGTTCTCTCTCTTGCTATTAGAAATCCTGGTGATACTAGCAGCAAATTTGTGGCCTAGCCAATGTTTAACACTCTGGGAATAGCTTTTTCCTTCCACTTTTCCTTATGCTTTCATCAATCTTTTTGTCCATTCATCCACATGTGCACATATCCATCTGGTGCTCTAAATAATTACAAAATTGCAGATGTGCCCCAGCTCTTAAAAAGTGATAATACTGCTGGAAACTAATTAAACTCTTATATAACATATAACATAACGTAACATAACGTAACGTAACGTAACATAACATAACAAACATAACATATCTGCAGTGAAAAAAGGAGCTGGGCTGATGGCTGGCATCCCACTTTTACATTCACATGGTGATATTAGTCACTGTTCACAATAGTCTTTTGCAGATCTGTCTCCCTGCTCCTCCAAAGAATCAAAAGGCAAACATGAAATCAATTTTTGAGAAAACTGTTCCTACTCCATCACTGGGCTTCACAGTGTCACATGGTGTTACGTGATTATCACACATTCAACTATTTCATTAAACACATTATTTTAAACCATTTTAGTTTGTTTTGTTTTGTTTTATTTTGTTTTTTAATGATCCTTGCACAGTTTTAAAACTAAATATAAATCCTGTGACAAACTGGACAACAGGCTCTTCCACATATGAAAGAAATCCAAAAATATCTGCAAAGCTAACGAGCAAGAAGTTTAGCCAGCTTTTATATACAAGCACTGACAGCTCACAGCTTTTCTGAGAGCAGCACTGTTTGTAACTTAGGTTTCCTTTTTAGTCCAAATGAAGATAAATTTACATCATCTCCTTCTTCTCTCATACACACAGTTTCTCTCAGATCAAGCATTAACCGTTTCACAAATTTCTGCTCCACCAGCTGCTGTAGAGCAGTGAGGATGCAAACCCTCGCCCAGCATGTCAGCACAGGGTTTGTGCTGCAGATTACACTGGCTCAGCCTTCCCTTACTGCTACCCTATAGCAGGTGCTCCCATACATTATCATTGCTAATGTATGAACAGCTTGAAATATTTGTACTGAAAAAGCAGCAATGCGGCATGCTATATTAGCCATTATATTCTTTATGGCTCAAACCTGTCTTATATATTTAAAACTAGAGATCTTACGCATACTAAAAATTCAGTCAAATATCAAAGTGTTACAAACATGCCCACAGAGCTGTCAATCAATAAGGTTGAAGAACTATTTTACTTTTGTATTTAGAATTGCTGGGGTTTTTATATATTTGCAATGGTGTTCGTTAAATAAAAGAAAAGCAGCATTGTGGACAACTGCTATACATATATCTATGTACATATATATATATATATATATATGTTCTTTCCTAGATGTGTATGAAGACACAGGAACAGGAAATCAAAGCATCTGAAAATACCAATGTGATTTGGTTTTCTTTATTATATATTGAAAGGAAAAGCCAACAACTCCAAGAATGGCAAAGGCTTATGTCAGCTTTTCTTGAAATAGCAATTTCTCTTCAGACTGACAATCCCTTTCCTTTGGGTGCTACAACTTGCCCTTTTTTTTCTTCTTTTTATTAATAGTTTCTTGGAAAATATGGCAGTTTTTCCATCCCTTATGTTGTTTTACCTATTTGTGAATACAAAAGACAAAGGGACAGCTTAAAAATTGCCATATAAAATGGGTGGGAAGCACAGGGAATAATCAGGCCCTAGATGCCTCCCACACTTGTTTTACTAAAAAATGGCAAAAAAAAAAAAGTTTATGGGAATTTTTTATTTGGGTTGACTTTTACAAGAGAACGTCTCAATTTAGGCATGAAAAGTAATAAATACAGTATGACAGACTGCAAAATAAATTTGGGGTTTAAAATAAAGTCAATGTTATATCCTTTGATTTACAAACTAGAAACTGATCTGTCAGGCAGTTAACTGTTTAAAAATGTACATACGTGTATTATTCAAAATAATGTATTCTATTAAATTCTGTTTCCTTTGTATTTGAACTGGTTTTTTATTTGCTGCCAAAGAGCCTGTTTCTCATTGACTAGAAGAGCAAGTAATATTCAAGTAATTTCTGCAAGCTGAAGAATGTTAAGGTTATTTTACATTACAATTCTCCAGTGCAAATGAAGCCAATCTTACTCTGTTAAAACAGACAGTGTGCTACAAGCTGCTTCACAAATAGAGGAATCCTCTTCCAGAAGCTCCTGTTAGCAGGTGTCTCAATCCTGAAGGAAAATTCACTATTATTACCACAAGGTCAGCTACTAGATGGCATCAGTTAGCTCCAGCCAGGGGAAAAAAGGCAATAATGAGTTGAACTAGAGCTAGGATAAAGTAAATAGCAAAAAGGATACTTCACTAACAGCTGATTGTGTGGAAAATCATTAAGGTGATTAAAGAGAAAGTATATAGTGCATCCACCCTTTAAGACAGTCTGTCTGGGATTATATAAAGCACTCTGTATTACGAAAAATAATTTGCATTTATTTAAAATACCTCCCTGATCTGTTTACTAAACATTCTTCCCACCTCCTTCTTTCAAAGACAAGGAAAAATAATGTGGGTTTCAGTGAATATCCTGATCTTGTGATGCTGTAAAAAATGGAGAAGGACAGCTTCACTGTTGTGTGTGAGAAGAAGACATAGCACTTCACAGAGGCAGTTGGTGCTGCCCAGATTTGGTGTAAGTACTGAGGTGATCTGAAAAATAATGCAGTCACCAGATTTTCTCCTAGTAAATAACCCTCTGAAATGAAGGCGTCAGGCAGGGGCTGTAAGTAGAAACATTTGGGCAGAACTCTGAAGTACCGAAGTTGTCCTGGTGGATTGAGAGGCTCAGGAACCATCCCCACAAATTCCTGCATCATTCATTCAAGGCTGACGTCATTTGTGTGTTTCAAATTGGAACAGCCCTTTGGGATGTGCAAAGTCTGATTTTTGCCCTCTTTCCTCCTCCTCTTCTTGGCTGGAGTGGATATTTTAATTGCTCAGAAATCAGCATGCAGATTTCTGAAGTGCTTGACACCATTCCATCTTACCACACTTGATGTCACTGCAGGGCCACAGGGCAAAAAATGCAGATGAATTTACAGAAATAATTGTTTCTCCACCTCTGGAGCCTCTGTATTTAAAACTGCCAGTAGTATGCATTGTTCTAAGTATTTTCACGACAAACTTAAATAAATCAGCTCAGTATTGGTTTCCTTCTTTGTTCTTTTATGCTCACTGTAGGCACATTTTGCCTGTGCCAAAGTGCATTATAAGACTCCTGAAACATTTTGTTTCAGAATCTGTACTCATGTCTTGATAATAGATCAGCAAGCCATTTCAAATGATGCCATCTGTCAATAATGTGAGATGATTCAGCAATCTAAGACAGAAGTCCATCCTAACAGTCTCTTAAACTGCAAAATACCTGTACAACATTTTAATAAAACAATCTTATTTACGTAGCATGTAATATCTAATAGTTATTTGGGTCCAGGTATGGCTGTGCATTTTTACTGGAAAGGATGTGTATCATTAGATTTATAAATAAGGAAAATATCTGCCCATTGCTCTGGGAAGGTGAAGTAAAAGGTCCCCTGGATGCTGCCTCTGTTCCCCAGCCCCACCACCTCCCTGGGCTTCCTCTCTGCATCTGGCTACAACCCCTCTGTAAAATGCGGATGTGTATGCAGGTCATGGCAGCCACATTCCTCTTCCCCACTTACAAGTGACATTTACTGAAAAAAACTCAGCTGACAGGGAAAGTTATTCTGCTGTAGGAAGCAGAAAAGCTCATTGTCTGGCTTAAATAATTATTCCAGCTACAACAACACAACTAGCTCTGCAAACAGAAATATGTTATTGCAATGGACAGAGATCAAACACAGGCAAGTTGCCTTCCGCTTGTATTATGTTGTTCTCATCTATTTTTGTTTTGCCACATCTTGTATATTACTGACTGTTAAACAAAAACACACTAGTGGTTTAAATTCCTATTCAAACTATACTGATTCTTCATGATTTTTCCAAAATTTACACAGTGCATTTAGCTGCTTTTGGTGCATAAATCTGTTTGGTGGTGGTAGAAAAACAATAAACTGTGGTGAAAAAAACAGCTGTGAAACATCAGAGAATTTTAATAGGTGAAAAAGAAAACATTTTCATATTGGAATCTTGGCCTTTTCTCACTTGTGCTATGATATTCAAAAGAGATATTGCGAAGCTTTTCTCTATTGATGTAAGATCTATTCCAGATCTTACCAAAACCAATGGAGAGTTTTTCCATTAAATTAGATGATATATACATCAGGCTGTTCAAATGTGAGATGGGGATAATGAGAATGTAGCATTTCTTCAAAACTTGAAATAAGGGGAGGAAAATAGAAAAAGGTCTGTTACATTTTCTTCTCATTCGCTTTTGTGGAGGCTTTTGCCACTTCATTCGTCCACCGATGAGGGTGAGGAATGGCTTTCTTTGATGAATTGAGGCTGTGGACTTGAGGTAAGGAAGATGAACTGTACCTGGAAGCAGAGTGTAGGAAGAGCAACAGCGGTATGAGCAACTCCGGGCACTTGTACCAAATCACAAGGTGGTATGTACTATTTGGTCTTTTTCTACTATGTAGCTTAAAGGGAATTCGTAAGAATACTGAAGAATGTCACTTTGGACATTCACCACTCCTTATATGAGAATACTCCATTTTACACCTTGTTATGGCTTTGAAACATTAACCCCTTCTTTCAGGGCAACAGGCTAATATTCCACAATCCTATTAAGACTACAGCAGGACCAAGAGGGCCTATTGTATCCTGGGTGGCATTAGGAGAAGCATTGTCAGCAGGTTTAGGCAGGTAACCCCTCCCCTCTACTCAGCACTGGTGAGACACATCTGGGGTGCTGGGTCCAGTGCTGTGCTCCCCAGTACAAGACATGGACACATTGGAGTGAATCCAGCAAAGGCCCACGAAAATGGTGAAGGATCATCAGACATACAAGGGTGAACTGAGAGAGCTGGGACTGTTCAGCCTGAAGAAGCGAAGACTCAGAGGGATCTTAATGTTTATAAATACATGAAAAGGGGGTGAAAAGAAGACAGAGTAAGGCTCTTTTCAGTGGTGCCCAGCGACATGACAAGAGACAATGGGCACGAACTGAAACACAATAAATTCTATATAAATATAAGAAAAAGCTTTTTTACTGTCAAAGTGGTCACACACTGGAACTGCCTGTCCAGAGAGGCTGTGGAGTCTCCATCCTTGGAGATATTGTAAACCCAACTGGACAGCCAGTCCAAACTGGCTGTAGCTGAACCTTGTTAAGAAAATTTGCAACTGGCCTGTGCTGACTAAAGAGAAAGGCTAGGATGCAAAGCTTAGAGTTATAAGAGAAATTATTTTATTCATGCACGAGAAGTGTCCCATTCAAATTAGGGCACCCCAAATGCAGTTTTACAAGTGTTTCAAGCATTCAGGTGCAACATGATTTGGTTAACTGCTACTTAACAAACACGCGCTACCATTTACAAATCACAGTAAAACTTTGCAAAGCAACTGTATTTCTATGGTGTTATCATCCACCTGCTTCTCTATTGATCAGATGGCCCTGGAGTCAGTCTTGCTATAATTACTCATCTATGATGACAGACAGTGTTGGGAGGGTTTCAAAGGTATCTCACAGGGGCTGGAACGCTGGCCTTATCTTGGTTGTCCAGGCCTATCTTTTATCCTTCATGGACAGCTTTTAATATTCTGAGAAGCAAAGTGCTTATCTTGGGGGCTAGGCTGTTCTTCCCTTTATGATAAGCTGGGGTCTTTTAGTTTGCTTGCTTAGGCTTGGCTATTCAGTATACAATGTAAAATACATATATTTTTTAAAGAAAGTTAATACAATTTTATAGTATAAAGATTAACTGGTATAATAGTTAGGGAAAGAGATTTTTCTAACACCCTGCTTTCAGCAGGATTTGGACTAAATGATGTCCAGAGACACTTTCCAGCCTCAGCCATGCTGTGATTCTGTAAATAGGGGAAGGGACATGATTAGTAGGTAGTTCTCAGCAAAAATGACACTAGCAGTTATAATACAATGAGTTCATGGTAATGTAAAGATAATGTATGCTTCCATTAACCACCCCCATTAACCAAATGTATGGCCAACTAAGCTAGATATGAAGACAAAATCAATCACAGCTCTGTAAATGTACCTTCATGCTTTACCTGTAGAAAGCTGATTCTTGAAAAGGAAAGAGCTCATTGTTCAATAATCTCAGGTTAAAAAAACTCTTTGTTTTAAGTAGTTTAATTATTTTTTAATTTCTTTTTGCCTTAGATAAAATACGATCACATATTTTCTCTGGGCTTTCTTCAGTACTAGCATAACTCCTTTGGAAATCAGTCACCACATGGCTATCAATGCATCTGTATCATACGTCTTTCTGGGAGCTAGAGGGCAATGGCTTCTCACAGGAGATGGTAGGAGGTTCTGGGACACTGTGCTTGGGACAGGGAGAAGGAGAAAGGGAAAAGAGCTATATGCTAAAAAACAGTAACTTTTTCTGACTGTCATGTGTATTGAGTATGTCCCAAATGACTTGTACATTTGAAAGGGGACTGGTTCCTCAATCCTGCCTCCTATAAGAGGCTTCCTCATGTATAACAGCTGCTTTCTAGGGAGCTAAGTGGCTGCATTGACAATATTTTTGCAGCAACTATAGACTTTTTTTTTAATGCCATTGTATTAGAATGCCGTTGAACAGTAAGTCATGCTGTATTTTGAATGTATTATCTCCTCACACATGAAAAACTGCAGAATGCTGTTCATATCCATATCTTACACGTATCAAAGTGCAGGATCCAATCTTTGTCACTGGCTGAGAATTTAACAGTCTGTGTCAGTCTATACAGAAATGTTTGCTCAACAAGTAGTTCTTCATGAAGACTCCTAAGCATAAGAAATGAGCCCAGCTCCTATAGAGTAGAAGCCCTGCTCCCTTACTGCATTTCTATGGAAGCCATAAGGCTTTTCTAGAGAGCAAGAGAATTGCAGCAGAAGTTTCCAAACACTTCAGAGGCAGATAAAAAAGTATGACATTATAAGCAATGAAACTGATGCATCCTTGAGAGGGAAAGTGACAGTTGTGCTGTGTCATCAAGATAATGAGGAAAAAAGCAAAGGATCATTTCTTCATTAGAATCTGTGGTAAATAAACAATAGACAAAGAACGTAGAAGACAAATAAAAGATTAGGCATCTAAGGAGTCTGTTCAAGTATAAATTTGCATCACAGTTCAGTCAAACGTGCAATGCAAATACCAGTGTGTTGGAAATCCTGCTCCACCTAAAAAGATAACATGTATGTGTCTCTTCAGGCTATGTGCTGCATTCCAGGGCAAAGTACAAAGCTGCTGGTCACAGTGGATCTCATAACTCAGATAGAATTTAGTGTAGAAATATCAGGGCAGGTTTTCCAAACGAGAACCTCTCTATAGAGTAGCATATTCTGACCACAAATTAATACATGTTCTTATTTAGAAAAGAACTAATGTCATCACTGAGGTTTTCATCAAGGTACATCTTTTGTATTTCCTGTAGTTCTAAAAGCTAGCTTCTATATAACTATTTTTTTTCCATTTTAATAGTAAATGAAAAAGATTGTTTTGCTAAGTCAAAATAAAAGCTTACCTGGGAGAAAACCAAAATTGTGTTCGACACCATTCATGCATTTTCCTTAGAGCTACACTTTCCTCTCTAACTGCAACTTGCTGATTTTTTATATTTATCAAAACATATTCAATTAGAAACAGAAAATTCCAAATACATTCCAACATGCCAGATCACTATTCTAAACAGGAGGATAGAACAGTTAGAAAACTCTGTTCCATCTGAAATTCCTTTCAGATGTGTCTGAAAGATACAGTCAAAAGGTGGAAGCCTTTGATAAGCAACCTAAATGAGAAAAAAGGGCTTAGAAAAGGCCTAAAAAAGTGTTTTATGTTGGTGGGAAATGATACCAAGAAAGATGAGACAAGTCATCTTGTATGTAGAAAAAGAGACTGTGATCACTTTTCCTCCATTTCTAAGAGGACAAGGAAAATGAAAGACCTACTTAATATACATAGGAGGGCAACAAAGCTGGTGAAAGGGCTGGAAGGAAAGTCCCATAAGGAGCAGCTGAGGACTTTGAGCTTGTCTAGTTTGGAGAAAAGGAGTCTGAGGGGTGACTTCATTGGATGGGATGTGGGAAGGGAGGTGCTGAGCTCTTCTGGTATCCAGTAACAGGACACGTGGCGATGGTTCAAAGCTGTACAAGGAGAGGTTTAGACTGGACATTACAAAGCATTTCTTTACCGAAAAGGTGATTAAACACCAGAACAGGCTTCCCAGAGAGGTGGTCAATGCCCCAAGCCTGTCAGTGTTTAAGAGGCATTTTGGACAATGTCCTTAATAACATGCTTTAGCTTTTGGTCAGCCTTGAATTGGTCAGGCAGTTGAACTAGGTGATTGTTGTAGGTCCCTTCCAGCTGAAATTATTCTATTCTATTCTATTCTATTCTATTCTATTCTATTCTGTTCTGTTCTGTTCTGTTCTGTTCTGTTCTAATAGCTTGGGTCCTGCCTCTGAGAGGTTTGTTTCCTTGAGACACCTGGTAGCCTGGCTTCCTCCAATTCTCTGACTCCCCAAGTGCCTCAGACATAGGTGTTCAGTGCTGGCCACACATTTGAGGAGTAGTCTGAGTAACACACTGTCCTGCTTTTGGCTAGGATGGGGTTAATTTTCTTCCTGGTAGCTGGTATAGTGCTGTGTTTTGGATTTAATATGACGTTAATGTTGGTAACACACTGATATTTTAGTTGTTGCTAAGTAGTGCTTATTCTAAATCAAGGACTTTCCAGCCTCCCATGCTATGCCAGTGGGGGGGTGCACAAGAAGCTTGTTGGGAGCAAAGCCAGGACAGTTGACCCAAGCTGGCCCAAGAGATATTCCATACCACATGATGTCTTGTTTGGTGTATGAACTGAGGGGAGTTGGCTAGGGGGCTGGGATCACTGCTTGGGAAAGGGCTGAACATCAGTCAATAGGCAGTGAGCAATTGCACTCTGCAATACTTGTTTTGTATGTTCTATTCTGTGATTATAATTATCTCTCATTTTATGCCCTATTAAACTATCCATATCTTAATCCACTAATTTTACTTTTTTTTTTATTCTCCTCCCCATCCCACTGGCGCAAGAGGGAGTGAGAAAGCAGCAGTTTGGTGCTTGATCACCAGCTGGGGTTAAACCATGACAGTTCTTTTTGGCACCCTATGTGGGGCTTGAAGCGTTTGAGATTGTAACAGATAAACTAGAGCATATAATGGGATTTATATCTGTCAACAGTTGTGGGTCACAATATTTACTCATCTGTTCTTGATATTAGTATACCTGATCTGCACCATGCTCTTGCTTTTGTTGTACATGTTAAAGATTGGTGTTGGCTTTTGCAGTTTAGTGTGCTCTGCAATTATTAATTATGTTTTACATGGGACATCTTTTATTATAACACTGACCTTGAGCTTAATCTGGTATTTGAGCTTTGTACCAAAGCCATTACTGTACTTCGGGTACCACCTCATGGAGACAATTAGCAATTATACTTCTTCCTCTGAGATATTTTTTTATGGAGGAAATACAGAAGGGTACCTTCACTACCTTCTTCTGCAATGTTTCCTATGTCATTACAATAACTTTTTAGTATCATAAACATCTTTTGGTAGTTAAAATACTTCTATTGGTATTTCTTGGGAATATTGTTTCCATTTTGTCTATACTTAGCAAGCAATTTAAGAATAGAGATCTTAAGAAAAGAGATCTGCCCTGAGGCTGGATAGTATGAGTGACAGGGTGTGTGCGATAGCACGGGCAAATGTCTAGGGTGGTGCCCACCTCCAGTATTTTGGAATTTCACTCCTAAACAAGTGCAAAATCTTGATTAACTAGAAGAATATTTGGAGGAAGCATGCTGTCACCCTGGCAGTTCCAGGGAGATACAAATCACTGCAATGTGCTGAGGCCTGGCCCATGCCTACAAACCCCTCTTCAACACTATTCAATACCCTCAAAGGGAAGAGAGGGTCTCTGGATCTGACAACAACATGACAGGTACTGCATCTCTCCAGTCCTGGTGACAGGCACTGCAGTTACCCCAAGCCTCACAACAGGCGCTGTGACTACTCAAACCCCTGTGACAGACACTGTGGCTACTCAGACCCCTGTGACAGGCACTGCAGCTGAACCAGAGAACCAACCAATGTCAGCATCAGTCACCCCTATACATTAGAAGAGATCTTGGAAATGAAAATAAGATCATTTATTAAAGGATAAAGAAGTTTCTCCTAAGAGGGCACAGGAGGAAGAAGCATACCAAACCACCAGCAAGAAGGCATACTACTCTGAAGTAGGAAAAGAACAGGAGAAGGAAGAAGAAGGGGGAGAAAAACTCACGAGGAGGGTTCCTCCTCTTCCTCAGAATGGCAGCAGGGCTCCTCCTCTTCCTCAGAGGGAGAGGAAGAACTTACAAACACGGTAATAACCATCTGATCTCTATCCCTGAGTGAGCTACTAGATATGTGAAAGGATTTCAGCCATCGTCCAAGTGAACACGTTGTCACCTGGCTGCTCTGATGCTGGGGTGAGAGGGCCAGTAGCCTGGAATCAGGGGGTAGGGAAGCCAAGCAGCTGGGATCCCTTTCCAGGGAAAGGGACACTGACATAGCAATTGGAAAATGGGCACAAGTCCTCAGCCTCTGGAAGCAACTCCTGTCAGGTGTGAAGGAAAGGTACCCCCTCAAGGAAGACGTTATATGTCACCCAGGCAAGTGGACCACCATGGAGAGAGGTATCCAGTACCTGAGGGAATTAGCCATGCTGGAGGTAATTTATGATGACCTGAACAATGACCGATTATCCAAAGATCCAGATAAAGTCAAGTGCACTTGACCCATGTGGCAGAAGTTTGTATGGTGCGCATGATCGTCATATGCAAACTCATCGGCAGTAACAGCTTGGAAAGACAGGAAAAAATGGTGGATCGCCTGATGGCTGGCTGGCCAACTCTGGCAACACAAGGAAGTCTCCCTCCCTACAGGCCTGTGCCTCAGCTGTGGAGAAACTGTCTCAGCAGGTCCAGCAAATCAAAGAGGATATGTTGAGCTCCCTGCCTGTACGGACCAGTATCTCAGCTATTAGGAGTGAGTGTTCCCTGGCTCAAGAAAGAGGATATAGTGAGTACACACCATGGGCACTCTGTGGTGTTACCTTTGTGACCATGCAGAGTACATAAGGAAGTGCGATGGAAAACATAGTTCAACCATAGATGAACAGGTATGCCAGTTGCAAGGAAATAAATTACAAAAGGGGGTTCTTCCAGGACCTGGGTGTACTTGGTAGGTAATGCAGAAGAATGGGGAAGTCAAATGTGTACCTCAAGAAGATTAGGATTGGGTGAGAAAAGCCAGTTAATTAAATTGCATGATGTTGATTGCTGTATAACCCTGCCAATGTATATCATCACTACTATAGTTGCTATATGCCATATCAATGGTATTACAATAACAATCACCCAGATTAATAAAGAATGAACTTTGATGAAACCAAGAAAAGTGCAGTGGTGATGGAATCAGAGCTGGCTTCAGCGACTTCCTTTTGACATCTTCAATCCACAGGCCAGGGGAATGGGCTGCACCAGATACACCAGCTAAAAGCTCCGGGTGCAGTATGAAACAATCCACCATCACACACCATCTCCTGCCCTGAAAGACCATCTTGACAGATCCCAAAGTCACAGACTAAATGAAGTCAACAGACATTTTAGAGGGATGAGCCATAGACAAAGGGAATGATATCTGTGTGTGTATATCAAAAGACTGGAAAAGTGGTGGTGATTAATTGGAAAGTATTGGAAAGTGAAAGACCTGGGCATGATGTAGATCGTATAGAATAAGGGCTGGATACTGTCCTGGTTTTGGCTGGGATAGGGCTAATTTTCTTCCTGGTAGCCGGTATAGTGCTGTGTTTTGGATTTAATATGATGTTAATGTTGATAACACACTGATATTTTAGTTGTTGCTAAGTAGTACTTATTCTAAATAAAAGGAGTTTTCAGCCTCCCGTGCTCTGCCAGAAGGGAAGTGCAGAAGAAGCTTGGAGGGAGCAAAGCCAGGACAGGTGACCCAAGCTGGCCAAAGGGATATTCCATACCATATGATGTCATGCTCAGTATATACACTGAGGTGAGTTGGCCAGTGGGCTGGGATTGCTTCTCAGGGATGGGCTACTCATTGGTCAATGGTTAATGAGCAATTGCACTGTGCATCACTCATTTTGTTGTTTTTTTGGTGTTTTTTTTAATTATTATTATTAATTATTCTCTCTTCCTTTGCTGTCCTATTAAACTATCTTTATCTCAACCATGAGTTTTACTTTTTTTCACTGATGGGTAAGGAGGAATAAGCAAGCAGCTGTGTGGTGTTTAGTTGCCTGGTGAGGTTAAATCACAATGCACAGGTTGGGGTCCAGCCCCTTAAGAGTGTTTGCTGCTTGTCTGCACTGCTGCCAGCACTCAAGCTGGCTAATTCAGCTAGGTTTGCACAACTTGCAGTCCTGGCAGCATGTATCCTCTACTTAGTAGTTCCACCACAAGGAATATGAATAAAGGCTGTGATGTATCATTTTATGACAAAAAACATAAACAAAGAGGGAAATTGTGAGGGTTGGAAGGAAGCTGTGTATTTCCTAGAGCGGCAGCTAACCAGGTAACAGCAGTGTTTCAGATAACAAGCCCCAGGACTTTTAAGCAGGCAGTTACCTTACAAAAGATAACAGCAAAGAACAAGGCAAGTCAGGAGCAATTTGAGCCATTTCGCAACTACTTGTTAGGGACTTCCTGCACTTTGACTGACATTGCAGAACACGAACACACATACCAGTTTCAGTTGTTTGTGTAGATTTTGGTAACCTGCAAATGCACATATCCATATAAGTATGTGGTTTTACAGCACATTCCCCTCTGCCCACTGGTATGGTTTGGCCCATGCTAGTAAGGAGCTCAAGCAACCTTACAAAAAGCTGAACAGATCTGATCAGTCCACAGACTAAGCTAACATATAACACAGTGCTTCAGATCCTTGGACCAGCTCATCACACAATCATACAGTGCAAGAAAAGAGGCCAGACCTGGGAGAAGGATGGTGCTGCTTCAAACCCCACTGAGATCCCAAGCTGCCGGGGAGTATCAGGTTAAAAGCCACCTGTTGGAACATTGGTGCAGGGAAGGAATGGTTGTCACATCAACCCATACAACACAGCTCAGGGAAACACAGTACCACACCATACAATTAGCAAACAGTCAGCAGTTTAAGGAAATGAAACCACTACCCACAGCGTGGCTCAACAGATAACTGGCCTGCAATAATCAAAGGACTACAGCTGCTCTGCATTAAGATTATGTAGTTACAGGCTTATGCCTGTGGAGATTCCTTCAGACTGTGAGCTCGTCAGATCACACAATCAAGCAAGGCTGGTGTGAGTTTTGTAAAAGATCATGAAAATGTTTTTTTCACTAATAAGAAGAGCTCAAGGAGCTGATTGGATTATTTCAGGTGTTGGTACACGATATGACAGAAGGAATTATGAAAGTAAAAGAAACACAGTGAGATAATAATCATGGAATATAGGTGTCAAAAGATAAAGGTTGAAATGGCGGAATAATATTGTATGCATAATGATTTGACAAATATAAAGAAATTTGAGGAAACAGTAGGAATCAATATAATTCTAGAAACTCGCATAGCTGAAACTTGAGAACGGCTGGCAGTCTGATCTACAGATCACTCAGTGATTTTTAAGTTCAAGAGAAAAGAAAAAGGCAGAAGTAATGGTATCATTATGGGAATTTCTAATATACATTAGAGAACAAATCCTGTGAGTTACAGCAGGGAACAGGATTCAGGATTTCAGTAGTGAGTTTCCACACCAGTCACTGAGAAACAAGGTAGTATTTTTGACTCACTTTTGCTGGATAATGAGACTACAGGGAAAGACCTGATGTATAATAAAATCTTTTATTTTAATAAATAATGAAGTCATCCTAGAAGAGTTGATATTATACTGGAGAACCACATCAACATACTTCATGCTTAAATGTCTGCATCTGAAGGGAAAGAACATGTGAGAAAGCCATGCTGCTGATGGACAAACAGGTAAGGCATACCATACCAAAACAGTTAATGGAAATAGCTAACACACACAAAAAAAAAAAGCTAAAGCCTTGTGAAAACAGTGGATGAACAACTTAAGTCAAAGCACAGAGAGTAGAGCACCTAAGGAGATATCTGCCTCACAAGGCTGGTAGGACTGAAGCTGACTAGTGATAATGACAGATGAGAAAACACAGCTAGTCAGGTGTACCAGCAATGGTCTGGTTAATAGAAAGATATATTGCCTGCTCAACCTCCAAGCAGCAGCCCCAAACATAGGGTGGGTAACCTAGAACACCAGGCAAGTCCCCCTAACTGGCAGCAGAACTGTGACCCTATAAACTGGGATGAAGCCAGGAAAACTCCACAGCCCCTCTGAGGCAACAGCTCAATTTTGGCATTGCTTGGATTCCTACAGATGAGGGGTAACCAGCTGTCTCAGCCAGCACACACAGCTACAGGGAGAAAACTGCAGTGTTCTCCAGGGAAGCAGGCGATGCCTCTATAAACCCCAGGCAGAAGGGTGCCACAGAGGTTCACATCCACAGTGCTCATGATCAGTGGCATCTAAAGAAGATGCTGCACTTCACGGCACTTGGCCTACTCCAAGTCCCATGTGCTGAGTCAAAAACAGTATTATTATTTCTTATAATGTTTCATACCAGAATGCTTAAAATTATGTCAGACTTGCACCATAGCCTGGAAAGGTGTTTTTATTGCATCGCATCAAGCATTAGTTCTTATCCCTTTGCCCTGACATGAGAATATACAGGAGTGTTTCATATACAGCCATACTATTCTATCTGCTGTGGATGCATTACTGAAAAGTGCAGCAATTAGGGATTAAACAGGTAGTAATGTATTTTTGCAATAGCAGACGGTTGTATGCCAGGACATAAGAAATACACAGAGCTAAAGTACACAGGGAAGCATATAATGATAGAAAGCCCTGTAGGATCAGCATCAACAACTGGAAGAGATGCTGGCTTTTCCACAGCTGGCTTTGTGGCATCTGGAGATGCTGTTTGCTCTCTAAAACTTGCAGTATCCTGGTGACATCACCCAGCTGTTCTCAGAAGAGATATCATTCGGAAGGATTGTAGTCGGTTGACCTTTGCCAGCTGCCAGATGCCCACCCAGCCACCCTCTCACTCCCCCTCCTCAGCAGGAAAGAAGAAAATAAGATGCTAAAGCTCCTGCATCAAGAAAAAGACAGGGAGACAACTTACCAGTTACCATTATGGGAAAAACAGACTTGATTTGGAAAAAATTGATTTAATTAATTGCCAATTAAAATAGAGTCGGATGGTGAGAAACAAGGAAAAAACCTGCAACTTCCCCCCACCCTACTCCATTTTCCCAGGCTCAACTTCACTCCTTCTTTCCCAACTCTTCAACTTCCTCGCTCCTACACCCAAAGTGGTGCAGGGGGCTGAGGAATGGGCAACTGTCATTGGTTCATAAGTTTAGTCAATCCATAGCTGTTCCTCTCTGCTGCTCTTTCCCTCTCACACTTTTCCCCTGTCCCACCTTGAGTCCTTCCCACAGGCTGCAGTCCTTCATGAACTGCTCCAGTGTGGGTCCTTATACCCAACACAAGGATTTTCAATCTCTTCATCTGTGGGACTGGACACACAACTGTTAGTGTGAGCACTCTTGCTGCTACCCTTCTAAACAAAAGTATTTTTATGGTCGTCATTATCTTCCTTAGATGCCTACTGCTTATCATGATCAAGACAGTCAAGCACAAAGGATGAAAGAACAGGGTAATGGCAATGGTCAGTGGAGTAGGGTATGGTAAGATCAGTGTCGGTACTGTGAAACATTGGAAGTAGCAGCAGTCAACAGTGGAGTATTACAACATAAAGCTTGTTCCCTGCACATTGGAGGATGGTAGAGTGCAAGATGAGCACACTGCCTGAGAGAAAACATTTCTGAGTAAACTATCCACAGAGCTAAAACTAAGCTACACTGCAAATCAAACTAGCTAGTTGCTGCAAGGAAGGAGACCAAGAATAAACTAACATGCTTGCAGTGTGGGAAATCAAGCAACCCTGAGGAGCAAGTCAGTAAGCCTGACTACTCAAAAGTGCATATGTTGAAGAATACTCACACTTCTCAAAAGCATGTTCTGTACTACCTTCCTTTTCCTCCCCTCATTCCAGAAAAGTTCTGCTGGTTTAAGACCATATGTCTAATTAATTGCATTTTATTAGCCAAGTATTGCTCAGGTGGTGCTTCCTAATTGCTCAAGCTTCTGGAGAGCTGCTCAAGACAGTGCTGTGAAAGTGTTTTAATAAAAGTATCCTAGAACAGAATTCTTTCATTATTTTCCTAAAAGAAAAATGGTTTCCCAGGCAGAACATCATGAAGAGGGAAACCAGAAGCAACTTTGATTGGTTAAAGAGCCAGAGAAAGGGGAGGAGAGCGATAGAACCTCCCAAACACCCTGCAAGTATTTCCTCCTATTTCTCTGCAACACCCAAGTTTTGAATTGCCCAGTCCACAGCATTTAGACACAGTTTTGGAACGATCAGTTAGAAGCATGCAAGAAAGAGGTAAGGAACAATATTCTCTAACAGGCACTGCCATTTATTTCCTCTAGTGGTGTGTATTCACCACAGGGAAAAACTAACCATATGTCTATGGATGCTCTTTCCTTCCTACTATTTCTGACTCCAGACTTCTGTTAGAAGTTTATAAACTCATTTTAGTTTTGTTGTTTTTTCCCTCCCCATACTTTAGAAGAACAATTCAGCTGAATTTTAGCTGTTGGGTTTCCTGCTTGAACAAAATACATGTCTTGAGCAACTATAGGAAAAAACCTACAGAACAATTACAGTAAGTACCTGCATATTTACTTCTAGGATGGAATATTTTACGAAGACATGATGGCTTAGTCTCATACCTTTTTTTTTTCCTTTGAGACATTAATTCAAATCTGTTAAATGTCCATACATGAAAAGTGGTTGTTATGAGTTTGCAGTGAAATAATCTGAAAGAATATGCCCTCAAATTATTCTGCAGAAATAATACAATGGAGTTGTTTAATGTTGGAAAAAGGACATCTTTGAATATTTCAGTCAGCCAGAATCATTAACTCGCCAGCAAGATGAAACAGAGAAACACTGTGTCAAACCTAGAAAATGAAAGTATCCCATTCTGAAGCTTTATCCCATTAGGGGCGTTCTAAACACTAAAACATGGACTAAATGTTTTAAGGACCTAAACATGTTTGCCTTTGTATTAGGAGTAAGTTGTGCATCTATTAAAAAGTATAAGTTTGGTGGTGATTAAAACTGTACTTTTGCATTGCTGGGTTGAACATTGTCTCCGAGCAAAGTGCTTTAGTTTCAGTTTCTTTTCCCAGCTTTTAGATAATCTGGGCGGAGTTACTGGTGAATACGATAGCTACTTCTATCACAGAGAAAAACATTGAGCTTATTTCACCCTGCACTCCCATTTTTTCACAATATGTGCCTACTAGAAGGGAGGGTCTGTGAAGACAAAATGCAACTGCAGCTCCACTTTTTGCTCTGCTCTCATGGTTCCTTGGTTAAGTCAGGAGGCAGCTTGGTCAAAGGTTTTCCTGCATTAGCTATAAGAGATTTTTACTGTTGCTTCTCATTACAGTTTACAGTTTAGAAAATAAAGCAAAATAACAGATTGAGGAAAGCTTAGATAACCAAGTGTTTCTTCACAAAGAAAAATTTCACTGAAGAAAAATCTAAGAAGTTATTTTGTCTCAGGAACACCTGCTCTGAATAAGAAAAGGTGCATGGAGGAGACTGTTCCCACTAATGCAACAACTGTAGCTGAGTGCAATTCCATAGAGTAAAAATTTCAGATGAATTAATGTAATTCTCTCAAAGGGAGTAAGAAGACAAAGTAAATCAAACACTACTAAGGGTAAGTGTATTATTGTGTTTCTTTCTTTAAAGCTTTTGCAAATGGTCCGCATTTACTAAGACCAAGTGGATTGTAAGATGCTCTTCTTCTTGTCACTTATCTCCACAAATGCTGCTGAACTTTAATTTGAGAAACCTTAGTGAAGACAGAAGGTACTGAAAAAGTAATATGGAAAAAAAATTCCTTTCTTTTGCAATAGCAACAGCTAAGTAATCACAGCAGTATCTTTCCACCCCAACATCCCTTTGCAGTGTTACTCAAGCAAATTGTGTACCTAACCACATCTAGGATAAAAAAAAAAAAAAAAGACTGGATTTCTATGTGCAGTTGGTTTTGCTTCTTCAAACTGGAAACTTAATGAGAACCATTTGTGACATGTACACAACAGAATGGCTGAACAATTGGCTGAAGGTTTGGACTTAAAGCATTATTGTGACTTGTAGAATCACATAATTGTTTTGCTTGGAAAAGACCTATAATATCATTGAGTCCAACTGTTAATCTAACACTGCCAAGTCCACCTCTAAACCATGTCCCTAAGAACCTTGTCTAAACACCTTTTAAACTTCTCCAGGGATGGTGACTCCACCACTGCCCTGGGCAGCCTGTTCCAATGCCTGACAGCCCTTTCCAGGAAGAAATTTTTCCTAATATCCAATCTAAACCTCCTCTGATGCATGTTGAGGCCATTTCCTCTGGTGCTATCACTTGCTACTTGGGAGAAGAGACCAACACCCTCCATTCTACAAGCTCCTTTCAGGTAGTTGTAGACAGTGATAAGGTCTCGCCCCAGCCTCCTTTTCTCCAGGCTAAACAGTCACAGTTCCTTCAGCAACTCCTCATCAGACTTGTGCTCCAGACCACTCACCAGCTTTGTTGTCCTTCTCTGAACTCTCTCCAGCACCTCAATGTTGTTCTTGTAGTGAGGGGCCCAAAACCGAACAGAGGATTCAAGGTGGGGCCTCACCAGTGCTGAGTACAGGGGGTCGATCACTTCCCCCGTCCTGCTGGCCACACTATTCCTGGTACAAGCCAAGATGCTGTTGGCCTTTTTGGCCACCTGGGCACACTGCTGGCTCATGTTCAGCCAGCTGTCAATCAACACCCTCAGGTCCCTTTCTGCCGGCAGCTTTCCACAGAGTAATATCTGGCTGGTGGTCAGTCGCTAGTGGTGTACTCCAGGGCTCAGTTTTAGGGTTAGTTCTTTTCAGTGTTTTCATCAAAGACCCAGACACAGGAGCTGGGTACACACTAAGCTAGTTTTCCAATAATACTAAATTAGGAGGAGCCATTGATTGAGAGGCTTTACAGAGAGATCTTGATAGATTAGAGTGCTGTGCAGTCACCAACTATATGAAATTTAATGAGGACAAATGTCAGATTCTGCACCTGGAATAGTGTAATCCTGGATTTACATATAGATTGGAGGATAAGAGGCTGGAGTGCAGCTCTGCAGAATGGGATCTGGGGGTTTTGGTTGATGATAAATGCAATAAGAGTCAACACTGTGCCAAAAAGGCCAATCACATCCTCGAGTGTGTCAGGCACAATATAGCAAACTGGCAAAAAGAAGTGATTGTCCCACTGTAGTCAGCAGTGATGTGGCCTCACCTCAAGTACCACGTGCAGTTTTGGGCTCCACAATATAAAAATATAAAATATTAAAATGCATCCAAAGGAGGAGGAAAAAGATGGTGAAAGGACTAGAGGGCTTGACTTAAGAGGAGCATCTGAGGATACTAGGTTTGTTGAGCTTAGAAAAGGGGAGACTGAGAGGTGACCTTGTTGCTGACTGCAAACTCCTCATGAGAGGGAGCAGAGAGGAAGGTACTGATCTCTTCTGTCTAGTGTCCAGCAATAGGACACAAGGGAATGGCTTAAAGCTGTATCTGGAGAAGTTCACAATGAATATTAGGAAAAAGTTATTCACTGAGAGGTTGGTCAAGTACCGGAACCAGCTCCCCAGGGAAGTGGTCATGGCTCCAAGCCTGACAGTGTCCAAGAAGTGTTTGGACAACGCTCTTAGATACATGGTTTAACTTTTAGGTTGTCCTATGTGGAGTCCAGAGTTGGACCTGATGATCCTCATGTGTCTCCTGCAACTCAAGATCTTCTGTGATTCTATGACTATTTTTTTAATCATTGGATGGCCCATACAAACACGAATAGGTGTCCAAAAGACCACAAATAGGTATCAGTCACAATTTTCATGTAGTGTCCGCTACACAAGTGGTTTTAAACCAAATAAAATCATTCTGTCATAAAACTGTCTCTTGTGAGTAGCTACTGCCTTAAATATGATCTTACTTCACATTCCCATGATGTCCCCTAATTGAACTGTTGTATTTCATGTGACAGATCACACTGCTGAATAAATAAATGCTTAGCAAGGAAATATGTATTAATAGGCTATTATAAATCACTTGTTTAGTAATTGTTTTGTTTTTCCTTAAAGAATGGAAAATACAAACACTGAAAAAAATGAGAAATCACATTCATATCAGCCTATTGAAGAGTGGACAAAAGAGGAAGTCAAACACTGGGCAACTGAAGTTGTTAAGATTGACCAGAAATATGCAGAAATCCTGTTTAACCAAGAAGTGACTGGTTTTACTTTGAAACTGATGACTAAAGCAGATTTTGTGGATATGGGCATACCTCATGGGCCTGCTCTTCAAATAATGCATTTCCGGGAAAAGCATGACATTGTAGCTAAAGGTTCAAACCAGGCTGTGGAACAAGAAGGCACGGAGCAGAGTCTGGATGGAGAAGGAGAAGATGGAGACATTGCAAAGACAGAGTGCAAGAAGCAACATGGCTCATTTAATTCCAGTATACTGCAGGATTCTAAAACAGAGCCCACAGAAGACAAAAAAGCAATGGAGTCAGCTGACAAAGAGAATGGATCAGACACACCACTGCTGAGCAGCCAGCACCCAACTGGAAAAATGTGTATGCCATATCCTTTTGATAATTTCAGTGATGGTAGTCGATACACACAGCACAATATTCTTAATGTCCCTGAAACAGGGCCACTTAATCTCATTGATCCAGCACATGAATTCAAATTATTTACCAACACAGACAAGGCACAAGAAGAGGATATAATGATGAAATTTAGCAATGAAGTCTTTAAATTTGCTGCAGCCTGCATGAACTCCCGCACAAATGGCACTATTCATTTTGGAGTATGTGACAATCCACATGGGGAAATTGAAGGTGTAGAAGTTACCAAGAAAGAAGCATACATTGACCATTTTAAAAAATCCATCGAAAAGTACTTTTCTGAGCCATACACCAGCATCGCAAAAGCTTGCATTAGAGAACCTAGATTTGTGGAAGTATTATTACAAAATGGAAGTCCATCACATAGGTTTGTCATTGAAATAGATGTGGTTCCTAAACACTGCCTTTGTGATACAAAATATTTCTGTACAAACACATATGAATATATGAGTAAGAGTGAGAAAAAAGCTGTCTTCATCCGGGATGGAGCTAGTTCCAGAAATATTCTAAATACAAAAGATTTTGAAACTTTTAAAGGTAACTTGACATCTTTAGCAGATTCTCGTAAAAGAGCAGAGGAAGAATATAAACTGAAGCAAAAGAGGTCAATGAATGAAGGTCTAAAGCTAGTTAGTCTGCTCACAGGTAACAAGGACACACTGGATAGCTCTTATTATGACTACTACATTTTGGTAACAAACAAGTGCCACCCAAGTCAAACTTCACACTTAGACTTTTTACAAGAAATAAAATTGTTTGCTGTGCTTGACTTCGATTTTGAATCAGAAACGAATGGTGTGTTCAAGACTTACAAAGAAAATCGAAATGCCAAACTTTACTTCCCAGATCATTATGACAACAAGGTGGGTTCAGTTTCTGAACACGCTGAGAAGCTGAAACTTCATCAGGAAACCAACTGGATTTTCTGCAATGGTGGATCAGACTTCAAAGGCAATAGCGAACTGCCATTAGATCCCACTTCATGGCAACGAGAAAGAGCTGCTGGTGTCAGAAAAATGATTTCATTTCTTTTACACAAAGATGTCAAGCAAAATGGAAAGTTTTTAATAATATTTCTTTTGCTTTCCACAGTGGAAAATCCAGGGGATCCCCTTGCTGAGACTTTTGTGACATTTTACCAAGAATTAAAGGGATTAGAATACATAGTCAGCATTTGCATTGGTGCAGGTACATACCAGCGATGGAAAGATATTCTGCATGCTAGAAGCATTAGTGAGGAAGACATTTCAAACAAATGTGTTTCTAATTTAACCCTGCAAATGGTAAACGGTACCATTACAAAGTTAAAATCAGTGACACAGTCTTCTGAAAGACTTCTGCCCTCTGTTGGTCACTCTACTGTTCTTCTAAAGAAGCAAGAAGACTCGATGGCAGCATTGGAAATACTTTGTGAAAATGAATGCAAAGACACAGGAATAGAGAAGGATGAAGATAAATTTAGAAATTTCCTGAAAAAGCGGGAAGAAGATTTTTATCGAGGTGGTAAAGTATCGTGGTGGAATTTCTATTTTTCTTCTGAAAATTATACTTCAGATTTTATCAGAAGGGACAGTTATGAAAAGCTTGAGAACCTAATTGTGTCTTCATCTAACAGTCCTCATCAATCACCGGTAAAAATTATCAACCTTTACCACCACCCAGGCTGTGGTGGGACAACATTAGCTATGCATATCCTTTGGGATCTCCGGAAGCGATTCAGATGTGCTGTTCTGAAAAACAAGTCAAGTGATTTTGGAACACAGCTGACAGCCTTACTCACCTGTGGAGCAGACAACAGCACAGGATATTTACCAGTGTTACTTCTTGTGGATGATTTTGAAGAGCAAGAAAATGTCTATTTTCTGCAGAAAGAAATTCAGGCAGCTATAACCGAAAAATGCATCCACTATGTAACTCCATTAGTGATCATTCTAAACTGTATGAGATCTCAAAATCCTGATGAAAGTTCAACAATCAGTCCCTTGAATAGTATTTCCTTAAAACAGATGCTTTCTATAAAAGAGCAAAGGGCCTTTGATCAGAAACTAAAACATATTGAAGAGAAGCATTCAAATCCTGACAATTTTTATTCATTTATGATTATGAAGAGAAACTTTGATCCACAATACATAGAAAATGTGGTAAAAAATACCTTGCATAACTTGAATACCACCTCTAAACCAGCACAACTTTTTTGCTTTCTAACACTGTTGAACTCATATGTGGGAACATCTACAGTTTCAATATCATTATGTGAAGAATTCTTAGGAATTAATTCTCAAGAGATTGGCTACGGTAAAGATAAATTGATAGAAAATATGGGAATTTGTTCCAATATTCTAATATATGACCAGGTCCATGAATACAGGAGTTACAAAGGTCTTCGTATCATTCACCGATTGATAGCATCTCACTGCCTAACAGAACTGAAACTAACCTATGGCTTGCCTAAAAGTGAACTTACGTTGCAGTTACTGAAAGAAGATTTATTTTATAAGACTTCATTAAAGCAAGACAAACTTATTTGTGATATACGAACCCTGCTGATTACTAGACAGCACAGGGAACACGGCGATGAGTCAGACACATTGTTTTCCCCCTTAATTGAAGCCATTCATAAGGAAGAGAAACGTGGTAAAGTGGAATGTGTGTTAAAACAAGCATGTGCCAGATTTGACCAAGATGGCTACATTTGCCAAGCCTTAGCAAGATACTTGTACATTAAAGAAAGGAATTTTGACTCTGCATTATACTGGGCCAAAGCAGCCAAACAAAAAGCACAACACAATTCATTCATATCAGATACACTTGGTCAGGTCTTCAAAAGTGAGCTAAGATACCACATAGAGCACAAAGCAAAGACTGCAGACCTGACGGCTGAGCAATTGAAATTTTTGCTAGAGCTTGCTGAGAATGCTGCACAGGCTTTCAGAGAATCTCAGCAGCAAGCTGAAAATGCAGACAATGAGCGATATTTGCAGCATCAGAAGTTTAAAAGAAAGTTTCAAACATACAATACTGCTGGTTATTGGGGAGAGATAGAAACTGGTCTTCATGTTATTGATATCCTTTGGCGTGTTCCATTTTTCAGCAAAAAGGACTTATGCTGTAGAAAAATTATGACAAAGTATCTATCAGGAAATAGTGTTTTGAATGTAGATAACCTTAACAAAGAGAGTGAAATGTTCAAGGCTGTTAAATGTTATTCCAAGTTTTTATGTAGTTTACGATCACGGTTGAAAAGGGCATTTGACTTTTTTGAAGACTATTTTGTGTTTTTCAAAACACAGATGTGTGAAAAAGAAGTTGTAGAAGCCAAACTGTATGAGAAGCTTCAAGAACGTTTTACCAAATATACAGAAATATTTTGTGATTTCAGTTTTGAGCAGCTGAAAAGTAAACAGGTCTCAAACTGGCCAATGTCTCAGCATATAGAAGCATACAGGGACACTTTGGAGGCTTCCAAAGCAGGCTCATTTTCTGGCATTTTGGAGTACCTTCACAGAAATCATGGAAATGCTGGCAGAGAAATCGAAGACATAGTAGAGGCGTATACTTTTTTGTGTGAGGAGAATGCACAAGCAACTCTGAAAGACAGACAGAATTTGATTTTGGCAAATATTGTTCTGAACTGTATTAAACCCAAATCCAGTCATTTACATCGTTCTAAGAAGCTGAGAAGTCTGCTTCTAAGTGTTTTAGAAGAACTGAAACCAACTTCGCAGTGTGTAGAGCCTTTCTTCCTAGCCTCTCTGTTGTTCTGGCCCCAAAATACAGAACAACTAAATGAAGATTCCAGGAAAATGGAAACCTTTATTAGACGCTTAAGTGAGTCTTCCAAAGAGCTCTATGGAACCCTCCATCGTTCCAGGCAGCCTCTGGCTCTTTTCTATCTGGCTAGAGGCAGTGGCCTGGACAGATTTGTTCACAAAGGAAAAATAGATCAGCTTTTTAGTTCACTTTCAGAACAGGAATTGAATTCTCTCTGGCAGAATGGTAAGATCTGGAAGGAACAGGCTGTTCAAGATCTTTTGCTTCCTTTGCATGGAAGAGCTGAGGGTAAGGTTATCTACATAGACTATGGCAGCAATGAAACCTTTAGGATACCAGTGCAGCCTGACTCCTTATGCCTATGGAAAAATGGCCCAAACATAGAAAGAGTGTCTTTTTACCTTGCATTTTCCATTGCTGGTCTCCTGGCATTCAACATACAAAGTCTGTCATTAAAACAATAGGTATTGCAGTTTCTCACCTATGAGGCTTTTTTTGGTTTGGTGTTGGGGATTTTTTGGTCAACAATTGCAAATGACAACTTGAGGCCATTCATTTTATTTCCTTCCTCACTATGTTAGTCTTTCATTCCCAAACAGAATTGTCTCCCTACTGTCATAACTATTGTTTGGACAGTGAGGCAAACTGAAATGTTGGTGCAGTTAGTCCTGTACACTGGTCACTACTACTCGGAGTTCTTCAGTCGATAACAACAGGAGAAATTAAAAAAAAAAAAAAAAAAAAAAGAAGAAGAAAAAATATATATATAACTATAAAAAGAATATTTTGAAAATGTTATCTTTAAATGCCATCACTTTTAAGAACCCTACTCTCTTGCTTGCTCTTTTGCCATTGCTTATAATGATGGATGTCTCACCACAATTTTCCTACTCTTGTATAAGTAATGCATGAACAAGGATTGTATGTTAGAAAACATGTATTATGTAATGTTTCCTGATACTCCATTGTATCTGGTGTCATCTTGGCACAAGGGTAACATGAAAGGCCATTCAGTTACAAAGTGGCATTTTTTCTCTGTTATTATTGTACATGCTTGAATAATGTAATGCATTTGTATATGGGCCTGTATTAATAGCCAAGCTGTACACTCTGTGGGAGGACAGAAGCACTGGTCTTTCACATTCCCAGGGCATTTCTAAATATGTGATTATTAAAGATACCACTATTTTCTGATGTACGGTAAAAGCACACACCAGTTGATATTTTATGTTCATATTAAATAGATTTTATTCTTTTCTGGTGAGTCTGCTTCTGCTTTACATAAAATTGATCCAATTTTGTCATTCCTTTCCTTATAAATTCCATTAGTTTCTTCCAGTGATAGATTTCTTGTCAACTTTTTTTCCTTGCAAAAATAGGCAATTTAAATTCTTAAAGTGGTCATTCGTTGCATTAGCTTCCTCATATGTATAAAACTGCTATGTTCAGACACAAGTAATATTCCAAAAAGGGAAAATGCATTGGTGCAAAGCACCAGAAACAAGAGGTTGCTACTGTCCAAAGGGTGCGAAGTGTTGTACTTTGCACTATGTGCATACGATTCATGAAAACCAGAGGAGTTCAATGCAATTAACTGTCTGCAGGATGGCTCATCACCCCACAAGTCCCCTTTGCTCTCTGCGTCAGGCAAGGAGGCAGGCAAAAATAGCTGACATCTCAACAGATTAGTCAAAAAAATTGGCAAAAAGGAAAAGAACAAAGCAGCAGACCATTCTGCTCTAGTGCAGCTCTTCTTTTAGTTGTAAATACAGACAAGGAGTTTTATTATATAATCTGTGCTGCTTTTTAACTCTAGCCAAAATATATTTCTCTTGGAAAGAATGCACACTTCATTTTAACCTGTATCCATTTGTTTCTAACATTATACTTTTATTTCAGATAGGGTGCTGTAGGATCAATTTTCATGATCATTCATTATTTGTTCTGATTAGTCCTCAGGATATCACCATACAATTTATCAGTAACTAAAGCACCTACCCTTCCAAAAAATTGTTTACAACAAATAACTTGCCATGTCCTCATGGCAACTGAAGCCTTCAGTCTTCATCTTAGTCACATCTAAGAATGGCAAGTATTTTAATGTGCCCAAACTCAGCAGAGCTGTATGGGGTGGCACATTGGGCAGAGGGGCAGGGTATGGTGGTGGGGGCTGTGGTGTGCCCCATGGCAGGAAGCCAGGAGCTGCCCTGCGCTGGTCGCAGCCAATTCCAGCACCCCATCACTTGCCAAACTGCCACCATTCAGGGGAGCCCATGGCAATCAGGTAAGTTTAACAAAGAGCAGCAGCTGTGAGGGGCAGGAGAAATGGTAGAGGATGTGGTTGGAGACACGTGGAAGGGGACATTGTTAAGGCTTGGCCGAAGACACACTTCTGGCAAGGGGAAACCCACACCAGGGCAGGGACAGCCATGAGCAAACCATAGCAAGGCAGAGGAAACAAGAAGGAATGAGCAACAGAGAAGCTGAATCATAGAATCATTTTGGATGGAAGAGAGCCCCAGGATCATTGAGTCCAACCATAGCCTAACTCTGTCACTAAACCGTGTCCCTAAGAGCCTCATCTAAGTGCCTTTTAAACACCTCCAGGGATGGTGACTCCACCACTTCCCTGAGGAGCCTGTTCCAATGCCTGACAAACCCTTCCAGGAAGAATTTTTCTCCTATTATCCAATCTAAACCTCCCCTGGCGCAACATAAGGCCATTTCCTCTTGTCCTACTTGGGAGAAGAGACCAACACCCTCCATGCTACAATCTCCTTTTGAGTGGTTATAGAAAGTGATAAGGTCTCCCCTCAGCTTTCTTTTCTCCAGGCTAAACAGTCCCAGCTCCCTCAGTTGCTCCTCATCAGACTTGTGCTCCAGGTCCCCACCAGCTTCTTCACCCTCCTCTGCACTCTCTCTAGTACTTCAATAGAATCAGAAGCAAGGAGCGACAAAAATATACCAGTACACACTGAGATCAACCTGCTCTGCTGCAGTCCTGTCGCCTTGGCAGGGGGATTGGCAAGGACTGAGAATTGGTGAAAAGAAGGCAAGGAGTTGGACTGAAGCTGAACATGGGAAAAGGAGAAGAAAGGCATCTCCCTAAGTGTTTGTTTAGTTGTTTGTCTTCTGAGTTTCCTAATGTCCCAATCAGTAACTAAACATTTGTGTTCATTGGCAATAAATTAATTAAAACTCCCCAAGTTGAGACTGTTTTGTGTGTAACAAGTGTACGTGTACTAATAAGCCTTGGGATGTGGCACAGTGTATTACACACTAGACACTGCACAACATAACTATGTGAATTTATAGAAATACAGATTTTATTTTTTGTATATATCATGCTGTTTCTTGTAAAACTGTTTGGTTTTTTGTTGGTTGATTTTTTTTACCAGCAGTAACTCAGATTGTTGATAACATCCATAATTGCTCAGTGTGGAACTGTATTTGATGTTCTATATCACACACAAAGGCTGACATACTTGTTTCTTACAAGTATTTCCTATTTTATCTTACTTTGTAAAACCATTTTTTCATGGCTCATAACTTTGTTAATCTTTGTCTTTTGAAAATTAAGCTCTACCATGCCAAATATCTACCTCAGATGTATTTTGTGCTATTTAAAGCCAAAGGGCTCAATAGCTTCCAAGTGTGATGTCAAGAAAAAAAATGTCTTATAGCCTATGTTAAACAACTCTACCAGCTTTTCTCCAGCATGCTCAGGAATTCTTTGGAGCGGTGTTTAACAAAAGGCTTACTCTGGTAGGAGGAAAAAGGTAGAAGTGAGGACACATTTGCCTGCACAAGCCTAATTTTATCAAGTCTCAAGGCCTGAAAAGACTGCCATTTATATATGGGCATATGCAAACATGTTATAACAGCAGAGTCTATACACAGACAGCCCCAGATGTTGCAGGTCTGGGCTGCAATGGGCGAAGTCAAAGCTAAGAGCTCAGCCCTGCACTGTCCCTGCCAAGCCTAGAAACCTGGAGGAGACAACCTGATACAACTTGATTGTACAGGACCCAAAGCTGGGTCTGCTGAAGGAGGAGGGGTGAGGAGGCCCAGGAGGCTGTTTGACTTTCACGAACCATTGCAATGCTACCTCAGCAGCTGACGGAGCAACCAGGGTCCCTGCTGTGCCCATGCAGCGGTTGTGGACTGTGAACTCCTGCGTAGGAACAGGAGCTGAGGAACCCTCTGCTGAAGGAATGCAAGGTTTGTAAAAATCAATTTAGGGGGTGGAAGTTAGGAGTACTGTACATCCTTCTCTGCCTAAAATCAGAACTAGAAGTACAGAACATGGAGGAGGCTTCACAACTGGTAACAGACAGGAAAATTTCCGCTAAGAAGACCTTAGGAGAAACAGAGTGGAGCACGGCTGCTAAGATTTGGGGTAGGAACAGTGGCAGAGTCTAGACTAGGCAAAAGGGAACAAGAACTGAGAAACAGATATCAGAAGGTGATGAGACAAGAGGCAGATATGGAGGGCCATGATGCTCAAGAGAAAGAAGCTCAATGGAATAAAAAAAACACGCAAGGGGTCAGAGTGGGGCAGGACAGAGAAGAACAAGGTCAGCTACTGGCATGCAGACTAGCAATCATGATAGCTGATTGAGCCACAGAAACAATGTACAAAGTCCCTCAGCTCTGTGTCTGAAGGGGATTGTACCTCCTACAGGAAAACTTCCTGGGCTGAAGACTCTCAGAATGTGCCACCAGCTCAGGGACTGTTGGACAGACCAAAGAGATTGTCTGGAAAAGTGAATATGGAGGAGGACATGCTGTCTTCTAATAGATAAAAGGCTGCTGCAAAGAAGCTGATAAAAAGGAAGGTAGTAAAATGTTCTCTGGGCTTGATGTGGGTACGAAGTGAGGGTGAAAAGATACTGAGGCATAGGGAGCAGTTTAGCTGTATTTATATAATGCCGCAAGCAAATATTTTCCAAAGGAATTTTCGAACTTGGGACCAGCCCCACATGACCATATCCATAACCAAACACGCAACAAAAAGTGGAGTGACCGTACCCTACACACACACACGAGATGTGACATTGCTCCTGCACTATAGACAAGTACAAACGAATCATGTTAATTTGAGGGATTATGGCATGGAGGAGGTAGTTTGGTCTGGAAACCACACAGGCTGTACCAAAGCTGCTCAGCAAGGACTGCCTTCACCTTCTGTCTCTTTCTCTTCTTGGCTTTCTTCTGTTGCATCTCTGACTGTGAAATAACCAGATGCTTTCTTCCCACTCATTCCTCCAAAATCTGGGATCTGTTCAAATCTCCTGCCTCGATGCCACTCACAGTAGATGCAGTATAGAGGAGACTGAGAGCTGGCAAACCAAGTGTGTCAAATCATCTGTGCCATGTTGCATCCCTGGAGGCCCCCTGACAGTAATGACCATGCTCAGCTGGTCACAGAGCTTCCTGGATCCTTGACACAGGGCTAAGACAACTTTAGCATCATGCCATCCCAAATGTGTTCCTGGGAAAAGCAACCACAGAGGACATCTCCTGGATACTCAACATCAGAGTAGATTCCATCCACGTCTCAGAGACAGAGATGAAGATTGCTTTGGTGGTCCTGTCTTCTCTGCAGTTCTGCCATCTCCTGCTGATGCCATAGTCCTATCCCTAGATATTCAAAGACAAAGGTTAAGTAGCTCTATTGCCACACTCCTCTCCTTTGCCTATGCAAAGAATGTGTCTATCAAAATGAAAGATTTTCCTCTTTTCACTGTACAGTCTATAAGTAATTCAGTGTCAAAGTATGTGGCAACAGCATATCTTTCTTCATTGTGATGACAGACCATGCCAGTCTTGTCATCAGCACCTCTTTAACTCCAGCCATCCACTTGGAGATTTGAGCATATCTCTGTAAGAGTATATGATACATGTAAAAAAATATGATTCACACTCTTTTTGTTGATATTTATTTATAATTAATGTCTACTCAATAGGAAAAAACACTTTTTTCACAAATTTGAGGTGGGCAGACACATGCACCACATGTGTTATCTGGCAATGTCTGAACTGAAATCTCAAGTCTGTTGTTTATTTCCCATGTGACATAAGGTAAGCACATTTTTGCCAGTAGTTCTATCTGTAAAATGTAACATATTAATATGTACTCAGAGTAACAGTGTAATAATAACTTCATATTTGTGTGTTAAAATTTAACAAACTCTCGCTGTCCAGTCCTCCTCCCGCCTCTGTTGGACAGAAAGAGCAGTGTTTCCATCACTCACACCTCACACTTTTATTTCAAACTGAAACTGTGTGGCTCGGGGCTTTCTACAGAACAAATACACTTCTATTTATTTCCGTGTTGTTGGATTTTTTTTCCTCACACAAATATGCGTGAGGCTTAAAAGACTCAGGGCTGAAATAAACTGAAGTATCTGTGGAATGGCAAATTAAGGCATGAGGAATTTATCAGAAACGAGCGGCAGGCATTTCAGCACGGCCGATGCCGCAGGTGATGATGCGGCCTTGCGCGGCGGGAGCCAACCCAGGTGACTCACATAAAGACGCGGCCACGAGGTTGGCGCTGGGCCCGCGGGAGCAGCCCCGGCCCGGGGGAGCGGCTGTTCCCCGGCAGCCGCCGCACGCTCCACCCCGCGGGTGCTGGACGAGAGGCGCACATGGCGGCTTTAGGGACGCGCGGAGACCCGCGTTTCCACTGAACGCAAACAGACAGAGCACGCCGGGGATATCCAGTTCTCGGCCGCAGAACTGAAACAGGGTCAGGCACCGGCCCGTGCGGGCTCCGGACACAAAATGGCAGGAGCGGCGGGAGCTGCGGCCCGCGCGCGCCTCGGGCTCCCCGCCGCGGACAGCAGGCGGCGCTGTTGATCCGCGCGCGGCGCTGCCGCCCTCCCCGCGTGAGGTCCGCGTGGGCCGCGCGCCACGGGCACGCGCGTACCCGCGAGACGCCAGCGGCCACGGGGAAGGAGCGAGGGAACAGAAGAGGCTGGGTCTCCGCGGCAAGAAACCGCTCGTCCTGCGTGAGAGGGATAAGGAATATATTGCCCACTCGTTGCGGGGGGGGGCACCTCAGAGGAAGTCCCACAGCTCTGTGGGGGAATTTCTTTAGGAGCTGCACAAGCGCAATCACAAGGAAAACCCACCTGAAGTGAGGCAGTGCCTTCCCCTTCCCCAACACCTCGCTCCCGCCTCACAACCCCCACGAGGGGAACCCTGGGCGCTGTGGTGAGGGAACCGAGCCTGTCCCAGGGTGTCCCCAGGGCCGGGGCAGTGCCGGTCCCCCTCCATCGGTGCCGCGGTTTTGGCAGATGCTGAGCAGAAGGACCAGAGACAGAAGGGGCTGCAATGAGCCACCTGGACTATGTCTGACGGCAAAACACCTGAGCCAGGATGCTACACACAGGGTCCAACCCAGGTGGCTGTGTGGCAGGAACAAGTGCGTCCTGAGTGAAAAAGATGAGAGGAGGGTGGCTGGGCTCAGCTGGACGGACTTAACCTTGATCAAGGGGAGCGAGGAGAGCCAGAACCACATGAAGTTTCTTACTTTAGGTTGATCCCAGCTTGAAGCACAACCCACCTTCCAGTGAGGGGAGTGTTGGGTGGGACAAATCAGTATTGCTTTGAGGATATTTTGCCGCTGAAAGTTTCTTCTAGTTTCCTTTTGCCTATTGGAACCACAAACCTTCAGTTTATGTAACCCATCACAAGACAACTTCTGACTTCCTCTTTGTAGGCACTTGCTTGTTCCTGGATGTTGCTTAAAAGCTCAGAGTGAAAAATATGCTCTTTCCTACTCAGCATCTATGTTCCCTGACAGGAGCTTACAGGTCCATCACTCCTTGCTGAGACAGTGCTTTAGATGCTGTGTCTAAACACAGACTGAGCCAAACTGTAGCACCAGCTTCAGTGCAGCGATGGCTGCATTGGGAGACTTCACAGCAGATGTGGGACTGAAGGAGAAAGTTGCAATAGCAGGGAATACAATAACAGTTATTAATTACTAATGAAAGTAATGAGAAGGAGTGAAAAAGAAGAAAAAGACCTGCCCTCATGCTACCTTCCTGCCTTCTTCAATGATAAATCCTGTATGTTAAGTCTTGTACCTCAGGGAACTGGTGAAAGAGCACAAACTGACTTTTTTAGTTCAGGCAGTCAAGATGGATCCATCTTATGCGTATGATGGGATGTGTGTGTTCCAATGAAACTAAACGTAGGAAGAGTCACACAAAATGCCCCAGACATGCTCAATACTATGAATACGATGTTGCATGAGTTACCACCTCATGATAGACTGATCAGTGGACTGCACAGCAGAGAAATGTAACAATTCAGATCTTTTGTAAAACTCCCATTGGCAACAGCACGTAGGAGATTTCCAGATCATAGAATCATAGGTGTATAACAATGATCAGTGTGACCACAGGAATCATTTGGGAGTTACATGTGGTATATGGTTGTGGTTTCCCAAAAGGCCAAATAGAAGGCGAATATGGAGCAGGAATAAGAGTCTTGTTAAAAGGAGAAACAAAATGGCTTTTTAAGGTCCTGCCTGATTAAGATGTTTGTAACGATCCTGCAAGTAGGGTTTCTACAAAAGAACAAGATAATTCAACTCATCTTTATGGTTAAACTTCTTCAGCCTGAAGTTGTCACGACAAGGTAAGTATCAAAAGAAAAAAAAAAATCAGCATAATAGCAAAGAGAAGTCGTATTTCTTGAGAATGACAAGGATTCTCATTCTTGAGAAGGATTTAGGGTCTATAGTGTCCTGATAAGACACATCGATGTGTGAACTTACCCTCCCAGAGCCATCCATCTCTATTATCACTGCCAGGAGATGGTCCTGTGTCAACTTTGCATCTGCATCAGTAACTCATTCTGTTCAGCCATCTGTTCCACAGACATCAAACTGTTAAGAAGCCCCAGTACAGCACAATCTAGCCCAGTAACATAGAAACAGAAAAGATCTCATTACCATTTGAATTCACAAGCTCTCCTGTGATACACATACAGTATTTTTAATATTGACATGAACATGGTAATTTGGTGAGTAAATTCCTGGTTATAACAAAGGGATTAAAATCAAACACTTCAGATGCAACAGCTATGTTCAGAGGCAAATATATTATTGAGTTAAACTAGGTTGTAAAGTTACTCACTTTGCACTCTTTAACTGAGTTAAGAAAACATTCCTGTTAACTAGGATGACTATTACATCTTGCCATTTTAACTGCTGAAGAGTTCACCACTAATTTATAGTCTGTGATAGGCATTTAAAAGCCAAGCTCTCAGAAGAAAACTATGAGAGCAGATTGTTGACAGGTTTCTGGTGCAACTTGAGGTTTCTTGTTTTGTTTTTATTTACTCAAGTCCCTATATGATAGAAACTTGGGATTTTTTATTTCAGTTGGCCATGTGTCTTTCTCAATTAATATGTCCCAAGAGCTTATAAAGTTATATCCGCCTAATTCAGTGGCTTTTGATTTTTTTTTTTTTCCTAGGTTTTGTAGCACTATAGAGCTAGGATAATTAACGGCCAGAGAACTGGCCTGTAAATCTTCAGCAGAACTGGTGCTGAAGTTTCAATAACAAAATCATTATTGTGAATGATTACTGAGCCAGAGAAAACCATTGATTGACATTCAGATTCTTAACTGAATCTGCAGATGCTGCAAAGGAAGATTTGGTGGGAGGTCTGCAAGAGGCATTGAGATGGGATCTTTCCATCACATTTTTAGAGAGCTCTCCTTTAGAGAAGCACTGCACCCCAGCATTGCTTTTGGACTTGGGGAGACAGGGAATGCAGGAACATGCAGGAGCAACATGCTCAAGCTTCGTTCAAAGAAAAGCAAATGCTGTGTTTAAAATAAAAATCCCTTTGGCTAATTAACGTGGGATCTGATTGGTAAATTACACTGTATGAAGATTTTGCTAGCACAGCTCAAGTATTTTCAGTACCTAAGGGCTTTTATTTTTTGAAGGTAACTCTCCCAAGTGGGAGCCAAAGATTCTGCTTATACATTGGCCTCATATATTCTTCACACATTATTAAATGTAATAATCTGTTGTGACATAATCTTCAGCGAAGAGCGCTGGATATACAGCCTGATGCAGTCTGCAACTGTGTAGTATGCATCCCGTTATATATACCATACTCTAAGCCAGGTATTCAATTCTATTATATTCTAAAGGTTCAATAAAATCTTTCTGTTTTTACGTGATGCTCTGACGTGCTAACTCATTAGTAGTACACAAAGCCTGTCTTTGGAGCTGAGTCTTGCTCAGCCTTGTTGCATGTCTTTCATTTTACCACTATCTTTGTTTTATATAACTCTCCCCACACTGTCTCTTGGAAAGATATACACCAGACTTGTGTCCCCCAACAGAGCTGTGGTCTCTAAGGAAACTCGTGCATTAATTAAGGAGTAGTATAATTGGTATGGTTTTGTTTTGTTAACCAGTGCCCCAAAGAGCATCGTTTCACTTATATAAGCATTTTACCCCTCCCTCCACCAACAAATATCAGCGTATTTCTGTTAACTGTCATGTGGGTATGTTCAAAACAATACTTATGAGATAAAATTTTGTCTTTTGAAATAGCAAGCTAATTGGCACATGAATGTAATTTCTGTAGTAACTTGGCGCTGTCTTCTCTGGTTACTGGTTGTTGGCCTCCCCCTCAAAATGTTCTAGTATTGAAGCCAACACCCCTGGCCACACACTGGGTGTGCTTGGCAGCTGCAGGGCCCAGATGCCAACCACTGGAATGCATTTCATGTACCAGTGTCTCTGCCTGTGGCTTGGCTTCCTGGCCAGCCTTTAGCAAAGTCTCTGCTCTGGAGTCCTCTGGCTCCAGCGGTTGCTGTTCTTGCAGCTGTGGAACTGAAGCAAAAGCAATTTACAGATGAGCTGTCTCACCGTTCCAGGAACTGCTTGCCTGCACCAGCTCCTAGCAAGATACATACACTGAGTCTTTTTAGCATGTGAAATAGTGATCTCCCACTTGCCTGGATTCATTGTGGAGGACTGAGTGCGAGGACTGACACGAGCCTGAAATGGCAGAACACCCTGAGAAACCCGACAGTTGCCACTGAAAGGTACTTCTAGATGTCAGACATGGAAACCACTGTCCACAGAAGTCCCAAGAGAGGAAAACCTGCAAGAGACTCCAGTTGCTCTGTCAAGTGTCTATTTCAAATTCCTTTCAGCTAAGGCCCCTGAAAAGAACAATATTGGCTCAGCACCAGATATTTTGCATATATGGGCTTGTACCAGTCTCTTCAGTAATTAGAGTGGTGATGTAGGCATGGATTTATCTTTACTATTCTACAAGATTAAAAAAAAAAAAAAAAAAGAAGAAAGAAAATGAAAAAAAAAAAAAAGACACCTGGCAAGGAAGGTGTCTCATTGTCTGGATGTATTTAAAAAGTATGAGAGAAGAGTGTATTCCCACAGAAGAGCAGTTAGTGTAGCATGCAAAAATACAGCTTATAACCATATGTTATTTACTGGGTAGCTGTTTGTAGTACAATTATTAATGTTTTATATTTTGCAGTGCTTCCGATCTTAACCCTTTCATTGTAGCATTCCACTGTGGTTGCTCTGCTACAGTACCCTCCAGACTTTTACATTTGCATGGAAAGCTGGCAGCTCACTAAAGAGATGCCAAGCATAACACTGGAGGTGTGTTTTGCTACATGCCTTCAGTACAGTAATTGACATAGCTGCAGTTACATGCATCTAACTCTGCTAGAGAATCATACCCAGCTTCTGTTAAGAAGCTACAGTAAGAAAATGTTGATCTATCAGATACTGAAACACTCACCAAGCTGAGACTGAATTGCAGCCGTTGCCTGAAATACTTCCCAATGTCCACAACACTGCAGGGATTAATTTTACACCCTTTACTTGTACTTGCTTAGGTGTGCAGAAGGGTAAATCCATCGCAGGGTAATCTCTCAACTTCCCAGGTTGTAAGAATGGCTGTAAACTGAGAAAGTGCACAGTTAGATAACCTTCTCAGCTTCTGGACTGTATTTAAGAACAATCATGTTCACAATAGAAGACAACACATCCAGCACATACACTTTTGGACAACATATACACACATGGGAATGAAAAAGTGTACGATATATTACTTCATGCTCATCTGGAAGGTGTCCTTTAGAAAAAAAGTAACAATTTATGTTATATTCTTTGAATAATAGTATGGAAAAGTATAACCAAAGATTATGGAACTTATTATTTTCTGCCTTAGCACTGATACAGCTATGTCTAGTAACAATATTTACTTCAGTGCTGGCATTGATACCAGTGGGAGCACCATTATCTACCAGCATTCTAAGTAATCTTTGTGGAGATCTGTCAGTACACTTTTTTTTGGTGAGAGTTCCTCTCCTGATGTTTAACCTGGGAAAAAAAAAAAAAGAAAAAAAGGTCTTAAAAAAGGTCTTACAGATCCGTACAAGTGTTGATAGAAGATTGATAGAAGAGGGAAAATGTGTAGCAAAATGTCAAGAGGTTGAAAAATCTTCAAGAGTAGATAACAAAATGTGGAAACATGTTGACATATAGAATTCAGTGTAGATAAATCAAGGAAATCAAACTAGTTGTGCATGTTGATGTGCTATAAATCAGCTGGGGAAACCTATGCATTATTATAAACTAAAAAATCCAGTCCATTTATAGCACTCATTGAAAAGCAAGCAAGAAATTAAGTCATTCTTAGAAAAACATTGAGAATAATAGTATAAACATTTGAATGCCATGCAGGAACAGTTTTGCTTTCTCTAACCTGAGTGTTAAGATCACACAAGCTCAAAAAACAATATGATGTTATTTTTATTCTCTCATTAATACTTAGTAGGGCAGAGAAAGATTTCAGCACAAAGGCAGACTAAAACTTTTGAGGCAATTCAGTTTAGGGAGAAAGGATATGAGAAGACAAGGTGAAACATAGAAAATTATGGTGTAGACAAAACCATCTAGGCTTCTTTACTTTGCTTCTTATATCCCAAAGAGTATATCCAGTGAAATTAGTGATAAGGAATGAGTATCAGTGAGTGATTTTTTCTACATTATCAATGTCTGAAGCATGCTAATGGAATATCCACCAAGACAGAAAGGTTTGCAGTATTTTTTTACAAAATTATTCAGATAGTTGTTTGCATCATGTTTTCTATAAGGTTAAGCAAGACAAATTCTGTCAGAAATATCCACCTTCAGTTCATAAGGATGACATAAGCTTGCTATAGCATACATTCATGTGAAAGGCCTGTTGCAACACAGCTCTCAATGATGAGTGTTCCCTTTCTCCAGTTTTTTATTTTCACTACATTTAAGATTATGGCAATTATTCTGAACCTGTTTATCACAATTTACATCACATTTTCTCTTCATTCATTTAAATGCCTGAAAAGAAAAAGGTTGGTCTACATTAATATGTTTCTTTCCACCGGGTAAAAGTGAGCTCAATATAAAGTTATTCATGAAGGCATTAACTCTGCTTTTAACTTGTGCAAATTGATCACACAATCATTTGCATTTTGTCAGGAAGGATAAAATAAATAGAAAGCCCAACAAAACTTTAAACAGCCTCAGGGAACTTTGTTGAATGATCTCCCAGAGACAGAAGAGTCAAACCTTTCATTAAATAATATTGCTGTGGTTCGACAAGCACAGGATCCTTCTCAATTTGATATTTGATCTATTCTTTGAGCCCAATTGCACCTTCACATGCATAGAGGCAATTGGCACATGGGTCCAGTACTTTAAGCAGCAGGTGGGAAATGAAGTAGAAAAGTTATGGAGAAAAGGTGGGATTAAATAACAGGCATATTCTCTTGGCTTCTAATATTAAGAGAGCTCATCTCATAAGCAGGCCTACTTAGTATTTTAAATATAAACCTCTGAGGAACTGATATTCATGTTTGAGTGAGTGATACCCTGATATCATAGATCACAGAATCACAGAATGTTAGGGATTGGAAGGGCCCTCAAAAGATCATCTAGTCCAACCCCCTGCAGGAACACCTAGATGAGGCTACACAGGAACATGTCCAGGCGGACTCACTCATGCCATGAGTGAGTTGGAAAACAGTTTCTTTGCTGATGAGAGACACTGCAGTGTTCACTGTGACATTTTCTGACTGGCATATAAAACAGAGGTCTAGACTTCTATAGCAATCCTAGCAATACAGTGGTTCAACCAGTTCAAAAGGGCTGATCTCCAGTTCCAGTTACATCTTAACATTTCCTTACGTACAGTCTTAATTTCAGTAAAATGAAGTAGTCCTTCCATTCACACATTTGAAAGAATAGAACAAAGCCCTATCAGTATGAAATGGTAGAATGGAGACTCCAGGGTCTTCTTGCACTAGTTTTACCTCTGTGTGTTTGCATTACTTCAGTGGAAGCAATCATGGATTCATGCTAGATATCCTAATCTGAACTAGTAAGATCAGAAAAAACAGGCAGCATACTTCAAAGATATACAGCTGCTTTTCAAGTGTGAAGAAACAGTCCTCTTTATGTGCCACATACAGTAAAACTCAAAGTAGGTAAATCTCTTTTTCATATCTATTTTTCATATGAATTATGGGAACATACGCCAACAACTTTGAAGGTGAAAAGTTCATTCTGTTTATTCCGAATGGACATGAAGGATCCCAGGTCACCTTCTATTAAAGTAAAATTTGCTCAAAATCCCTGACTAAATTCTCCTTCCCTATTAAACACCACAGCTATCCCTTAGCAGTTGTATATACGTGCAATGTATATGTGTATGTTCATGGATATTGTATATGTAATGTACCTACGCATACAATTTTACACTATGTGGATAGATACTGTGTGTACATACAGTATTATCTTCATAGAAGTGTGTACAATATCTTGGTGCTATTAGTAAGGACAAACCATATTTTGTAAGTTGTGTAATGAAGGGATGGTATTGCATGGCGAATATGAAATCTGTCAGACTTCCAGCAAAGCCAGTTGCAGCAGGACAGCTTGCATCCATCTATTGTTTCTCAGAGGCAGCAACAACGGTGTGAGAGAATCTTCTAACAAGTCTCAGTAGACAAAGATTCTGTTCCCATTCTTCCTGCCTCATCCCCACAGATTCTTCTTCAGACTACTTTTACAAATTATTATAATACTTTTCCCTTTACATTGTCACTTCACCCAGTCCAGCCCTGAACCTTTACTGGTTTTCCATCTTCTCTAACGTTCTAAACCCTGGAACTTTCTGCTGAGTGTGCATGTGTACACATAGGTCTGCACATGTGCAACCATCGGAAATGGTCTTTTATATTTTTTATGTTATTGAACCTTTGAGATAAAATGAATGTTAAAAAGAAGGGGTCTCATCTAAACGCAGTCTTTCAGAGGCCACCATGGGTTTTACAGCTCACAGAAACATGCAGTCTGCCTGTATTTTTCTTCTTTTGTGAGAGAATATTGCATAGCAATTGGTTTGTGTTTGCTAGAGTTCACATTTCAGGAAGCAGTTCAAAACAAAATGCAAAAGAAACTAATGTGTTACCAGAGAGAAGAATACAGAGAAATTAAATAGTTAATTTTTAGTAGGCACAAATCACATTTCCATCAAGTGCAAACAGTCAGCTGTTATTGTAGGTCACTAAGATACAATGAATTATTTTCTGCAGTTCGTGGAAAACATTAGGCAGCTGTAATAAAGTCAATGGTATTTCCTTCCTTACTGAAACATTACTTCAGCAAATCCCCCTGTTTTGTTAAAACACCATTTCATGCTTGATAAAATTTCATTGATTTCTTCTTTTTGTATTTTATTTTATTTATTGATTGCTGCAGATAGAGAAAACACTGAAGGAGAAATATCAGAAGTGGCTTTTCATGTTCAGATGTATGATGATTGACCTAAACTTGAAAACCTATAAGTAGAAGGGGGAAGGGAGAACTTCAGTGGCCTTTATATAACATAGATATTCAGTCCAGGAAACATACCACAACATAAATGTCTTTTTAAGACATTAAAACTCAGCTTAAACAAAAGCTAGATTATTTTATAACATAGTTCTTCACTTTTATTTTTCCTTATGTATTTATCCATAGTTACCTGTAGTCACATACCAATTTACTGTTTTCAAAGTTTATCTTACATTATAAACATCTATTTAAATCCCACATAAAGTATCTTTAATAAATCCCTTTAGGTGAGACAGTAATACCTCTTTTACTCTTGTTTTCTTTTAAGGTCTGATGAGCATGAAGAATTTAAATGTGCCTGGGAATTCTGAGTGAGATGGTAAGTTCTCTTTTAGGACACGAATCAGTGGTGAATCTCTCGGAACTCTGTGAAATGAAGGACAATAGACCTTGACTGTACATATGCAAAAACTGTTTAGCCAACTGGTTGTGTATTATCAGGGCAGAACTTTTACTTTCTAGAGGGAAACAGCAGCTTCAGTGTTTCAAAACTATGCACAGTCCTATGGATTGGCTCACAAACAGTAGCAGCTGGACCTCAAGTTAGGTACCCACACTTTAGTAAGCAAACTGACATTATAGCAAGGAATGAGAAAAATGTAGAAATTAGTAAGGGTTAGAGGGGCATGTTTGGATGGGAGGTTACAGCATTTTCACTAGCTGGACAGGGATACAGCTTGGATAAAACCTGCAAAAGCTTTCATAAATGCTGCATTAACAGTTGGCATGCTCACTTTTTTTTAACATTGTTAGCCCAATATTAATAAGATGGAGTTTCCTTCCCCTCCTCCCTTTCAAACTACTGTAGCTACTTTACATGTATATTCAACTGAATATGAGTTGGAAATGCCAGATCCTGGAGAGAATCCTGGTGTGAATCAAGAGTGGCCAGAAGGACTAGGGAAGTGATCGTCCCCCTGTACTCAGGACTGGTGAGGCCCCACCTTGAATCCTATGTTCAGTTTTGGGCCCCTCATTACAGGAAAGACATTGAGGTGCTGGAGAGAGTTCAGAGAAGGGCAACGAAGCCGGTGATGGGTCTGGAGCACATGTCTGATGAGGAGCAGCTGAGGGAACTGGGGCTGTTTATCCTGGAGAAAAGGAGGCTGAGGGGAGACCTTATTGCTGTCTACAACTACCTGAAAGGAAGCTGTAGTGAGGTGTGTGTTGGTCTCTTCTCCCAAGTAACATGTGATAGGATGAGAGGAACTGTCCTCAAGTTGTGCCGGGGAAGGTTTAAATTGGATATTAGGAAAAATTTCTTCCTGGAAAGGGTTGTCAGGCATTGGAACAGGCTGCCCAGGGGAGCAGTTGAGTCACCATCCCTGGAGGTGTTTAGAAGACATGTAGATGTATTGCTTAGGGACATGGTTTAGTGGTGGACTTGGCAGTATTAGGTTAATGGTGGGACTCAATCTTAAAGGACTTTTTCAACCTAAATGATTTTATGATTCTGTTCTATAGAAGGGGTTATTAGTATCTCTCTCTAAAAAAATGTGTTGTGTTTGTGCCTAGGAAATAAACTGCCTAGCCTAGAACCTGGCTCTTTGCCACCTGTTTACACCATCACAGCATGGTGGCTTTCAGGAGAAGGTTTCCCTGACAGGGAGGAGCTCGTGTTTTGAGGAATTAATTCATTTGGCATTATACTTATTTCTGGTTAATAATGCGTGTGGCTGTTAATGCTCTGTCATTCCCAAACTAGTAGGACAAGGCAACTGGTGAAAATTGTAGAAACTGTGAGAAATACACCTTCTCATTCTGCTACCTCAGAGACTTCTTGGGTTTCTGCTAACCTGAAGCTGTGGATGTGAAACTGGCAGATGAGGAACTCAGATTCTAGTGTAATCACCAAGATAGAAGTGCCTAGTCAGCTACAGCATTTTTTAAACTCTTACTACAAATCTACTTGAGACTCTGAAGTATTTTGAATATCAGCACTCAGCTTCTTCCCTCACCCTAGTGAAGCAAGACCTTCCAACTCACATCCCACCTTTAGTCCATTTCAGCTACATTGTCTATTGCCATCTCTTTGAAGAAGAACTTCTCTTCCTTAGTGTATCTATGCAGCATATAACATCCACCCTGGGTAGTGAGCTCTTTTACATCCATTATCAGGTCTCCATTTGGCAACTACTTAACATCAGGAATGCTGAATAGAGCCATAGTCGTTCACACACAAGAAAAACTCTAAGCTGCATGACTGCAGAGAAGGGTTAGCATGGCCTGAAAGGGAACAGTATGAAGCAAAAAGGGTGGGTTACTTAAGCTAGTAAAACAGTGGTTGACACTTACTCCATATAAGAAAATATAGAATACAAGACTGAGGGCTGGGAAAAAATTGTGGAATCTGAAGACAGTGCAACTTGCTTTTGGAAACTTTTATTTTCTGACTATGTCTTTTATTTTCATTCAACTTTATATTTTAGAGTGGGATTGATGAATATAGAAATTAAAAAAACTGTGAATTGTGCTGTGAATTCTGGACTAGATATGTATCAGGAACAGCAGTGAATTAAGGGTAAATCAGTGTATATATCACGTTCAGATATGTTCTCTTCTGCTTTTTGTACTCACTGCTGAAATGCTTGTTCCCTATTGCCAGAGTTCTCTTTAAGTTTCTAGCAAGTGGCAGTGGCAAGTGACGAACTCTATGTCCATGCTACTTTGTGTGCAGATCCTAATCTGTTGTCTATTTTACAGGACCATGTGTAATGTAATGAAGTTAACAAAGGCAAACATACTACTGCAAAACTATTCTGCTCTTTTTTTCCTATCTACCATAACATTTCTTACTATCTTATTGAGCATTATGGATATGAACACCGCTTGCTGCAGTCTCTTAGAAAGAGCTGTTCCTTAGGAGGTTCATCTACCAGTAAAGCAACCAACTGAACTGAATTGCCCCATTTTACAGCTGGTGACATAACAGGAACAAACTTCAGCCCAATATGGAGCTCTGAAGGGACATGCACATACTGTCCTGAACCATAAGGCGAGCCTCAAGAGGTACAGCTGCAGCAATCTAGGCACACTTGACAGGGGTGTGCCTTGGTAATGTATTATTTGGTGCATAAATAACACAGAAGACTGCTTATCTTTAGCCAAACATTTCCATAATATAGGCAAGGAATTACTAGTTATAACTATTTATCAGACCAATATGGGAGTTATCAGCCTTTCATTATTACTTGTCTTCCACCTGCATTCTAAAATACTCATATAATATTTTTTTGTTCTGTTTGGTCCCTATCATAAAACCCTGTTTGTGCCATAGCTTTAGCACCTTGCAGACCCACAAAAAGCTGTGAAATTTGACTCTATTGAAAAAGCCAAATGGTGTTAACTAATGTGTAATAAACTTGCAATCACATTTTAAAAGTCACAAATTTGCAGCTTGTCTTGACCATTTGCCAATAAATATGTGTCCATTCTTATACTGAGAACATTTCTACATCAGACCCTTATCTTTCCTGCAGTAAAACTGAGCAACTCATTGTCTCGTCAAGGTTAAGATCACAAGAGATCATTAGACCATCCAGTCTAATCAGTACATCAGGGGCCATCTCTTCTCACTGATTCACTGCTGTATTCTACCCTGTCTTCAGCTAAATCATGTATTCTAAGAAGATATACTGTTGTTCTTCAAACAAGAGGTTTCTCCATTTCCCTGTGGTAGTTTGCCCCCTGTTCAGCTACCACCAATTAATACTTTTGTTATTCTGTTTCCTCTTTATTCTAAGCAAGTAATTTTTCATTCTTTTGATAACATAAACAATTGTGGAATCCTCTTCTTCTATGTGATTCTGAGGCAACCTGGAATAACTTTGTATGCTTTCCAGTTTCATTTCCATTAACTATGAAAGCCATCTAGAGATTAACATATGCAGAAGTTGATGTTTTGAACATCTGTGATTAAAAGAGACAAATTCCACCGCAGAACTCTGTGTAGTATCATAATGTTGGCCACATCAACATGATTCACAGAGGTGCCATCATCCCTCTTGTCCTGCTTAATACTCCAAATAAATGTATCCAAGTATGTATATATCACACTAGGTGTTCATGTGAGACATTATCGTCAGCACGACCTGTAACTTCTGAGAGCTTCTGCTTGAATAGACATTGTAGCTTTGCAATCCTGATTTAGTTAAGGATATGAGCAAGATAAGAAACAAGGACAAGTATTGTCTTTTTATTAGGACAGCTGAACTAACCTTTTTCCATGACAAATTTTCTTTGCTGTTCCCCAGTCAGAAGGTGGTGGTGTCATTCCTTCTTCTTCTATGTATGTCACCTATTTAGCTGTATTAAAATGCATTTTGCTGGGATGGGATCATCTTATTACTTAATCTGGTTCCTCTGCATTATTTCAGCAACCATTTCTTTGTCTGCTATCTTTAGCACAAGTGGTTTCATATTTACCTCCAGATCACTTACAAAACTGCTGAACAGCATGAGGCATAATAATGACAAAATGAAACTCCAGGGAAAAATGGTTCTGATTTGTCAGTTACTTTTTAAAACTCTTGTTAAACTTGTCTATAAACTGTTTTAACACATGATGCACTGAACAGTAGCAATACCCAGCAGAGTGCCAGGTAAGACTTAAACATCCTATGAATTACACTGTTCAAACTGCCCAGTTACCTTTACGAAGCAAATTTGGAATTTTGTTTAAAAATGGCAACAGTTTAAAATCCTTAATTTAAAGAACATAGAGCTTTACTGAAAAGTATTAATTCCATTCACTCTATTTACTGAATTGCACACCCTGCTTCCTATTATTCTGTTTGGGCCTGATGTCACAGCAGCATAATTATTTAGGTCTTCCTTTATGTCCTTTTTAATATTAGACCAATGTCAGCTCATTTCCATTCTTCTAGACCTTTATCATTATTCTAGGATTTATTAAAGAAAACATTGGCATACTGGACTCCTCAACCAACTCTTTAAGGGAATTTTGTGTGCTAGTTATCTAGCTTGCTGATTTAACATCCTCCATAGTTACTAATGGGCTGCAAACTACTCAGTCATCAATGCACGTGAAATGTGTAATCTTGCTTCTTTCCAGATACAGGGCAGAAATTTTTGTTGAGTATTTCTGAATTTTGCCCTATGTGCATCAATAATTTTGCTCATCTTTTAGAACTGAATCATAGAATTAAACTGCTCAAAGAGTTCTGAATTTTCAATAGCTCCTTATTGCCACTTTTTTAGCATAGCATTTCTTTATATATATTTATAAATGTGTATATGTGGCGTAACTGAACTCTCTAAAATGACAGCTACAGAGGGCATGCATTCTTTTAGTAGCTATCTATAGTGGTATTCACATCAAATATCTTAGAAGCTATCCTTATGTCTGGTTTTGGGTTCATGTGTAAGCAAATGGTGAAAGTAAATTTGCACCATATTTAAAATTATCCTATATCAAATACTGTGTTTAGAGTCATAAATGTGAAACAAGCCTTCATATATATATGTTAGATACCTAATTTTATATCTTCCCTTGGGAAAAAAACAAAACACACATCCACAAACACACACGCTGCCTTATGCTCCCACGCAAAATGCTCCATCACTGTTTCCTCATGGCAGTCAGCCTGGAGCAGTTTCTTCAGTCTCTATGCCTATAGGAAGAGCTATATCACAATAGTGCTGTTTTAGTAATGGGTAAGCAGTGATAGCTCTAACTGCACAAAACACCCTTAAAAGGATTTTAGTATAAAACTTAATCACACAAGATCACCACACACCGTAACAAATAGTAATTTTTCAGGAGTTCACCCACAGAAGTCAGCTGACAGCATGGAGGCCCCAGTACTTCACCTCACACATGATGGGGAGGTTAGATTTTAAATTGTCCAGTGTCAGTTGTTTGGGTACCTGGCTGGTCTCCCAGGACACCCTGGTCAATTGTGAAGAGACACTGGCTCCCTCAGTCAAAGCATATATTTCAGTCAGTGTCCTGTTGTGATCAGCTTCTAAATCCTCTCCTCTCATCTAGTTCTTGCTTATGACAAGAAAAACACAGATCTGTGGTGAGAAGCCTGAGCACTGGCTTTGACAAGGTTGTCATTGTCCTGCAGGTGAAGCAGTCACAGCTCCACACTGTCACATCAGGGCAGATCTGATACTGGTGTAGCTGGGAACGGACTGTCCTCTGGAAAGCTCTAGAAAGAGAAAATGACAAAAGTCAGCCTTGGTATTTGTGGCCAGTACTCCTTCGGGAGTTTTGTTTTCAGCAGTATAAGGTTGTTTAGTCTAACAGGTTATTTTGGTGATTATTTAAATGAAAGAAAATAGCACATCCCTGATTAGGTACAGACCATGTAAACAATGTGTTTTGTTAGAATCCATGCACACTTGCACACACACACATAACTCTGCAGTCAACTCTACAGGTATCAGAAGGCCTGTCAGCCAGGATAAATGCATTCATCAAATCTAAAGAGAAGGTGACCATCATCCAAAAGCAATAACAAAGACCTAAGAACCTCTGGAGAGCCAGAAAGCCTTTGTTATTTCAGAATCACTTGTTCCTAGAACAGGGTGTTAACTGTCCAACAAAAGGGTGAGATATACTTTTTTTCCAAACAAACAAGGTTAAAATTATGCCTGATTAAGAAGCAGATTTTTTTTTTTTAGTAGTCCTAAAATTGAACAGTTTACTGTGGCAATCTTTGAGAGGTATGTAGTAGCCCAGATGTGTAAATGTTAGTCAGGCTGCACTAGAAGAACCTGTTTGCACCTGAAAAGAAGCTAATACAGATTTGCATGTTCTTTGACAGTTCCATCTTCTGTGCAAACATTTTTCCCACCATTTTTCCTTTCTAAAAAAAGTTTATATAGAGGGAAAATAGTCTCAGATGTCTGCAGGTAGAATAAGTACTTCAGTATAACAAACCATGCTGATCTCATTAGTCCTAAGAGGGCTCAGGTTAAAAAAGGAAATGTTCACAAAGAGCATAAGAAAATATATATACCACATTAACATTTTTGTGTCCTAAAACTAAGTATCAATCATGCCTCTTGGCTGAGGGCTTAATCTTGAGTATAGGCCCCAGCAGATGGTTTAACTTTTGGATGCTTTCCTTTTGAGAGAAAGGCAGATTTTGACTGTTGTTACATGAGATCCTTCACAAACACAGGGAGTTCTTTTCTTTCTTCCTGAAATCTTACAGGTTCACTTACACAGCTTGCACACAACGTCCACTTAATTTATGGCTGTAGGAAATATCGGATCGTTTGATACAATTTTACAGTTGATGTTTGTAGAAAGCAAGGCCACTCTTTTCACACAAAGGGAACTTTAAATTAGTTTAATTTTAAGGTGGTCTTGTAACCCATTTCTGAGTGTCACAGTCTTTGGCATGTTTCACCAGTGAATGTGCGAAGGGGCAAGATGAGCCCTTTGTCCACCAAAGGGGTGTTTGTCAAAGGGAATTCTACCTGCAAAATGCTTATCAAGTCATGTTCAGAATACTTTTGCCTTTCAGTTTGTTTTTATATGAAGAATAATAAATCTCAGACAGTGCTGATTAGTTCAATGTCAAAACCATGTTTTGAGTGGTTCCTTTTCCTTCTGTGCCAGTGTGATTGCCCTGAAAACAGTATGTATTAAAAGGCTGTGTGTTTCTGAATGATGTGAAGCATGCATCCAAACAGTGTTGAGATAAAAGGTGCTATAGTGTAGTGTTTAGGGAATGGGATTTCTAAGGAACTGGTAAATAATCACTTTGGGATCCTAGATTCATATAATCAGACTGGCTTTGTCTAGATGTCATTCTAGCATCTGGATCCTAAAAGACTGAAGGCATTGAAAACCGTAACCTCGATAGTGCAAGGCACAGGATCAAGCCCTTACCTTGCAGACTCACTGTAGAGAAACTACCCTGCAATGCATGAAGTAATCTACAACTGTACATAGTAATGATCAGTGCCAATTCTGCACCATGAGCTTTACACCCATTTGCAAATAGTAGGTGCTAGATAGCATGAAATCAGTGTCAAGGTTACATTTTCTCTACAGATCTTTTTACATTGACTTAAGAGAGAGAGCAGCATAGGGGAAAGGGACCTGGGGGTTCTGGTGAACAGCAGGATGACCATGAGCCAGCACTGTGCCCTTGTGGCCAAGAAGGCCAATGGCATCCTGGGGTGTATTAGAAGGGGTTGGTCAGTAGGTCGAGAGGGGTTCTCCTCCCCCTCTACTCTGCCCTGGTGAGACCGCATCTGGAATATTGTGTTCAGTTCTGGGCCCCTCAGTTCAAAAAGGACAGGGAACTGCACAGGGCAGTCCAGCACAGGGCAACAAAGATGATGAAGGGAGTGGAGCATCTCCCATAGGAGGAAAGGCTGAGGAAGCTGGGTCTCTTTAGCTTGGAGGAGACTGAGGAGTGACCTCATTAACGTTTATGAATATGTAAAGGGTCAGTGTCACAAGGATGGAGCCAGGCTCTTCTTGGTGACAACCCATGATAGGACAAGGGGCAAAGGATACAAACTGGAACACAGAAGGTTCCACTTAAATATGAGAAGAAACTTCTTCTCAGTGAGGGTGACAGAACACTGGAACAGGCTGCCCAGGGAGGTTGTGGAGTCTCCTTCTCTGGAGACATTCAAAACCTGCCTGGCCATCTCCCTGTGTAACCTCATCTAGGTGTTCCTGCTCCGGCAGGGGGATTGGACTGGATGATCTTTCAAGGTCCCTTCCAATCCCTGACATTCTGTGATTCTGTGAATACATTTTTAGTCAACTGAAGAAACATACAATTTTATCACACTTAGCAAGCTTCCCATCCACTCAGTATTTTTCCAAGCTCTAGGGATTTTTAGGTTACCTTAACCTGCTCTCCAAAGGAAATTTTTAAAAAAGCATTTGAAACTTTAAACAAGCATCTGCAGAACATATCTACCTAGAGGAATACAGACAACTGCATGGTCATTTCCCCTTTGCTCTGAACTGCCTCGGGAAAAGGCAGCTCTGATCCAGAGGCCTTGTAATTACATTTCTCTAGCTTTGAATCAGACCTCATTTAATGGGATCTCAGCATCACAGTAATTGTTATAGGATCAGAGCTACTTTGTGTTTGGTTGACCTAGAGCAACTACCCAGTTATCTGTTGCTAGCTGAATAGCTAATGAATTCACTGCACCATGGAACTAGTAGATAAAAATGTTCACACATAACTCACACAAACACCATTCTCAGATGTTAGCTTTCCTCAGCCAGGGTCCATCATTTGGTGCTGTGTCTGTATAAAAGCATATACTTGTTCACCATTGGCTTCCAGGTGTTACCTTGATACATGGAAACAAATCCATGTAAGTTACATTCTAAACGTAAAAGTACCTTCACCATCCACTTTCCTAAGAGTGTAGCAGATGTTTTCAGTGATATTTGCTCAAGTAGCCTATATGATCTTTTAAGATCTAACTTTCTGAGGTGTTGTGCATCCACAACTAGTGCTGACTTTAGGAAAAGCTGACCTAAGCACCTTGCAATATCTGGCACTGAGCACAGGCAATTCCGCGGGGCATCCTGACCACTTTTGTGGTCAGTATGTTGCACAGAGATTTCTGTTTGAGTGATTTGCCTATTTTAATAAGTTGGCAGGTTAAACTGTCTTTATAGTCAACAGCAACTTATAGAGTAATTCAGAGCAGGCCCCCTAGGAGAGTATCTTCACTGATCAGCCATAAAAGGCCCATTCTTCTTTTTCCTCTCACTTGAGGACTATGTTTGTCAGAACCAAAAAAGATATTGACTCTGAAGCGAATTCTGTTTTATTCTGTTTCTTAGGTTCCCCTCACTGTTGCAGATGCCTTTCAGATGTACAAGAAACATTTTGGCTAGCTTTTGGCACATATGAACAAGTGAAGGTCAAAAACAGGACTTATCTGAAATGATAATACTAAGACAAAATATTGATATTTAAAATACTTGAAACTCTCCAGTCACACTGGTACTTTGATTTTAGCTTAATTGAATTTGTCCCTTTCCCAGTATTAGTAATTTCTGAATTGTTTCCATCAAGCTTCTTTATTTCCCCAATTGCAGTTTTTAAAAAATGCAGTATTAAAAGATTAAGAGAACAAGAAAGAGATCTTTTCATATAAAGTGCTGGGTGCTTCTTTGACAACTGCAATCAGGGAAAAAGATGCTTTTGAAAGGTCTGTTACCTCTGTACTCTTTGTTCATAAATTCTACTTCACATTGTTCAGAAAAATTTTCAGAGTGCAGATTGTTTTTATAAAGATGCACTTCTCTCCACAGTATTTCTAGATCTGGCAATTATTTGATCAGTAAGCTGCTTTGTTTAAGATCTTTGCATAGATGTCAGTTTCTACAAGATTTTAGTAGCCTGGGGAACATAAAATGATAGAATGGGTTTATGTTCAAAGAAGAAGGACAAGCAGCTAATTTATATCAGTTCACTTTCAGTCACACTTTTTAAGTGATATGTACTTTGTGCATGTTACAGATGCTGCGTTTTTTCTTCTAATGAACGTAATGCTTTCAGCAGAAGAAAATGCTATGTCTGCCTTTCTCTCACTAGCTGAACTGCCTTCATGATGCTCTTTCTGCTCCTGTAAAACTGGAATGCGATAACATTAGTTTATGGCACTGGATTTGCATTTGAGATCCAAGGACTGCGGGTGTACACAGCAATAGCACAACTAAGCTTGAAATAAATCTTGGATTTAAACACAATTTTAACTTTCACAAATGTTATATTACATTCTGTTCTGTTTCTTTCTTCTCTCTTCCCTTTTCTCAGTATCCCCTTCCCTATTTTCTGACTAATTTTTTCTGATGCTGTTTTCTTTCTCCTTTTATTGTTGTATCTTAATTCCTTTTATTCTTCTCTTAGTTATTTTCTTTTTCTCTCTTGTCACTTGTCTCTTGTCACTTTTTATTTCCCTTTCTCTGCTACTAGTTTTATGTCGATTGAAGGATCAAAACATTTTGCCAGAAAAAACTTACCTTTGCCCAGATCAGAGAGACAGCAGCAGTACCATACAAAGGTCTGATTTTCAGCTGTTAGGGGTTGTGTAGAGACTTGGCCAATACCAGCTTGCTCTCACCCTCTACTTCTGGCACAATTTTCTTTATTTGGCAGAGTGTATTCAGTGACAAAGTTACTGTGTTTCTCTCCATACATATATCTGAGGCCCAAAGTGGTGTGACCAGGAGTGGTAAGGAAAGAGCACCTGGAAAATGTTGGTGTAAATGTGTAGCATTAGCTACTGTGCTGTTCTACGCTGATACACGGTGCTGCCAAAGTCCTTCCACTAGTGCATGCTGGAAGAACAGAAGCAGCAAGTCAGATCCTCTGTTAACAAGCTAAACTTCCCACTTCTTCTGCCAGTAGATGCTTGTGTTACTGGAATCGTTTCTCTGCAGCAGTCCTAAGCCTTGCTCAAAGTGAAAACCATAAACTTACTTCAGCTCTCATGTGGCTGCAGCAACATACTACCTTGTTCTGCCTCTGCCTCATAACTTCTACACAAACCTAATTATCACTATTATTCTGACTTTTCATGAAACATATGTTGCATGGCATGTGGATGGACTCATAACACAGATGTGTCTTTCACTCTTAGACTGTAGATGACGTGATGACTTTCATTCTGTTCAGTTGTATAAATTGTGATTTGCTGCAGTACACTACTGTGCATTACTACGGGCCTGAAAAGGAGCACCGAACAAGATAATCCTGCACCACAGTGAAATCAAAAGGGAAAAATACATTATCCCATTTATATACTAACTGAGATTTGAAAGTTTGGAAGATGTTGTGTATCTAGGCAATGAAAGAGAAAGCTGTGTTTCTGATCCAGTGTGGCATGGGGACTTCAGCTTTATTAATAGTCTAATTCAGGAGGTTTCAACATGTCGAGGTTTAGATTGTGGGGTGACAATAAAACCCTGGCAGATGTATTGTTAACCTCCTCTCTCCCACTTCCACCTTCAGCTTCTCCCTCTCCCCCCTTCCCACTAAGGACTGAGAAGGAAAGAAGGACAGAGAGAAGAGAGTTGGAAAAATTAAAAAAGTGTTTTACCAATACTACTAATAAGAATAATAATACTACTAATAAGAATAGAGAAAATAATACAAAATATACAAAACCAATCTTGAAAGTCCCAGCAACAGCAGAGCCAGCACCCGAAGTCCTGAATTGGACTCTGCAGCCAATCGGAGCTGGATTCAGTCTCTCACTAGGCCTCAGTTCACAGGGATGACTAGCAAGGTCCTCTCCTAATGTTGGCCATAAGGAAAAGGGATGAGATCCTCATGATCTCCCACTTTTATATGAAGTATTCATGTGAACGGGATGTTATACTCTGTTGGTCAGTTTCTTGGTCACCTGTTTCTCGTTGCCCCTCTTGGGAGATGTGCATCAGTCCTTATCATAACCTCACATTCCATTGCTATGTTTACCAAAACATGTATCTGGTTTTCCAGGAAAATGCAGCTAATATGAAGGCTTTAGCTGACAGGCAAATTCACTAAAATTTTAACAAATTCACACCAATTTTAACAAAACCAGGACACAACCTTATTCTTACTGAAACTTTGTCAGTCCCTTAAAACTTCCTTCTTTTGATATTATTGAAAGAGCACAACACACAGTACTTTTAAGGGTTGCAATTCACCATCAAATACTATACACTTCAGCATTTCCAATTCCTTAATTTTTTTGAAATCTTCGTGCCGCCTTCTCTTTCCATGCATCTTCAAGCAGTTCCATCTGGACAGTCAAAGTCAAGGCAAAAGTTTTCATATAAAACTGCAGCACATCAGTAGAAAAATTCTAGTTTTATGATGTCTTACATCTGTATATGATTCACTACTACTATGAGGATTAGAAAACATACACAGAGGTTGTATAATATTTTGCTGTGGCTTTCCATTGCAGGTGTAATACCAGCACTTCTACAAGAGTAGCAATGCACCATTTTATTTGTACATGAGCAGTGTATATGAAACAAGATTAAAATAAGGAATCAGTAGAATGGGTGCAGTAAAAGGAGACAGGTATATGTGGGGCGGACTGTAACACAGGGGTAAAGAGAAAAAAAATGTTTGTTAAACTGGAATGTAGAACTGAGCTGGCAGATACGTCTTTGTGACTCCCACATACCGCACTAGGACAGCTAGCCTTGTACCCTGCTCACCAACTCAGACCTCATCATGAGATCTGAATATGTTTTTCTTCTTCTGTGTCGGAAGAAATGTACTGTTTCTATTTAATAACTTCACTTCTCACAATTCAGCGACACCTGTCTAAGTTAGTGCTTCATAAGAGGGAAGAAGCACTGGGGATTTGTGAGGGGAAGTCACAGCTCTACTACTGAAGAGAACAGGTTTGAGATTATTCTCTTGTTCTGATGCATATTTAAGCCACAAGGTTAAATGTGCATCATTTAAGCAAACAGAGTTAGCTATTTGTTCATGCATCTTATTTCTCCTTTGTCCAGCACAAGGTGGGCACATCTGAACTGTCTGCTACAGACAGTCACTATTACAGTGAATCACAGTGCATATCAAATGCCTTTCCCGGGCACTGGCTGAGGAGTTGCTGAATAGCACAAACCAAAACCAATATAACAGTATGGAAAATTGGGGATCCTGCCTCTGCTTAGATTAGTATAGGCAGAGCGAAAAGTACCAATAGCAGACTGTATGTAGACAGAACCAACCAGCACTATTTCTGAAGACAAAACTGTTGAGGCCTATGAAGCACTGGAGCAGGTTGTCTGGAGAGGCTGCAAAATCTTCAACCTCAGAGATATGCAAAACTTATCTTAAAAAACCCTATGCAACCTGATTGCATTTTGATATTCACCTTGCTCAAGCAGAGACTGCTCAGGACAACAGTGGTCGCTTTGAATTGGTTCTTCACTGCAAGATACTCACCAGCCCATAAAGTCAGGAGGGGCGATGGAGAAGCAGCCACACTATGCCTGGTGGATATCTTGGGTATTACAGTACGTTACTGAAAGAACAGATTATTCTGTGGCTTGCCATTATTAATTAAAACCAGTCAGGCATGGATATGCTACAGATCTAAAACTGCACTTCACTGTAAACATTATAATTATTGCTTCCAACATTTGGCCTTCATTAAAGACAGAAAAGTCTTTTAAAATTGTTTTTTATAGGACAAATACTGGTAACCCGGCTCTTGCAATAGTATTTTTTTTTTTTTTTAACTCTGTTAACTTTTTGGCTAGAGTTTTTCTGGGGGTTTGTTTGGTTGGTTTTTAAAAGTGTCAGAATAGTCTTTTTGCCTGTCCGTTTCTAAAGCTCTAAACCAGTGCATGGATTTGGGAGGAAAGGATCACAGAGCCACAGAAGAATTCAGATTGGAAGGGACAACTGAATCACACCTTGTAGATTTAGATGTCCTCCAGTGCTCAGGCACTTAGGTCAGGTTGCTTAGACCTTGTCTGGTTGAGTTTTGAATATCTTGAATGCTGGAGATTCCACATCACCCCTATTCCAGTATTTAACCACTGTCATAAGATTTTTTTTTTCTCCCCTTCTATCTTGTCAGAGTTTCCATGCTCCAGCTGATTTCTGTTGTCTCCTAGTACTGTCTCTACTCCTGCATTTTCTCTAAACCCTTCCATTGGGTAGGTGAAGATAATAAAATCCCCCTTAGATTTCTATTCTTAATGTGAAAACAAAACAGTTCTCTCAGCTTTCTCTTGAAATGGTGTGTTTCAGCCTCCGAACAGCTTCACAACCCACCACCAGATCCATGTTAGTACATCACTGACTTTCTGGTACTGAGGAGCCCTCAAACTGAACACAGTTCTACAAATGTGGTCTCACAAGTGCTGAACAGAAGAGAACAACTTACGTCAACTTGCCAGCTGCGCTCCTGCACAGGCCAATGGGCAGGTGACTTTCCTCACCTGAAGATCAACCCAAGTGTTCACACTCAACTTGTGTACTAGGGTTCCTAGGGCACCAAAGCTTTCTGTAGAGCTGCTTTCCAGCCTGTTGTCACTCATCCTGTCCTGCTGTGTCACTGCCTCCATTGAAGGTGCAGGACTCTGCCCTTAAGCATGAGATTCCTGTCAGTGCATTTCTCCAGATGCTCTAAATAGCAGAACTGCCTTTCACTGTATCTCACCTCACTTCCCTCAATCTATGGATCACAGAATCACAGAATCACAGAATGGTTGGGGTTGGAATGGACCTCTGGAGATCATCTAGTCCAACCCACCTGCTAAAGCAGGTACACCTAGAGCAGATAGCACAGGAATGTGTCCAGGAGGGTCTTGAATGTCTCCAGAGAAGGAGAGTCCGCAACCTCTCTGGGCAGCCTGTTCCAGTTCTCTGGCACCCTCAAAGTAAAGAAGTTTCTCCTCATATTCAGATAGAATCTTCTGTGCTTCAGTCTGTGCCCGATGAAGCACCTAGAGGTGCATTGCATGCCAACACGCAGGTCTTTATTAGACACTAAATAATATTGCCTTCAGTATCAGATTGTTCTCTGAAGATTATCACTAGTAACCAGCCACTGTTTGAACTTTGATCACAATGCTTTGAGCCTAGCAATCTAATCAGTGTTACAAATATCTTTTGTCCAACTAACCAAACAATATCTCATTGATTTGATTTTAGGAGGCCACACTGAAAGCCTTGCTGAAGTCAAGGTGAACATCATCCACTACTGTCCCTCTGTCCACAAAGCCAGTCATCTCATCATAGAAAGCAATCAGATTGGTCAGATTTATTTTGCCCATGCTGGCTGCTTCCAGTCACCCTCTTGTCTTTCATGTGCCCAGAAATGGCATTCAGGAGGATTTGTTTCATAGTCATTCTGGTATCAGAGGGGAAGCTGACTGGCCTATAAATCATCTTTTTTTTCAGTCATTAGAAATACCTATATTGCTTATTACCATCACGTTTGAAATAGAGCATTAAAGCCACTAGGTTGTGGTGACATAAACCAGCTTGTCAGGTTGACACAGTATCAAGATCCTTAGGAGAAAAACAGTAAAAGTATAAAATATGCTGATTGGTAGTAAGCTCAAGTATTTTTTCTTTTTCTTACTTAACATACAGATAATACTTCAGGCCTGTCTTACCTTTTATCTATCAGTCTCTGCATGTCTTTTTTTTTTTTTGGCTTCTCTAATAACAGTTTGAAATATTGAGCAGGCCATTTGTAAAAGTGGAAGATTGGAGCATTAGCTGATGATGAAAGTGAACCAACGTAGCGTGAACACCAGTGCTCAACACTATTCATATTTTTACAGTTTCTAAGACTGGACACTTGAGAACACCCTGAGAAGGGTTCGAGCACTGAGGGCAAGGAGGAAGAGTGGTAAACTGAGAAACTTGTTGGGAACAAAGTTAAGGAAAATTGATACTAATTTAGGGATGCACAGCTTAAAAAAACGTGGTCCTTCTTGCTTAAATTGTCTCACTGTTTTGTTCAGCTGATATAAGTAGTTCATGTATTTATTTCTGAAGTACAATTCACAAGGGTAACATTAAGCTAACAGATCTGTCTGGGGGGAAATCTGTATGCTCATTACTCATCTGAGTCAGGCCAAAGAAATGTCTTTAACTGTTCTTTTCACTTTTGATATTAGCTTTAGTTTTTGAATACAATGTGTTTGTTAGTTGGGGGAAGTCCAGCAATCTGAAGACAAATTGAAATGTACTACGCAAGAGCCAACTAGAGGTGAAACAATGCTATACCTAATAGTTGGAAATGAGGCAAGCATAACAAACTGGAGAGTTTGTTACATTCTGTGTAGCAGTCTTTGTTGCCTACTGTGAGCCAGAGGAGCCTCGCCTTGCTTTACACCCCTGTGAGTCAGAGGAAAATCCACTAATATCATTGAAATGACAAATGCAAAACCTACATGTGTTAAACCAGAATCTGACCTAAGAGGAAAGCACTTAGGCTTGAAAAACTTGATTGAGATTTATATAGATTGTATATCATAAAAGACATTGATATTTGTAAACAGATTCTGGAATGGTATTGAGAAGGTAAAGGAAATTTTTTGGATTTCAGTAATGCATGGGAATTCCATGGTTGGTCACTGAATTGGCACAGGTGGGGATTATACAAACTCTGAATCCAGTCACATACAATGGAAACCACCACGCCACATCAGAGCAAATGAGGAAAAATAGTAGGGTACTTTTAAATTATTAGAGAACTTGGGAAGAATAGATTTTGAGAATTACTTTTCTAGTTTCAGAAAAATACTGAAGGAAGAAAGTGAAGACACAAAAGAAAACAGTAAAGAGATGATAATAGAAGACAAATCACCAGATTAGAGGAAAAACTGGAAGATCAGAAAGATACATCTAAATCAGTGTAAAGTCAGTAAAACAAAAAAGAAAAACACTCATAAGTGGAAATTATTTATGATGGTAAAAATACAATGACTCAACTCAGTATTTTTAGGAAGCAGATCAATATCTGTTGAGAAGAGGCAGTTTTAGATATAGTGGGCGTGAGGCTGGAAAGTGGTGGATTGTGCAAACCAGAAGATTATAGGCACTAAAGAAAGAAAAATCATTAAGGACTAATAATGTCTATCTAAATATTCTAAATGAAATTATCAGGGAAGACTTGTACTTTTGACTATGGCAGGAAAATGACTGAAGGGGAACTGGCATGGAAATACATGAAAGTCTAAAATGAAAAATGTGAAAAATCACTGGAATCAGGACAAGTTCCTGGAAACTACATTATTTTTATCAATACATGCTTCCAAACCTTGAAAAGATAAACCAGGACACTGTAGATCAAGTGACTTAACTACATATGAGCATGTGAGAAAATCTTGGAAACAATCTGAAAAGATATTGTATGGCAGCAGGTGGAAAGTACATTTTATTGTCTCAGGCAGATGCTTAACAGTTTCACAGAACCCTGAAGGCACAGCCTCCTGCACTGAATGGGTGCAGTGACAGCAAATGTGCAAAAAAGCACTTGACAGAGCCCAAACCAGTGTCGATATTGAATGAACAAGGCATGAGCTAGAATAACAAACTATATGCTTAAATAAGAAGCAATCAGGCAGAAGATGAGGAAGAAGCAGGTCTGAAGAAAAGGTACCAAGAGCAATCACAAGTAGGACTGGAGCCTCACACCGTGGCCAGGACACTCTGCCATATAGTCCTGGCACAAACGGATTACTGTGGAAAAATCAGTCCACACCAAGCCTTTATGTGGCAGTAGGGTAAAAGAAGCTATGAAGAAGGAGAAATATTCATTTAAAATACTTGCTAGTAAGGTGAATTTAGATTTTTTTCACTGAAACAGTTTTGGGTTTAAAGCACCAGATGACACTTCAGCAAAAAGAGGTAACCAATGATTTTGTCAGATCCAAAGACCAGTTTGCCTGTGTTCACTGGAAAGTAAAATGTCTAAACAAATGCATACCCATGTGCCCATAGCAATGACTAAAGTTTTGTAACCCAGCTGGTAAAACAAAATATATCCTCAATCTGACAGGCCTTGAATAACTTGCACACAATGAAAGAATACCAAATATGTCTCTGCTGTTGAGGAGAAAGACATATTTCCTGGTCCTCATTGGATGTGAGTATTGGATATTTTCCCATGTATATTTGTCATCGGTATTCTGAATGGACAACAGGGCAAGATAACACACTGCACTCAGACATCACCCTCGCTTTAATAAAAGAAGCTTGCACTCTGCTGGCCACTGGAGACTCTTTTTCCTTACCTTTTTCTTTGCATTTTTGATATTTTTCTGCTAGATGTGATCATGTGTGATCAGCAGTGATCCCAAGTTGGTGAACAGGTAAGTTAATTGTATTTTTAGCCTACTGATAGTCATTCTGCCTACAACCTTCTGCTGAAGAGAGATTTGGGGTTCAAAGTGCAGTATTTGGGGAGCAGAGAAACAAATCATGCATTAAAACAGTGAGGATCCCATGATTGCAGCATTGACCTGGTGCAAGAAGATGGACTGTCTAGAGCTAAGAGTGTGAACTGAAAAGTACTTCTCCCAGCTGCAGTCTGGCACCACGACTCTTGAACAAACTACGAAAACTACCTCCCTTCTGCTCTGTACTGAGGTATGCTGCATGAATTCTCACACTTTTTTGTCTTACTTGTGCCTGTAAAGAGAAACTGATGCCTAAGTTGTACTCATGCAGCTTGGGTAACTCACGAGCCACTGTCTCAGATGGGGTGTTCAAAAATCACCCAGAGCTGTGGAGTTTGCCAAAATCTATGCTTGCATTCCTTTTGGTCAGTCCCAAACAACAAAAGTCTCCACCTGTGCCTTCCAGTTTACTCCTACAGAAACCAGCTAAGCATTCAGATTCTCATACGTGATGTTACTAGAGCTGTAAAAGTAAAATGCAAAAGCTTAAACTGAAGTTCTGCAGAGGTGGGTTACCACAGCTGGTACCTTCTGTGCACTGGGTTGAAAGTTTTTTTATTTTGGATTTGCAGAAGCATTTAAGCAACAAGAAATAAAAGGCTTTTGCACAGGCTTTTGCATAGTTGTGCACCTTACTTAGATCTTCGTTAGGTGTGAGGAAATATCAGATTCTTAGAAAATTTAATAAAAAACTGAGAACTTGTAACTGTACAGAGGTCACTGCTTCCTTACTCCAATTAGAGAACAGTTTGTACCATCTGGCAAAAAATACACGCTAATCAAGGTATCTTACGTTAAACACTGACACCAAACAGTGATTCCTTTAACAGACTGACCATGTTCTTTCACCATGGCAATTTTAAAACTTCCTCATAAATATTTATCATCCTTCCAATCTGAATCTCTGGAATAACTGCTGCAAACAAACTTGTTGGTCTTGCTTGTCAAGTCCACAGTCTTTGGACTACTTTGCCTCTTTTTATGTCACCTCATCACTCCATATGGTGCATCAAAGATGCCAGCCTTTGTTTTCCATTTATCTGCCTTGCTCAAATCTGTTTTGCATGCTTTCCTCCCTGGTGTTTCCTATGCGTAATCTTCATAAGCTTTGTCCTCAGCTGGGTCACAGGACTTTTATTTTTTGCACTGTAACTTCTCAAGACCTGTTTTCAGAAAAATATTTTATATCTACAATAAACTAAATGATTGAAAACAGCAAACCTGAGAGACAGTTTTGAAGTCACTTTTAGTTTTAGAGAAATATTCTCAAAATTGAAATTATATTTGGTTACTATATGGCAACTTTACTTGTACTTTGGTTTTTTCTCCTTCAATCTACCCAGGCAGTATTTACAATAGGACAAATTCTCCGGTGTTTGTATAGTATCCATGAAAACAAATGATGACTTGTTTTAGTAAATAGCTATGAAAAATGGAGAAATACTCAACTGTAATAACCCTAGAAAAATGCAAGCTCAGTCATTTCTATGGAAGTCATAGAAAGAATAGTAATTCAAAGCATTCAATTCCAAATGTGGTTTTACAGACTTCCTGTATTACAATTTGTTCTGGAAGAGCCCTGAGCACCACACTGGGTCTGAATTTTACTTGAAATCAATGTGACAAATTTATCTCTGGCCAATTTTGTGAGTGGAGTTAGGCCAGATAGAGAGTTGGCTCTGTGTCTGTAGTCCTAGCCTGCCTGGAACAAAAGTTAGACACCATAACAATTTCTGTTTAAAGGTCTTGGATTTGTCCTAGACATGTTCAAAAGCATCGAGAGGCAGTTATTTGTCTGAAATAACAAATAACTGAAATCACTGTTAACATTTATTCCTTCCAAATATAGGCACAGTGTAAGGATTTTGTGGATTTTATGCCTGTTAATTCCGCTGAATTCTATAAATGACATGATTTTAAAAATCATCACAGTAACTATTACTGTGAAGTTATAATAAATACTCCATTGTACCAAAATTTCTTTGAGATACCTATATTACCAGGTGACTTACTCCATATGTTATGGAGTATGCCAATTGTTGACATTTTTAGCAGTAAATTTGAATATTTTTGCATATAATTGCATTTGAAAATGTGCACATTTTCTGTCTTTCTCCATACCCCCTAAAGAGCTTTTTGCTGTCACAGAACCAATACTTTGTCTGAGATGTAACAATGCTAGTTTTTCATACTTGATTTTTAACACAAAAATCAACTACAGTTTAAATTTAAAAAAAAAAAAAAAAAAGGTATCTTACATCTTACATTGCAATTTAGGAAAGAAGCTGAGAAATATGGCTGTAGCCAGCTCTCTGCAACAGTGTTAACTGATCTTTTATTTGACAATGCAAATGCAGTTGAGAAAACTGTCCTCAAAAATCCGATGCCATGACAGCAGCTGAATTTAAGGAACCATCCGTTAACTGACTCTAGTGAAACCCATTTCTCTAAAGTTCTGTGGACATCGTTCTTCTAGTCATAGACAAATAAATGAAAATATTCTCTATTTTATTCTCACGTCAATATTGATCTGAAAGTGAATATGTGTCTTTTGTGGTTGCTATGAAATTGTACACATTAGAATTGTGTTGGGATTATATTTTAGTTATTTGCATTCATTCACAAGAACTTCATTTTTCAATGTTCAGTTCAGAAGCAGATAACCCTGACTTTTCCAGGTAGAGTAGTATGGTTTTAAATACAGATTGAACTACATTAGTTTCTTCTGTGCTAGCCAGTTTCTTTAAAATGTAGCTTTTTAATTTGTTTTTGAACAAAAATTCAGCCAACATGTCTGTTAACACAGGAATCTCCTAGCAAAGAATTTAGCAGTAGAAACTCAGCACAGATACAGCATCATGTTTAGGGACCATTCAGTTTAGCAGCACTTTGAGCTTAGTACACTGATACAGGGTTCTCAGTCTGCACATGCTGCACAGGTGTTTGCACCTTTCTCAGGCCATTTTTAGGCAGCACTGGTCCATATTATGGTAAACTGAACTTGAAGCACATTGTCAAACGGTGAGCTGAACCACAGAAGCTGTGATACAACCTTTTGTCACATTTTTGGCTTCAAATGTTAGCACGATTATACATGATAAAGAAGAACATGATCAAAACCTTATCACACAGATGGGCATTTTAAACAACCATTCACAGATCAACCACTGAGACATTAAGCATGTCCATCCTACTTCTGTGGATGATCTTCAGGGTCATTCACGTTCATAGTCATCATTGACAATAGTCACTACCTGGTACTGTTACAGAAGTGCTATGTATCTTTAGTTTTTTTGCTCTGCAATTGGATGTAAACCCAAATTATTTTAAAAAAACAAACATCACTCAGCTCTGCATAACCTTGTACCACTTCTCTCATACACAAAAACACACTGGTCTTCTACAAAATTACCATCCTTGTCCCCTTTCCATTTGATGTATCCTCTTGTGTCCCCTTCATAGGCCTGTGTCCATCTGCATCACTTTCTCTAATCTGTCTTAAATCAATCAGGTCAGGTAAAGCAGAATAACCAGAAATGGCAGGCTGACCACCACATGCTAGTTTATCAGCAGAAAGCTCTCACATGGTGAAAAACACCAGACTATTCTCTCAGAATAGGTTCCTATTTCCCTGCTGAAGAAAAAGTCAAATTATATTACCCAATCTATACATTCAGAGTAACTCGAGGGAGTCATATTCAGGATTTGCATCAGGATGGCCAATGTCAGAATGAGGTTTTTGCTGCCATCTTCATAGTAATTCTAGTCCTAGAATGGCAGGCAGTTTCCAGCGGGAAGATGGCTTCTTCTCCAAAACCAGTTTCTTCTGCAGCAACCCACCCAGCTGTGGGGGGAGATCTGCCAGCCAAAGTTCACAGATTTTACTCATATGTGACACAGAGGAATTCTGAGCGCAGTTGTGTGATTGGTCCTGTGCTTTAAAATTAGTAATAAGCAAACAATAGGACACGAATCAGTTACCACTGAGATAGGGACTGGAGAGAAAAAGAAAACACTGAGTGACAACACTGTAATATAACGCCAAATCACAAAATGGAGAGATGACACTTCTCTTCCATAGAGTTCAACATCTAGTTTTCAGATTCTTGCTTCCAAAACTTCTGGGTCTGATTCTTTGATTTGATTTAATAGCAGGCAAAGAGAAAGCATACAAGTTCATAGATACAATTTAATTTATAATTGAATACACATTTGTTATTTGTGTCTAGATTTTGAACCAAAAAGCCCAAGTGAACATGTATTGCTACCATCCTGGTCACTGGATTCTTCCTAAATCATGGAGAGGAAAAATAAGTGGTTATTGTTGGATTCTCTGCAGTACAATGTGTCCAAAACTGCACTGAGATGATGTCAGAAAATACTACATTTTTTCCCAATTATGAAATGAATTATGGGGCGCTAGTGCACTACAGCCAGAATTGTTAAAACAGCTATTTTGGCTGATACACTGTTGTCCAGCCAGAAAACACAGGTGCCTTGTTTTTGAGGTGGGTTTTGTTTTGTTTTGTTTTTTCAAATGCCGTGTTTCAGGGTTACATTGATCATCTCTTTCTCACTCTCTTCAGAATTTAAACAGTAAAAGTCCCATATGTTGAGAAATATCTGAAGAATTCAATCTTCTGCTATTTTCTGTTCTGAAAACAGATGAAAGGAAAAGCTACAGTGCTCAAGCAAGTATAAAATCCATGGTGGCCGGGGTAAATTTCTGTCTGACTTGTTTAGAAGGGAGTACAGTGTTATTTAATCATTTTTTACCTATTCAGCTTTTTAGTGGGAGATAGGAGGTGTATTTCCTCCAGTTTGACTTATGAGTTCATTAAATGTGTGACCTTTGTCTAACCACTCTCAGCTGTATTTAGGCCACTGTAATTCCAGAGAATTAAGAGCTCGAGTTATGTTAGAGGTGATGAACTCTGAACTAAGTGTTCATTCAGATGGTTTCAGATCAGCAAATTCAACTGGTTTCCTAAAAAGTTTTGTGCATATTTATTAAGTCAATTCAAATCTTCAGAATTCCTTGTTTGTTTTTTGTTGTTGTTTAAGGGGCTTTTTTTAAAGACATTTTCATTTTTCATTAGCTTTAAATCATCCTTAAACGAGACAGCTGGGTTAGGCTGATCCATTTTAGGAATTTGGTTATCTCACCCAGCTATGTCATCCTGAATGACATGTTAGTAGAATATTCAAGGAATTAAATTATTTTGTTTTCAACAAGGAGGCAAGTATCTCATGGTGCCTCCCTAGGTAAGGAGCGCTGGGCCAAGTCATCTACTGCTGTAGTACCTTCTCCCTTCTTATCATTATCAATCACGCCAAATATCACAAGAAGAACACAGACAGGGAGTTGTTATCTCTACTAGCAGGCGGTAACTGCCTAGAATGTAGGCCTCAGTCTGAGATGCCATTCTCCTGCCTCACAGGGAATAAGACACTTTAATGCCTACAGATGCAATAAAGGAAAGGCTAAACCTCCAGTTTCGGCACTCTTCTACCCTATCTTTATTCTCTGTTTATGAAATGTGAAGATGCCTTCATAAAAAATTTCTATGATCCATAGTTGCTCCTCCAAAGAAAATCCTGTCCTTGCTGAGCAATGCATAGGATTAAATTCTACTGCACCCAGAGAGGAAACAGTGTCCTGGTCAATTAAAAGATACTGGGTTGAGGTGAGGCTGGGTTTTGGTTGTTATCTTCTACAGCCTTGCTTTAAAAAAATAGTGAATCATCTGGTTAGTTTTTAGCCTTGTTTCCATTTTTTTTCTCATCTTCCGGTGACTCCAACTGGGCTGTACATTTTCCTGAAACTGTGCCATTAGTAGGAATAACATGTAAAACTTGTGGCCATCTTCTCTCCATCTGCCCAGACCTTCCTGATTCCCGTTTTACGCTGTGTAAGTGGCAACCCCCACCATATTTGCTCCAACTCTCCCATTCCATTACAGTGAGAAACATGTGGAGTCCAGCACCAGCCATGTAGCCAACAAAAAATATGTGTGGAGAGGAGAGAGCTTCTTGTCTAAATTGCACACTAACAATGAAATACTGATCTTAATAACATCTGTGAGAACTGAGAGTCTGAAGTCTGGGGTGTAAAGCTGGGAATTTGCACAAGCCATGAACACATTTGATCTCTGCTTGTAGATACATGCAGGATATTTTTTCTTATCTGCCTCAAAAAGAAAACCAGTATGGTCTTCTTTTAAAACAGGGACCTATGTATCTGAATCCTACCTCCTTGTGTTTTCCCTCTTCTGAACAGGCTGTTGTGTTCTAACCAACTAATACTGCAGTCAGTTGTGAAATAAACTAAAATTTGAGATTTTTCAGATCCCTCCCTGAAAAGATGATGGCTGAAATAGTCATTGGCAGTGTTCCTCAAGGGGGCATTCTAATACGTTATTTATACTGGATAAGAGAAAGCCATCAGGATATCTGTTCAAAACTCTGGTTTAAATTTAGAGTAATTTCTTTTTCTATTGATAGTGTAAATTAGTGGAAGGAAAATAAATATTAACGGAAAAACATAAACTTTCAATAAAATGCATCTGAGTCCGTACAAACCGTACAATCAAAGCCCAAATATTGTAATTGTGTTAGCAGAATTGGACTCTTTTTAGATTTTGTCAAAAAGAAAAAATATGTGAGTTACTGGACTATAGATGCACCCCTAATAAGGCTGAGTTGATCACATATAAGAAAACAATATTTAATTTTAAAAATATTTAAGACATTATCTGTGGAATCTACAGAAGAATATTGCTAAAGTGCAGAAAATTACAGTTTATTTAGTTTAGTAGAATGTTTATGTCTAAAAGGAGATAAAAAATACATTGTGAACTAGAGCATAGCAGAAAAAATAAGGGATGGAATTAAGTCCAAGAAAACTTCAGACTATATGAGATCTCAGAAAAAAAATTATCAGGCTTACAAACTGGTGTTAATGGCTGTTGTTAGACAAATAAGCAAATCAGTCTTGGATGATGCATCTTTATGAGTTAAATAAGAAAGAACTTCTTAAAATAATTCTAAATGCTGAATACTAGAGATATATGAGAGATATTTGCTTAAGAAAATATCCAATGCCATTAATAAATGCAGACTCCACCTACTGACAGATAATCTCACCGTTTTGAAATGGTCCCCAGGAACTTTGTTCATCTCAACCAAGAAGAATTAAATAATAGTAGATTGTTCTGTAGTACTTTGAAACAGATGTAAAAAAAAAAAAAAGGAAGGCATAACCCACAACTGATGTCTCTTGATCCTGAAGAGGCATTTGAATTAGTCAGCTTAAACTTTGTCTTCTATATTTCACAGTGGATCCAGCATCTTATGGTGACTAGTTTCTCACAAGAGCTTCTTTCATAGGACTGGACTTCTCTATAACAAGCATATTCATGTGTATCTGCAAAAGGAATAACACTGAACCCTTCAGTCCATATGGACGAACATGCCAAAAATATCACTTCCTCATTATCTTATTTTATATAGCCATCTTTTACATATGCATAAAATTATTGACTACAGGAAATTAGCAATACACTTATGGCTTTGATATAAAAAAGTCAATGTTAATATAAAGGGTGAGCACAGGCTAATGACACTTAAGAAAGTAGAACAAATGTTTCCCACAGCACTCACTGGTTACGAATTAATTGTGCTGTATTAGACATTTTAGCAGTCTCCAGTATATAAAAGATATGGATTTCAGCTCAGCTTGAAGTAGTTTAAGGTATCTGCTTTATCAAAAATGATAAATATTTTATAAACTAAGTTATTTTTAGGGGATTGCCATAAAAAGAATAGTATCTATTAAGGCAAAAGATATCATGAGGCAAATACTTCCTATAAAGGTGAATTCTCTTTCTGTTTTATGGGACTGAGTCCCATTTTTCATGAAATCCATGCCTGGCTAATTTATATTATCCTGAATAAGCTGAAATCCAATCTGCTTTCACACCTCTTTACAAGTTCTGCAGCATTATATGGGATAGGTTCCTCTGGAGAAAAATTAACCAGAAGCATTGAATGTGGCAGGTCCTCCATACGTAGGGTGACTATAAAAGGATCACACATTAATTTTACGGTAGTACTGTGCTTGCAAATAGTTAGGAAATGAAGGTGGACAGTCAGCACCTTTCATATGTTTACTTGAAGGGTTCCTAGGAAATAACTTCACAGAAACTAGCAATACTTCCAGAAAGTCTTCTGGCAACTCAGGAGTCCTTAAATTGTCCTTGGATGAACAGACTTCTTTTTTACTACTAAAATTTCTAATGATTTGGAAAAAAGTGAGCCAGATGTCGGTTGGATGTCCTGCACTACAAATTCGCAGCCATTCTTGAATTGGCAGCCATGCTCAGGGAGGACTCGCCTTTGAGGAACACCAGGACCAGAGCAAAACCAGCCTTAGAATTAAGCAGCTGCAAATGAATATAGCACTTGTACTTGCAGCTTTCATGTAAAAAGTCTACTCTTTGGTGAGATTTATGATGTGGTGTGGTTATTTTCTGGTAGCTTTCTGTTGTGATTTCAGAAGAAATGCTCAATAATTGACAGAAGTGGACTTTTTTTTCAGCAAACACAATCAGTATAACAGAGGTTTAAGATCATAACATTCTTCGGAGAAAGCAGTACTCCTGAAATCTAGAACTACGTTGCATCAGAAAAACTACCAGCCAGGTTCAGTCATGATTTGCTTTCCTAGCATGCCACAATGAGTGTGGTTAAGAAGTATCAACACAGTTTCATATATAAAGATAGGAACTGCACGCAAGGAGACTTTTCTTTTCAACTGGCCTTCTCACATAAACACTTTACATACAGTTACAATCATTTTAATCATGGACTTTGCCAATTTTAAATACCACTGTTCTTTTGCACAGTGTTTCATCTTAAACCCTGATGAAACACATCAGGCATGATAGGGTGGTAGCTGCTTTTGATTAATGCATGGACGAAGAACTCTTTCTTCTCTGATGCCTTTAGGCACACTTAGCAAACTGCATATCTATACTATACAGTGTAATGTTACCTAGGAATAAGGAATAAAAAGGATCACATGATTGGGAGCCATATAAAACTCTGGTGACTAGGCCACAGATTCCTCAACCTTGCTTCAGTCCAACAGACACACATTTACCTGGCTGGTGAGTAAAGATTTCCACGGACTGCATTTGGAGCCTGCTGTGGCAGGTAACATGTAGTACAGTTTCAGAGGATCATCATCAGTGATCCTAAATGGAGAAAGTAGTATACAACTATCGAAGAGTCTTTTTGGATGCTTTCAGAATACAGTGTGAAATACAACTACAGATTCTTGCAAGAGAGAACTTCACTGTCTCCACTAGAGTAACAGTTTTCTACATCTAAAACGGGGGCATCCAACTCATTTTCACAGAGGGCAACATCAGCCTTAAGGTTGCCTTTGAATGGCCGAATATAATTTTAGGGCTGTATAAATGTAGGAGTAGTAGGACTAGTTACATTTATAAATTACATGGATTTTGCTCTAGACCTGTGAGCTAGAACTAAAAATGTTTGTATACAACTAGCAAAATATAGCAACTATATATATCTCAACTAGGAAGATAGAAGTTGTATTACTCTTTCTGGGCCTTATCGTATGATATATTTAGCTTAATGTCAGATCTTCAGAACCAATGGCAACAAAGGTAGCTTGTCATAATTACAAGAGAGCAAATAATAACTGTCATGTCTGGCTAGCCACCTCTTCATTTCAAAAGTGAGCCCATGGTCAAACTGCAGAGATCCAGTGGTGTGAGATACCCCAGCTTAGTTCTGCATGGAAAATGTCTCTTGTCCCAAAAACACAATAACTACATTCAGCAGAGCTTGCAAGACAAGTGATGAAGGAGATATAGCATTTAATGAGTGCAGAAAAGAGTGATATGCGTTTTAATAGAAGGTATGGAAATATTTGTTGGCTGTGTGGTTTTGACAGCTCTGCAGAAGTGGCTACCACTTCAAAATTCACACTGGTAAATTTGGTATTGAGCTCCATGTAGAAACTGCAGCATGATGTAATGCTGCATGACTCAACTGGTAGCTGAACTCAATGGGCTAATTGCTAAAAGCTTGTGAGACAAGGTCCGAAACTAGATGACCAGCTACAGACATTTGACTTGAAATGTTTGATGCCTTTATTTTATGTTTCTTTAACAAATATGTAGTTCCCTTATGACAAAACATTTTTCAGGAAGAATAATCTAGAAATGGTAAGACAGAGGGAAATTCAGAAGCAGGGTTTTTTAAGCTAGAACGTTGGACAACTGACGTAGTAACACCCAAAGACATCATAGCTACATGGACAGACTAGCTCATTTACACCTGTCAAGGGACTCAGACTGCTGACATGAAAAGTGTAACAGTGTTTGCTCTACTTGCAGAAAGTTGAAATAACAATGACAGAAGCCTCTATCTGGTATATCTCTGTCTAGGGTAGTTCAGCTTTTGCAGTTCTTATAGAATGAATCCAAGAAGTCCATCTCCCTGCCTGTGCTGAGAAAATTGTTGTGAAGAGCGAAAGAACGAAAAGAGGGGTGGAAAAAAATAAAGTCCGATGGAAATGGAAGAGCTGACTGCAGTCTCACAGGATTTTTTTTGCTTGCCCCTGAATCTATCACCATAGATTATGTGGTTTAGGAACCTGATCAGAGCAAACTGACACTTCCCTCCTACCCACATATTAGTTTCCTTTGCCTAGAAAGGAAAAACTGGTGCCTGTCTACACCTTGTCCTAATACAGATTTTGTGCACAATTACATCAGACACCCAAACTGAACAACACAGAAGTGCTCTAAGAGCCTCTGCTGGACATAGCCATCATGGTATTTTTGGTTTGGAGAAGTGGAAAAGTTTGTTGGAAACAAGAAAATATTCGTTTTTTCTATTTCTTTTAAATAATGTCCCTGAGTGTGCAATTTAGGCAAATGTTCATTTTATTTAATATTAACCAAAGTAAAATTCATCCAAACTAGTTATCAGGCATGAGTGTTCCCACATGCTTGAGACATCCTACTGAGGTGGAAGGAATTTCCTTCTGTAGGCTGTCACTCCTCTCCAGGGAGTTAAAGGGTGCTTTGAAGGTTCTCTTAAAATAGACACCTCACTTCAGATAGCCAAAATCAGGTTAAACAAAACCTACCCATGACAGTTGAGACACAAACCAGTGAATCCAAAAGAAATATTCATGAAAACTAATAAAGTCAGCAGGACTGCTTAAATTTAACCATCTGACATAAGTTTTCATGGTTAATTTTAAAGGCAAGGCTGTTCAGCACTTTGCAGAACCGTTACTTGTTTTACACCTAAATCATACATAAAATGTAAGTACATGAATATTTATGTGCTGAAGAAAGATCAGGTCATAAAGACTTACAAGAAGTGCTGCAACCCAGCTGTCAGAAACTCCTGCCGAGCTAACCATCTGTCTATAATCACACATCTATCAGTTTTCTGTCTGTAATTACTTGTGTCTGTCAATGGCCTCCTCAACCCAAATGTGGACTTCAAAGAATTCAGATTTTTTTCCTGAAAAATCAGATCTTTCCTCTGCTTCCTCCTTCTCCCCTTTTCCCCTCCTCATGTAGGTATTTATGTACCTTGATTAGTTCTGCAATTTTCTGCGGGGGGGAGGTGGAGAGTGATTACACTGACATCATACAAATGGAGAATCTGTATTTATTCTAGGGAAAAAAGAGTCTTTTGAAGATGCCAAGACAGCATTTATTAGTAAGTTGAGATTTTTGTGGACCAAATTGGATTCGCCTTCTGCTTACAAATAAACTGCTATGAAAGCAATTGCCTGTACACTGAATGTCAGATTTTAAACACTTCTGTAGGATTCTGTTACATTTTACTATTGCTTTATGAGCTCTCAGATTCAACTAGATAGAAATGTGAAGGTACTGAATTAGTGCAACACAAAGATGATCTAGGATGTGTACAGTTGTTAGTAATTCACATAATATATACCATTCCAGTGCTGACAGGGGGTTATACCTTATATGATTAGTATTAAGGGAAAGCATGGAAAGTAATAAAATAAAATACAACACACACTGATTTATTGTTACTTAAAATATACACTGTTTGGAGACAGGACCTTCCAGAGCCTTTTCCGTTTCCACCTGGTAATCCCCACCTTGCTCAGTCAGAGCAGGCTGCATGTCTCTCCAGTACATTAACAGAGCTCCCAGGGCCACAGAGAAGAGCTGAGCTTGCAGCCTCTACCATGTTTTCTCATTCTCTTGCCCAGCAGCAAGGAAGTGAGCTCAGGACTCAGTTTCAGGTCTCCCATAAGACTCCTGCTGGCTTGTCCAACATCTCTTGGCTCTTTAAAAGAAACTGAAATAAACTCTGTTTCCTAATGGTTTGTATTGGATTCATGCTGAGAAATCCCAGTTCTGTGTCTGCCACTTGGATTGGTTGCACTCTCCAAGAAACATAAAAAACATCCTTCTTTTCTCTGGTCTAGATCCACATTCTTCATTAGCTTCAGCCCTCTTTTTTAATGACCTCCATTAGCCCATGCATGAAATGGCTACAAACGTTTTTCTGTCTTCTTCAAGGATTATCTTCAGCTTGGATTTCTCCTTTCATGCTTCCCATTAGGGCCCCATACCACTTGTTTGTGCTAGAAGAGAATCTAGCACTGAAGCATAAGAAGCCAAATGAAAACTAGAATTGTATTTTGTTTAGAATTAAAATCTGGAGGAAGTACGGGTCAGAGCTTTAAAGTGTGGTAGTACGCTAAAAAACAATTATCTTTAAAGGTTATAGAGTGTTCATTCACTCTTGGAACTCTACAACTCTACATTCTTTCCTAGGAGATATGGGATACAAGTTTATGTTGTGTACAATTGAAAAGGTTCCTGTCCTTCTACTCATTCATTCTAGGAGAGAAATAGAAGAGATTATTCCATTGTTTATTTGGAGCTTCTATTCAGCAATTTGAACAGGGAGGTGCAAATGATTGTTCCAAGTGACTTCTACATTTACCCCACTGATATGTTAAAAAGAAACTTTTTAGAGCTAATCACTGAAAATCCAGTGTGTGGATTGAAAATCTTTTAGCCTCATGCAGGAGGGACCCTATACCCTCCACAACTGAATAACAATTCATTTTTTTCATGATGAAGCTACAAAATCTGTCCCTGATATTGATGCAAAATAGAGAAGGAAAGGTTGGTGAAAACGCTGTGTATGAGTAACAGCACCTCTGTAGCAGGACCTTTTGGTTCCTGGAGTACCTCTTCATCCTCCCGGTATCCCTGCCTCTTATAGGATGTGAGGATTACACAGTAACATTACAAAAAATGATAGAGACAAGTAAAGTCCAAGCTCTAAGAACATTTGTTTGAAGAAGACAGTGGATCATATCCTGATGATCCTATGTATTAAAACTCTCAGACACTGGGATTGTTTGGGATATTGATTTAGATAAAGAAGGCATCCTTTTGTGTGTGCATGTGGTCATGAATCACCAAACGACAAACTTACCGTCACTCCCCACAAAACAGGGAATAATAGTAGCCATATTTATGAATTGTCCTTATTGACTCTTTGTGAAACTACCAAATGATCACCTTAACCCCAGATAACTGGTTTAGGTTTGGTTTGCATCAATTTTTTTAAATCAGAAGGATAGTAAGTGGAATGATCTTGTTTGATTACATTTGTCTGGGTGGTTAGGATTCATCACATCTACATTTAGTCACCTAAAAGTTAAGTGTCTAGTCTAAGTTCATCCTCAACACTTTCTCTACAGTGAGTGGAGGAAAAGAAGAACCCTAAGACCCCTGGAGCACAAGTCTGATGAGGAGCAGTTGAGGGAACTGGGGCAGTTTGTCCTGGAGAAAAGGAGGCTGAGGGGAGACCTTATCACTGTCTACAACTGCCTGAAAGGATGTTGTAGCATGGAAGGTGTTGGTCTCTTCTCCCACGTAGCAAGTGAAAGGACAAGAGGAAATGGCCTCAAGTTGCACCACAGAGGTTTAGATTGGGTATTAGGAAAAAATTCTTCATAGAAAGGGTTGTCAGACATTGGAACAGGCTGCCCAGGGCAGTGAGGAGTCACCATCCCTGGAGGTGTTTAAAAGGTGTTTAGATGAGGTTCTTAGGGACATGGTTTATTGCTAGAGTTAGGTTACGGTTGGACTCAATGATCCTGAGGGTCTTTTCCAACTGACATGATTCTACGATTCTAAGATAGTTGTGTAAGGTAGGTAGGATGAACCACATTCTGGAGTTAGCCATATACTTGCGTTAATTGTGGAAGGACTCTAGATGCCTGGCTACAGTCAGGTACAACTCTGTAATGGCTGAATCAATCTCTGCATCAATCTCTGCATGAGAGCTCAAATTCATGACCGCTGCTCAGTGGGAGGAGGCTCACCTCATGTTTTGCAATTTTATTTTATGACAATTAGCCATTTTGACCCTACTCCTCCTACCCAGAAGAGAAACAAACAGACAAAACCCTCAAAAGTTCCTGCATAGCAGTACGAATAAAGAGGTATTCAGAATGTAAAGGGCTCTGCACAAATACTCCTTGCAGTATTCACTTGGCTCCGCTGATGTCTATGTATATATAAACTGACTTCATGAACCAGTAAACTTTTCCATATTATGTTGTTCACATCCCTCAAGCCTGAAAGGTTGGGCTATCTCTGAGGAGTAAAACCAGCTAAATTTCCATGCCTGTTTCTTGGTTTTTGACACAGAGAGGATTGCCAGCAAATGTGTGGTGGTTGTGGTTTTTGTGATGTGGACGCTTGGACTGACACACGTATTTCACTTTGATGCTGTATGCTCCTTAGATAGCAATAACTTTCCATTGGTGTTACACTGTTCTACACACAAATCTGTGACCTGGACCAGGAAGTCTTCACAGTCTTCACTGACTGCCGGAGTGTTGCCATCTTCCTGTCTGTGATCACTTGTCATTAAAAGGGTTGATCTGGGCGCAGAATGGATCTTAAGAAAAAGAAACTAAAAAACTGCATGTGTTTATTTGCAAGATTGTGTGTTTTCACTTAATTGCACTACTACTGCTTTGGCATCAAATCAAATTACTAATCTTTGACTAGCCAGCCATCTGTATTTTTGTCACAAATGGATGGAAGATGCAAACCACATAAAAATGAGACTCTGACAGCTTTAATCTCCATCTCCAGATTAACCAGAAGAAATGTGCTTTGTCACTTACAAAATACACTGTAGTTCAGTTTGGGTTGGTGGAGAAACTATTGTTTTCCAAAAGAGTAAAGGAAGAGGACCAAGGCCCAAAAAGCATGACATTGTTATTAATTGGATACTTTCTTAGAATGGTTTGTTTTTCTGAACCTTGATGGTCCCAGATCTGTTTTGCATTTCACCTCATTCCTTGCCCTCTCTATGCATGGAAAAACCTCAAAAGTTTTAAATTAGTTGGTTCAGACAGTTGGGTGGAGAAGAATGAGCTGTTCTGAATTGCTCTCTGAGCTTTGCTCTTCTTGGAGCAGCTGCTAACAAACAGAAAACCGGTCTCCTTTGTAACTTCATTTTACTGTATGTCAAACCTCAACTGCAAATATTTTTTTTTAAATAATCAAGTGCAATCTGATATGCCTGAACAGCAGCACTTTATTGCCATTTTATCAGCCAGAGTTCCTTTGAAGAGATGCTGGTGACCAAGAAAATTTGCCAGATCAAAATGGTTATAATTGTGCACTTATTCAATCAAGTACTGAAACAATGCATGTAATTGTATTGCTAGTGATATATTATTAACAAAACATTTTGTTGCTATGCAGTTCTTCCTTATTGATGGTTCTTTTCTATCTCAGATTAGCAATAAGCCGTACAAGTAAATCTTACTTGCATGGATCAAGAAATTTAAAAGCATGAATTGCCTATTTGCTTTATTAGACATAGTAAATCTACTCGACAGAGACATCTTCCTTGCTTTTATGCGTTTCTTGTTGACAGCCTTTTCCAGTGTAGGTCTCTCAGAGCCACCATATCATATTACAGGTAGGTCATCATGAGCTTTTGCAGAAGGTTCCAGGCAGCAGTGGACATTCTGGTTTTGCTTCCCCCTGTGATTTGACTGTTATATTGCAGAGTTTCTATTGTAAGCATGACAACGATAAAAGTGTGCGGTTTTTTCTCTAAAATTTGGAACTGTTGGAATATCTGAAAGAAAAGTCTGACCAGCCTGAGAGCAGTCAGAAACCCCCAAAGCACAGGTCATGCAGCTTCCCCTCCAGCACAGCTATCTAGGCTTCTTCTCTGCAGTTTCAAGTCACATTCCCCAGCACTTCAGAAAAGGGAGAAGGAGCCCATCACAATATAAATGAAATATGTATTTTTCATTAATCCTGTCACTGGAAAGTGCCAACAATAACTGAGGGATTTACAAAGAAGAAAATCAGGTCCTTGTCCAGAGCGGTCAGCAGTCTGGAGTAGGTGTTTGTATATGCTGGAGATTACAGGCAAGCGAGTTACGTGAACATTGAATCACCAAAAGAGGGAGAATTAAATGGCACAGTTCATTAATTCTGCAGTCTTTAACTTTACTGTTAGTTTTGTCTCACTGGTTGTTAACAAGTCTGTCTGGAGAACATGCAGGCTGGCATGGAGAAGCCCTCTGCTAAGGCTACGTTTTGAGAAAGGTTCAAGCATGGAGAACGTGGCTTTATAGAAGGATGTCTAAAGACAAAAAATAAAGAGAAGGATTAAATAATAGATTTCAGACAGAAATCTGGAAAAAAAATCTGATTTAAGGGAGTTAAAAAAATCTAACTTAAGGGAAGTTAAAAAATCTGAACTTACGGAAACGCCAATGTAGACCATCCTGGGAAGTGTGAAATCACTGTTGTGGAAGGAAATAACAGGTTGGAAAACATCTGGTAGTGACGAGACAAGTCTATCTGATACTGCTTTGAGGAATGATTCTTTTTATGATTCTTTGCTAAATACTTCACAATGACAAAGTGGTCTGGATGTGGGACTGGTTTTAGCCTGGATCCATCTCAGTCCTGGCTTTGTAATGGAAGAAGTCAATGAAAGTTTTTGTTGTATTTAATGTAAAAATATTTCTTGCCCTAGAGCTGTCCAGGTTTAATTTTAAGAGTTCATATATAAATAAGATCATTTTGGAGATTCACAAATGCAGGCAATTCAAGAGGCTGCCCACCCTTAAGCAAAAATTTGTACTGTGTCCAAACCGCTGCTCATATCCACCTCTGAATCTGCTCTGACCTCCCTTCATACTGCTTTGGGAGAGGCATAGCAGAAAGCAGGCAGAATATTTTTCTGACCCTTTTTTGGTATTGCTTTGTTTTTCCACTACCTAGAGAATGGCATTCACATTGTGAGTGTCTAGAACTCTGTTCAGTGTTGGGAAAATGGGAAGAATTGGTTCAGTGTTCAGATTCATTCTGAAAGTTCATTCTGTGTGTTCAATTGCACTTGTTCATGACTATCCAAAATCTGCGTGTGATTTCAACCCACTGCTTCTCAGTGGTGCTCATTGCTGAATTTTGAAGCCTGTACAAAGACAACAGAGTAGGCTGTCAATTCTTATTATGATTCATGCCATTCTAACTGATTAATTTAGTGAAACATGGCATAATCACACCAGGCTAGACATATGTCAGCAAAACAACATTTGTGAAAAACACAGGACAGCCCCAGCGTTAGCCTGTTTTGGTGACTTTGTTTTTGAAGGGGCCTGAGGGAGCTTTCCTACCTTGACTACTTTCCTGGTCCTCTTTCCCCAAAATAGGAAGAAAATTAGATTCTCTCCGTAGTGATGACTTTAATGAAAAATAGTGGTTTCTTGCATACAGCAAATTTGCTTTTAGCTGTTTTTACCTCCTTCTCAAGGCAGGTACAGGGTACTCCTTTTCTCAAAGCAAACATTGAACAAGGATAAAAGCAAAGAGATCTCAGCAGCCTGATAGACTCCTTTTCCACATTCACCTTTCCTTCTTGTGCACAGCTCACCCAGGGAAGATGTCAAAAGTGACAGCTACTGGAATTTCGTAATTAAATATTTGTAAGAAAGTACCATTTCTTTCATTTCCAAGCTAGAAAATGACCACTTTGTTCCAAAATTCAGGATTCAAAAGATAATGGTGGCTTCTTTTTTTTTTTTTTTTTTACAGTGCAAGGGAAAATATTTATTTTTGGACACATGTTTTTATTATGAGCTGTGTCCTGTTGGCCTCTGTCTATGGTAGACATCCAGCACAACTAAACACAAGGGCTGAGCATTTGTTTCTGAGAGAAAAGATGAGTAAAGTGCAGACTTTACTCATGAGAAGAATTTCAAGTCATCAAGAGTTACTCTGAATCTTTCTCCTATCCCCTTAGATGTATTTTTCTATTTTTTAAAGAGGAAAAAATAGTTGGTATGTTAACAGTAATGGTAAGCATTTACAAAAAAAGAGACAAGGGAGAAACCTATGAATATATGAGGGAGAAAAAAAAAAAAGGTCTGTGTGAGGTTATTTGAAGTAACATAAAAGGGAGAGTACCTAACTAGTTCTTAATGAAATAACACAATGAAGCTTCAGACGTTTTTTATCTTCAGTAGAATAAAAGAGAAAAATGGGTAGATTTTTTTGTTCCATATCTTCATTGGTTGAATCACACTTAAAATAAAGAACTATCCTGGACATACAAAAAAAAATCATTAGAAGTCTTAAAAGTATCCATTAGCTATAAAATAAAATGACAATTTAGCTTATGAAATCCTTTCAGAATCTCAGCTAAAGCTTCTTGCCATGATATTTTGAAAGGCATGAACCTCAAAGCTGAGACCTCATTACCCTTCTGTTCTTTAGTCTTCCCAAAGACTAAAATTCCTATTCAGTATTATGACAACAAAAGTCTTTCCGTACTTCTCATGACCAGCTTCTCACACGGCCTCGGCTGAAACAAATCTATCTATTACATCTTGCTGTTGTCTCTTTATAAAATGTGTGCAGTCATGCATAGGGGTGCAGAGGAATGGGAGAGAAAATGGAAAAAGGAAATGCTATCATAAAAAAAAAAAACAACAAGAAGAAGAATACTCAAATACTCGTTGACCTCAGGCTAGGCTATCAACTACAACTTTCAAGATAAAACTATCCCGTGGTCTAACGATGCAGTGCATTAAGGGTGCCCAGGATGCTTCAACAACTGTGAAAGAAAAGTTCTCTGACTTCTAGAAGCAGCAAGAACTTCAGCAGAAGAGAGAGAAAGACTCTGGTCCAGGCCCTTTATTTCCTACCCAGGAGATGCAACAGCACTCACAAGTGAGGATATACGGGGCTTTGCCGCTTCCGAAGGGCATCCAGCTGGCAGAGGAAGGGCTGTGCGCTGTGAGGGGCCAGGACCCTGACAAAGGGCTCTCTTTTCTTAACACAGGCCAGGTGGACCAACATTTATGTAACATATTTAGCCTGCATTCAAACTATCCAACTTTTGACACATAACTGAAACAACCGAATTACAAGCTTAATTATTCTTGTTTAATCTTGGTTCTCACCTCTGGAGGCAATTCTGTTCATCTAACATCTAAATTGCCTTCTAGAAATTTCTAAGTCTTTCTGGGACAAGGAGTTTTGTCTCTTCCCCTAGCTTAATTCTAAGGTTAGGTCTGGAAAGTCCAGTCAGAAGCCACAGAGATTCAATTTTCTCCATGGAAAATAATGCAGAAATTACAGATCATTTGCTGTTGTACTATATACCAAGAGCTATAGACACAGTTTGTTCTTCTTTTTCTCTCCTTTTGTTTCTCTCCTTTCAAATTTCTTTTTAAAATGTGACCTTTTTTCACTCATAGTGCTTGCTTTGTTAAGTAAAAAGTTTAAAACATTTGACAGTAATTTGTCCTGTGTATACCATAAAGGGCAGACAAACTGTGCTGTGCAGCAGTTAACATACTCATGGCACTTAGGATATGAAACACCACAATGAATCCTGAACAATTCCTGCTTATCTTTCTGGTATGTAAACTAAAGCCATGCTTTATTTCTTTTGGAGTTTTGTTTTAGCAGGTGTATGTTCCTTATTTGAGCAAAGAACATTTTTCCAATCATTTTTATGATTGCTTCTTTGAAGGTAACTTCCTGGAGATAGACCCAATTGCAAAAACCACTCATGGGGTCCTTGTCAATCACTAAAAATTGAAGTTACTGATAGAAAACTGATGTGGTCAGAAGATGAAAGAGCTGTTTCTTCATTTTCCTGGGATCTCCAGATCCTTTGCTTTTCCTGAGCCCTTGGATCCTTTTATTCCTGCTTACATCTCAGGATTATAAACCTGAGAACAGATTGTTACTTTTTCAAATATAATCTTATTTAAGCAAAAAATAACCCCTGGGCAACATTTTCAAAAGCATGTCATTCACTTTGGAGCCTAAAAGCAAGGATGTTAAAGGCTCACGAAATGTGGTAAATAATTCTCATTAACTTTCAGTGGTCAACAGGCACATAACTAACATCTGTGCCTTCAAAAATACAAATTAGTCCCATCTTTAATAGTGCAAGGGGCAAAGGTAAAAGCCTGCTGGAACATTATGTTTGTATATTGACCTACACAGTGTTCCCTGTTCATGGTCGCAAGTATTTTCAGTTTAAACTTCCTGAGGGACTCTGGGTAAACTTGTACCAATAGTTTAGCTACTCAGAATCTAGAATTTTGCAGCTAAACCTTTTGGTGACTTCTGCTCCCAAAATTTTAATCTCTGACTTAGGAAACTGCTTAGACTAAAATCAATTTTTGAGTTTAACAAATTTTAAAACCTGCAAAAATAAATTTTAATTCTGCATCTTAGCCACTCTTCAGAAACATTTACATTCTAACCTTTATTTTCAGGGAAAGTTTGCAGGCTCCAAGTTGGGTCAGATTTTGACATATGCTAAGTTTGTACAATTTAACTTTGTGAAAGAAAAAATTACAGTTTGAACTCTAGTCTGTTAGGTTTTAGTAGATATTGAACCCTAGCAGTTGAACATCATAGACAAAAAGAAATCCACAGATTTCAAATACAGGTCTTAACTAATTTCAAACATTTCAATATCTGGAAAGTAACTCATGCTTCCTGCTGAGGTGCTGGACATTGTGGCAGCAGATCTATGTCACCATCAATGCAATCGGGGGGGAGGGAGAAAAATAAGAAAAGAAAGCTAAGTTTCAGTGCATGACAGTGAATGTAATAAAGGAAAGAAGGGTTTGATTTATGAGGGAAAATTTTTGAATAAATAGAGCAGGAAGGATGAACTTTGTGTAAACCAAAATTGAATCAAGCTGCTGACACTAAAAATAGAAAAGGTCATATGGAATTTTTTTAAGTTTGAAGGAAATCTGGCAGGTGAGGAAGATTCTGGGATGCTGCATCCTCTAGATATGAAGTTATAAAACCCTGTATCCTTGAACAAAATATACATCATGAGTTTATACAACTGAAGAAGGAAACAGTGAAGAACAGGTTCAAGTAAAGTCTTGTTGTCAAGGCTTGATTGCGGGGTGACAATACAACCATGGCAGATGTATTGTTAACCCCCTCTCCCCCTGCTCTCCCCCTTCAGCCCCTCCCTCTCCCCCCTTCCCACTCAGGACAGGTGATTGGGAGGGAAAGGAGGACAGAGAGAAGAGAGCTGGAAAAATTAAAAATGTTTTACTAATGCTACCAATTAAATAGAGAAAATAATACAAAATATATGAAACCAATCTTGAAATTCCTAGCAGCTGCAGAGCCGGCACCCAAAGTCCTGGATTGGACTCTCCAGCCAGTCGGAACTGGATTCAGCCTGTCACTAGGCCTCAGTTCGCAGGGGCGACTAGCAAGGTGCTCTCCCAATGTTGGCCATAAGGAAAAGGGACAAGATCCTCATGATCTCCCGCTTTTATTTGAAGTATCATGTGAATGGGATGGAATATTTCAGTTGGTCAGTGTTTGGTCACCTGTTTCTCGTTGCCCCTCTTGCGAGATATACATCCAGACTTATCAGTTTAGCGACCTTGCATACCATTGCTATGTCTGCCAAAGAATGTATCTGGCTTTCCAGGAAAGTGCAGCTAATATGAAAGCTTTAGCTGACAGGCAAATTCACTAAAAGAGAAGCTTGTTTTTAACAAAACCAGGACATTTGTTTAATCTGACAAAAAACAGACAAGCAGGCTGACAAGAAACTTCTATGTATTTCAACATATATGATACTAGTCTAAGAATAGCTGCATGAACTGGAATACTAGATAATAAATTAAGATATTAAAATGGCAGTTAGTAGGCAGACATTGGCAAAAGCGATGAGCCGGTGAAATATTGAGGTTGTAACATCAGGGCTATTCCACCAGCCACCCAGCTTGGAGAGTGACAATGGCTGTGACAGGCCAAGGGAGACAAGAGAGCCAACTGGGCAAAAAATACAGCAATAACTGGAGGGTTTGTTTATCCCCGTGTAAACTGAATAAATATCTTGGAAGGTTACAGTGCAGAGAACAAATTTTTACTGCCCTCCTCGACCAACTAGTTAGTGAATCGTAAAAGAAAAGGCAACTCTAGATGTAGTCCTAAGCAGAGCAAGGGGAGAGTGATGAAGAAGCCACAGGGTAGAAGAGACAACAACGTTTTTAGTTCAGGATCCTTGCAACAGCAAGAGTCAAAGTATGCTACCCTCTTCAGTAACATTTCATATCATTAAACTGAGAGCAGTTTTAAAAATGAAACTAAAATTTAATCTAAAAGGGTAAAAGGTTTGCATGTGGGATGGACATTGTTTACTGGCGTCACGTTATAATCTCAGGGTGAATTAACAATACCAATCCAAAGAGATACTTAAACAGTAACACAAAAAAGCCTGATCGACCCTTCCCCAAAAATTCAATGTATTTAAACAGTACAGGAGACTATTAGAAATTTAAAGAGAGTAGTTGGTCCTTCATAAAGTAGAAGTTGCATTTAGGTAGGGAAAATCTTGGAGTACATAAGAGTCAGCAAGTTAGCTGTAAAGCCATAATAAAACAAGCCTGATAATATTCTGAGGAATAACTAGCAGCTAGGATAATCACTACTAATGAAAACTTTTTCAGACGTCTCAGAAGTGGGAAGGTTGTCAAACTCTTCTAAATAGGTGATCACAATTTAAAAGAAGCTCTTGAGAAAGATATAGCCATAACAAAGTTAGTAAATGTGTTATTGTATTGGTATTCATCACAAAGAGCCTGAGGGAGAATCCACACAGGCTTTCTTCAGAAGTGAAGAGTTTGAGACACTGTATCAAATTGACATGTCAGCAGAAGAGGTTTCAAACAAATCTATCCAATAAACAGGAAGAAATCACTAGAACCAGATGTTCTCAAGGAACTCAGATTTAAAGTTGCTGAACTCTCAGATGTGCTATTTAGCAATGTCATCATTTAAGTTCAACCAATATCAAACTAAATTAAAGGAACTAAAGCTGCTCAATATACTTCAAGTTTTAAAGGGATTTCAATAAAGGTTTGAAGAACTGTTCCTTCTGTACTGGAAAAATGCTATAAAAATATAAAAATGTTGAATTAAAAGATATTAGAAGACACTACAAGAAGCTTCAACACACCTTTTGTAGAAAAAAAACATTGTAGAAAAAACCTTGCGGCCATTGAAGATTTTTGCAGGACTACGTTTTAGAAAAGCACTGATGGTTTATACTGCTTCAATGGATTTCCAAAAAGACTTTCACAATGCTCCTCAACAGAAATTATATAAATGCCATTGGAGGAAGATAATTCCATGAATCAAAAAGTAGTTAGCGATGAGGGACAAAGGTATGAGTAAATAGTTGGTCTTCACAAACTGCAGAGTCTCTAGGGATTTGTACTGCAAAGAGGAAAAGAGAAGGCTTTCATGATACCACTTGATAAAGTACATATGCACTAAAAATGGCACTGAAAAGAGAAATCTTGGGCTCATTTTGGTTACTTCCCTGAAGACATTGGTTCCATGCCTAAGACTGCTCAAAAAGAGAAAACACATATTGGGAAAGAAAGCAAGAATAGAGTGGGAAAACAACTTTATGCGACTTTATTATCATCTTCTGCCAAGAAAACTGAGCATTGTTTACTGTTCTGGGAAGCCTTTTCTAAACATTTATGAAAGAACTAGAAGAGGCACAGGGATACAATCTTGATAATCAGTGGTAGAGAAATACTTCAATGAATAGAGAGATGGCACAGGTTAGGACTTTTAGAACTACAGAAGAACAATTTAAGGAAGACAGAATAGAAATTCAAAGGGTGGTGAAAGAAGAGAATTACTAGAAGGAGTAATTTGCTCATTTACACCTATCTCAAGAATAAGTAATGACCAGATAAAGTTCTCACACAGCAGATTTAAAACAAACAAGAGGAATACAAAGCACATCATTTCATCACACAGCTCATTGTCCAAGGACAATTTAAGTACCAAAAGTATAAATGCCTTCAAAAAGCATTTACAGACAGTCTGATGAAAAGGCACCATGTAGTTCAGCAATTTCCCAAAGTACAGATTTCCAAATGCAACACTCCCAGGAACGGTATCTTCCCATATTCACCTCTTGTTCTACTATTTTCCACAGTCATTTACCTTTGGCCATGGGTTTAGTGAGACCATTGATTAACCCAGTGTCCTTATGATTTTTCTGAGGGATCTCCACACACCAGAGCCAAGGTATATATATTCTTCATTGCCGTATGTCTTTCAGGTGACACTTTCTCACTAGTGACTCTCTATGCAGCCTATAAATCCACAAGTGGGTTTACATGTTATCTTGGTGGAAGACAAGAAAAAGTCTCTGAAGCTGCTGGCTGCATTTTCCAAATTAAATAAATGCTTCCATTATAAGTTGGTCACATAAGATCTTTGGAGCAAAGGTCACTTTCTGCTGCTTTCTGTTTCCTTCATGTAGGGGACCTAATTTTGAGAAAGGAGAAGGCATCAATGTAATATCTCAAAGTTCAGAGGGAGATGTCTCTGATCCTCCAGCTCCCAAATAGCTCTGCAGTTACAAGTACAGATGTCCAGGCCTTAGATCAGAACTGTCTGTCTTCCTGTGCCGTGGCCATACTGCTCAGTGACTCCAGATGTTGCCGCAGATTCAGAAATACGTAGCAACAAATCTAAAATCAAACACTGTTGAGCATTAGGTTTTGTAAATCTGACATGAGCTTTTCTTCTTTTAACCAATCTAATCTGCCTCCAAGGGAGTATATTACTCTGTTTTACTTTTGGCCTTCTTTCGCTGGCTGACCTCCCCCTAATTAAGCCAACCCATTGGAGGGCCAGCATCTTACAGCTCCTAAGACATGCACGGCCAGAAAGTCATGTGTCTTTTCTGCTTGATCTGACCTTAAAATGAGAAGAAAAGGATTAAAAACAAGCAAATGACTCTCCGAAGAGAGAAGGGAGAAAATCCAGCTGCTGGCAGGCACAGAGCAGCAGCAGAGCAGGAGCGCTCTCCCCCTCGTCCTGGGCCCCCGAGTGAACACTCAGGGTGGTCCCTGGGGAGCTTGCATGGACACCACAGTCCATCTCACAGGACTGACTGCAGACGCACAGCAACAGCCTCATGATGTTACATGAATAGCTGCTATGTTACGTGATCATGATTTTTATGACTGTCAAGAGAAATAGTTCAAATAATTTAATTAAGCCATGCAGCACTGAGAACAGCTGAAATTACAGGACACCAGGTTTCCTATTGGCACTTCTGCCAGCATGTGTTGGAGAGAAAGCACTTCCAGCTACCTCCATATGAAGAAATCTCCAAATATAGCCACAGCACTTTTGACTTAAATGTGTTGTCTTTGATTGATCTGTTTAAGTCGAGGAAGTGATATTAAATCTGCAAGTCAAAGTACCATTTTTGCTAGAAGATTTTGCCAGTATCATGGTCTGGGTATGTCCACATTTCAATGTGGATCTGTCAAATAGGCCTTTGGTATTGTACTTTTAATCAGTTCTTCCAGAAAAAACAGACACAGAAAAAAAGCTTGTTTCATATAGATGCACCTACTTGAATGAATGATGACTTTGTTCCATTATTTTATCTCTACACTTATCTTTATTGCAACAAAGAAAAAATTATTGGAGAACAAAGTAAATTATTAAATGACTATGCACTTACAGTGCATAAAACCACTGAGAAATTTACCTACTGATTACCCAAGGCACATACTTCAATACTTCTCTAAATACAAGAGGCTAAGATAGAATATAGCTTTTACTTGAAATAAGACATCCAATGTTTCAGGCTGTTTCAAAACTATATTTCTTCTCCAGCAACAACGTGCTTTTGTGCCAACTCCTAAATAACCATAAATTTCTTTTTTATAAACCTTAATGAATACTTGGACAAGATGCTGTAACTATTGGCTTGTACCTTTAAGCAGAAATGGAAAAAAAGTGTACACTGAGTAAAACGGAAAAAAGATCACAGCAAGCCCAATGTTGCATTTCGCGTTTAACGTGAAGGAAGCCTTGTTTTCGTGGTGTTGCAGTTTTCAGTGTTTTTAATCTTAAAGTGGCTGATCAGTTTAAGGTAAGTGGCAGACTTTTGGCCTAGTTCCCAGGGTCTGCTTTCCTCCAAGAAAAGAAAGGATTCAGTCAGACACACAGACAAGGGGCATCATCGGTGGCTCTAACATTCCAAGCATTTTAGCACAGATTAAGTTGGAATGGTTTTACTGTTTACTGAAATCTCCTAGGTGTTGCATTTTATCCCCCTCTGGCTGTGGTTATCCAGGTTGAGCGTCTCAGGTCAGGACCTCCATAAGAAAAATGGCTTGTAGAGCCTTGAAGGGAAATACACAGCACAGGTCAAGACTCCTTATTAAAATGCAATTTCAGCAGCTTATTGCAAAATGTAAGTCCCCAGACAACAGGTAATTTAGCAGCGAACTTTTTCCTAAAGCTTGCAGCAAAGCAAGAGCTGTTTTACATGCATTCCAGAGGAAAAAGCGAAGATAATCTTCTTAACAAGGACAAAACCTCAGCACTTTGTGTGTCTGGAAATAACCAGCAGATAATTAAGTGTTATTTTTAGCCTTTTTGTTTTCGTTTTAGGTGCAATAAAGTATAGATTTCAATGTCTAATAACAAATTTATATTTGGCTTTATTATGTACTTGTGAAAATTTAATAGGTCCCTCTATGAGTTTGTGTCTTCGAACAACAATTTTTTATAAGTTATATGTTTCAATATTCTCACCCATTTTGCTGACACTCAGGGCCAGATTTTTGGAGATTTTAGGGTGAAAGATTAGCTCAGGCTTCCCGGAATTGCCCATGCACCAAGGGCACTGTGTGGGGGAGTTTGCACTATTGACGTTCATGGGAGTTATCAGATGTGAGACTGTTTGCTGTTTTGGGATCAGATGGATGAGTGTGAGGTTATGACAGTTGTTGGCTGTTTTCTTACTGATAGCTTTATCACAAAAAACCAAAACAAAACAAAACATTTCCTACTCTTTATTCAGTTAGTTATGCCTTTAAAACTAAATTGATCACCATATTGAAATGCCCAGCATTTTCCACCCGAAAGTGAATTGGTGGCTTTGAACATTTAAGCAGAATCAGAGCATGATAAAATAGGGGTGGGGCACTTTTTTTTAGAAGAGGAGACATTTCTCAGATATATGGTCTAGCAAATTTATAAACAGTTTCCTTTGAAAATGTCAGTCTTTCCACAGCTTGGTTTTTAATGACCCCTAATAACACATTTGAAGATATTCTGTTCCTTGAATGATATATTGAAGAATAATGTCCCAGATGTATACACGAGCATGCATATGCATGTCAGTGATTTGACTGAACTGAGCTGACCCTGTCGGGTACCTCTGGAGTCACGGCCTCCCAGAAACATTCTGGGAGGTATCAACACATTGCAACCAGGTGCCAGTGCCTTTCTGGAAAGCATCATTACATAGTCAAAGCCTCTGTCATCAATGCCTTTTTTCCCCAGTTCAGTCTTTAAAAAGCAAGGAGTACATTCAACCGGAAAAGGTGCTTGTTTAACCGAGCAAGTTAAATTATGGGGGCATACACTTGTAGTCTTTAGCTATGAAATGGTGAAGTGGTGGTGCAGTGGGAGGCCGTGCAGGCTCAGGTAGCCATCACAAGCAGGTAGGGCTGAGGAGCAGGAGGAGATGAGCAGAGTCCAGGCAGCCCAAGGCAGAGCAGGAGTTAACTGCAGCCCGAGGAGGGGCAGGAAGCCGACCAGCTGTGTGCAATTGCAGCTGCTGCTATAAAAAAAGCTTTGCCTCAGAGGATAAGGAGTCACACTAGAAGGAAAGGAAATTCTTCTTGTGAACTTAGTTCAGTTTTGAAACGGAAGGAAGTGGGTTCCTGATGGTTGGGTCTGGGGTCTCTGAAATTCGGAAGATCTTGCAAGTATCTGGTGGTTAGAGTGAATTTGTTTGTTTAGTCAACGGCTCTTGCTATTAAGGTTGTCTAGTCAATGTGTGTCTTGAGCTTTCTCGTCTGTTCCTGTTTAGCAGAAAATTGTTGAATATTGTATTGAACACTGTATCTCAGACTGATTTTACTGCTGTGCAGATGCCCAGTGCTGTCCCTTCTGTAAGGGGACATTGTTTTCTTATGGGACTGTTTTCATGAGGTCAGTGAAAGAGAACCAAGTTTAGGTAGGTCAGGAAGGGGTGTAAGATGCTGACCGGGTAAACTTGTAGCAACACTCTCCCAGAACAAGGCTACCCTTGATAGCATGTTCAGATGTAAAGGGAAGGAAGCATCTTCCTGTCAATTCTTGAGGAAATGACTTAACCCTTAAGAGAACAGAGGAAAAGGGTTGCTTTATATAGCCTGATAAATACTCTCATGCATACAGAAAAGTTTAGAAAAAAAACAGGGTTTTGACTTAACATTGATTTATTCCATGTGTTGCTGTCCTCTTCCTCCTCCCATAAATACTTCTGTGAGGGACAAAATCAGCTGAACCTATCCTAGTAGTAAAATTAGGGGGATTTTTTTCTACTCCAATAAAATATATTGGTGTGTTATCAGAAAGTATAGGTGGGATTCTTCCATCTCTGTTTTTAATTAGAAGGTATATATGCAGGTCAAGCAAACAGAAGAGCTGCAGGTAAATAAAAATAATTTCAAACCGTGATCACGCATTTCAGTTGCTGGAAGGCTGCAGGTATAGCACATGGCACACAAAGCCCTTCGCCATTCTTGGACACCAGCTTTCCTCTGCTGGCTCTACAGGCTGGCTGGCTCTTACTTTCCTTTGGCTAGTCTGTGGAAAACAGAGAGGGTTTTATTAACCAAGATTGCACTGCTCAGGAATGGTTTGTAGCTTGCCAAACTAATCACAGCAAAGTGTCGCAAGATTAGATTTGTCCTGGCTGACTAACCAAGACTCCTGTGAGACAGAAGGAAAAAAGTAGCAGAAAAGGACAAATAAGATCTAAATAGGAACTAGGGCTAGTTGTGCTGTGGGGTGCAAAAGAAACAGTGAGGCTGATTCCCATTTGTATTTGAGATCTTCTGATACCAGTAGAGTATAAACGAGTGCAGTATAAATGAGATGCTGATGTTTGCCTCTCAAATAGCTTGGGTTGTGAGTGGTCATGTCAGACACAGCTGTCTCAGAGAGAGCTAAAGAAGTCTGAGCTCCTTTCTTTTCCACTGCATGTGACTGGTCAGCAGGTAATTGTACCTCTAGCGTCGCATGAAATTTCCATGGCTGAACCTGCTTGTATCAAGGCATAGCATAATGGTAAAACCAACTCCAGACTCACAGTGTGTAGTGGAAATCACAATCTTACAGGCACCATGAATGGCATGTCTCATGGTGGCTATTATTTAAGGAGATGGAAGTCAGCAGATGACTGGCAGTTTTAGTTCCTTTGTTTTTCTAGCCCAGGTCTTCAGATAGGGCCCATTCAAAAGCGGTTTTTAAAGAAGGCTGCTCTTAGTTTGCTCAGGGTTTTTTTTTACACAGAGCTATGCTGTGCCTAAATCACTGTATGACGACCCTTGTGTAGTACAAGCGTGTAACTAAGATATCATGGATATAAAGGTATTACTGATCAGCTAAACTGCCACACAACCCACATGAATATTCTTTACCTATCCTGTATAGAGTATATGACTTACTATATTTTCTTAATTTTATTGTGTTCAATCATAAGTTTAATTATGGGCATACAAAGAGTTGTTCTGGTTAAACATCTGTTCAAATGGCAAGAATATGAGGAAAAATGACTTTGTCTTTAATTCACATCCTACTTTAATCTAAAGTAATATTCAACTGTGGACAACCTTGAGAACATTTGCCTAATGTTCTTATACTATTGAATAATTGCACTTAAAAAAAAGGAGTTAGGAGGAGAGGCCTAAACTCTCTTAAAGTGGTTTATTTATGTTGTTGGTGTTTTCTAACTTACTCAAGCAGGCTATGCTGAGTCACCCGGCTGTCTCTTACAGACCACATCTGAAGTTATAGAATGGTGAATGATATCAAAAAAACAAACATTAGATCAGACAGATGCTTTAATGGTTTGGTTGACAGAATAGCAGAAGAACAGCAGCCAAAAGACCTTCATTTAATCCCCAGTTAGGTCATTTATTATTATTTATTTCTCAAAAGAACATCATGATTAAAGAGGAGACTCATCATTTGGATTATACGGTTTAGTCACTTATTTGAAGAAAGCCAAAAAATAGGGTTGTTGATTGCTAATAACTGAGCTAATCTCCCAAGCTGTTGGCATGACAGGCAGTATTCTTTCTACTTCAGCCCAAATGTTCAACAGGGAAATCCTATGAAAGTTCTTTTTCTTCTGAGACCTTGGTAGGAGCAACGCTCTGCAGACATCTGGACTGCAATCATTAAGTCGGAAGGTCACTTACAACTTTACCAAGCTCCTGTATTATTTCAAATTAGTGTGTGGTATCCCCTTCAAAGGTATGATGGAATATAATATACTGTGTTTGAAATCTACACCCATGTACTTGTTTAATAACCTAAAACAATATTTTAACTATTGCATTCACTCTCAGAAAGTCTCTGTGATTGGTCACAAATAATTATATCCATATTTAAACCTACATTTTGGAACATAGGTCTCTCTTACAGGCAGTTTTCCATTAAGTTTGTTTTAAGTCTATAAAGCCTGACATTTCTCATGCTTCAGGTCACAATGCACACTTTCATAGGGATCTATAAAATGTATGGATAAGATTGCTTTTAGAAACATATGTTGACTTTCTGAGTACACAATGATTATGTTTTTTCTTAAAAAAAAAAAAAAAAAAAAGGTATCCTATTAGAAGGATCTTTGGGTGAATAGCAGGAAGTGCTTTAAATGCTCAGATGTTTGAAAGTAAGTCAAATAGTCCAGGATATTTGTTAATTAACTTCCCTGTCAAAAAGCTGGGAGAGTAACTGTGGAATTCAGATGTTAGCTTTGCTTTACTGTAACCATACCACACATTGCATCAACTTTTCCAGACAAAATTTAGAAGCTGAATGTTAAGACTCATACAGTTAGCTAAATCATCCAATGGAGAACTTGCAAGTAAATTTTTAATCTACAAAAAAAAAAAAATTTCATAAAATCTGTGGATCCCACCTCTGTTTGTACATCCTCTGTTCTTTTTTCTTTCTTCTTTTTTTTCTGTTTATTTCTTACAGTGAACGAGTTTTTACAGTTTTCAGGCCTCTAGCTTAATATTAAGGGGGGTGGGGAGAGAGAGAGAAAAAAATAAAGGAAGGAAAAAAAAAGAGAAAAAGAAAAGTACTCTGGCATGCAATTGTTAAGGTAGCTGATATGATAAACCCCACTTTTTCAACAATTTTATTTAATGAATCCAGTTCATCCTTTATCTATTTCAATTGACATTCAGTTCACAAAGGATTAAGTTATTATTGAGTGCCATAAAATGACCTTGCTGAAGTTCTTTCACAGACCAGTTTAATATTATTTCCTTACTGTTTATGCAGCAAACATAATGTTATCTTTATGTTTAAAGTTCTTGGAAGAAGGCAGCTAGCTTCTTGTTTGTTCCCACATCTATCTGCAATAAATTACAGATGCAACTGATGTCATCTGGGTATCTATCTGACTCAATGGTAGATGCCTAAATCTAGAAATTAGGCAATTACTTCTTCCCCCTTTTCTCCCCCGCTTTCCCCCCCCTTTTCTCTTTGCCTCCCCTCTTCAGAATTGTCATTTGTTGTTTTTTCTGTAAGTGACATTTTACTGATTTTTTTGAAAGCGGATCATCATTTGTTGTGCAGTGCTGGGATTTATCCAGCTGGTTGATCTTAGTCAGACAGTCTTGAAAGGCAATGGAGAAAAGAAAAAAGAAAGAGGCCAAGAAGCGATGCGCAACATAGATGAGCAAAAACTTCAGTTCATGAATGCAGGTAGAAAGCTTTAGGACAGCCTGTTAGCTTAACTACTTCATGGCACTGTCTGTGAGATCATGGGTTAACCTTGTGCAAAAGAAATAATTGATGTATCAAAATAAAGATTAGAAGTTTTAATGAAAATTACCATACAGTCAAAACCAAGGTATTAAGTCTGGCACAGGCTGAGTGACACAGACTGTGATGAAGGTAGTGAGAGTAAAAATATATGACTTGTGCTATATCAGAGGTCAAACAAAATCTCTCTGCCTCCTTCAGTTCTTAAAATTTGTCTGGAAATAGAGAACAGTCAGAATACAGGACATTGGTCCCAGTCAGAGCTTGGCTAAAAAAATGAGGTTGTTGTAACCTGACTTTTACAAGATGTCATAGGATTAATGGGCAAGATGTCTACTTACCTCTTATTCAAAATGCAGCATGTTTCCCTTAGTATTATCCCAAGCATAAACCAAGAGAGTAGAGAAACCTCCCACTGAAATATCTGTCCTTTAGCACCGTCGCTTGTTGTCTCACATCCCAGTGTTATCCTAGCTTAACTCTAGACCTAGAAGATGTCAACAGGTATAAATTAACCAAACTGATAAGTCAGTTAAAATATTTTGTATGAATATCAGAGCAGAAACTTCTAGACTATTACTATTGCAAAAACACATAGACTAATAATCTGAGTACATTTCATTCTGGAAGATATTCTGAAGCAACCTAAATTTAGGTGATATTACTCAATGGGGCAGGCAAGCATTGGCAATCTTAAGAAATTAAGTTGTGAAAAAGCTGAGATTTTAACATTATAAATTATATACTCTTCAGAGTAGAAGTCATATCTAGAATCTGAAAACTGCTGTTTTAATGTTATTGTATCAGTATGCATGTTAAAAAAAAAATTTAAGTATTTTGGAACAACAGGGCTACTCAACTGCAAAGTGCAAGTAAACATGATATAAACTGACAGAATTTGGTTAGGTTATAAATCTGTAGATAAAAACAACCTGGGAGATGTAATTTACATGAATTTCAAAAAGTTTTGGTAAGAAATTAATAAGGTAGTCAAATAATCATGGATCGTTGGACAAACAGCTTGTCTGGATTAAAAATTTGTTAAATGATAAAATCAAAGCAGTAATGAACCAGTGCTCTTCAGAGTGCTAACAAATAAGAGCAAGGTATGCCAGTTGCTGCTATGGGTGATGGTGTTATTTGATACGCTTAGAACTCATACCATGAAAGAGGAAGTAAATTTTCATTTTGAAAAGGTATTGCAATCAAAGTTAAACAACAGCTGGAAGAATGGGAGATATAGTTGGCTATTTTGAAAGCCTGTTGGCTTTGAAAAGGATTTTATAAAACCTGAAAAACGAAAGAAAATAAGCTGGTTTTCTAAGACATTTTTTCATTAGAACAAGATAAAAATGCGTATTACGGGGAGTGGCAAAGAAAAGGAAATCTTTTGTCAGCAGCGTTCAGTCAGACTAGAATTCAACACTTGCAGCAAGACTGCTGCAGTTGGATTTTTATGGCAGGATTGTGCATTAGTTGTTAGTTAGTTCAAGTTTGCAGCTACACAAGCCAACCCTGTGATAAGAGTGTGCAAACTTCCCACCTGAGGGCATAGGAAATCAATACTAAACCTTCCTGCATACAAAAGCAAGCAATGCCTCATTGGAAAGATTCTCAAACTACTAAATTTAGTGGCAGCTTTCAAATCTGATACTATACAACCTTGGAACCTGCTCTTGAGGGCAGACCACATGTGTGAATAGTTGCAGCAGCAGTTTTCAGGGTTCCCAGAGCTGGACTCACTGTGAGTCTGACCTGAGCCACTGACACAGTCAGCTTAAAGTTCAGTTCTCAGAGCAATTCCACAGAGAAGGGAATGTCTCTGTAAATGGATATTCAGTGGAGGTGGGAGAGGAAGATCTAATAATCAAACAGTGTGGTGTCTGCTAGGGTTGCTATCAGCTGCTTCAACATTCAAAGGCTCCTGAAATCACCATAATATACTTTTACCTCTTCTCTCTCTTTCAGTTGTCCAATCTGACCTGTTCCTCCAGGTACTAACTGTTGTCCTTATTCCCATGTTAAAACACATCTCCTCTTTCCACTTTCTAAACCTTCCACCCATGCCTTTGATACACAAAACCAGTGCCCTTTTTCATCAGTTATCACATCCCTATTTCCTGTGCTTTGTTTCCTGTTCACATCCTCTTCATTCCCCACAGAAGCTCTCTTCAGGCTATTTTCTTCATAATCTTAAACATCACTGTCAAAGGACTTTTCCCACTTTCTCTGTTCAGCTTGCCTCATTCCTGGGCATGAAAATGTGTATACCTGGTGTGGGAAATTATACCAAAGACCTAGTTTTCTAGAGTACTTCTTACACTCCATCATCTTCTAATAGCTCAGAAAAAGGTGTGACACTTGGTTTATTGCCTAGACAAGAAGTTGTCCAGGCATCTTTTTGCCTTTTAATCAGTTCTACATCTATAGGTTTACACTTCCTACCATGAACTTAATTGCATTTGTTTTGATACTGTGCCTATTGGGAATAATTCAAGGAGTGTTGCTCGAGATCACTATTCACCTGTTATATTCTTCTAGCTCCTTCTCATTTCCAGCATTTAAATCATGTTAAAATGCACGGAAGACATAAACTGGTTTGGCATTTTTTATTTCCTGTGAACAACATGGAGTGCTGAGCACAGGGCAAAGCATCCATATGTTAACCCCTCACTTTAGAGATGCCCATACTAATAAAGCAAACATCCCCATACAGAAAAAAAAATAGTTTGTGGCTCAGAAAAGCAGCTGAGAAGAATCAAGTGAAACTTGATCACACCAGGCAGCCCCAGCCACATTCAAATCTCTGATGAGTCACAAAATATTGTTATCAGTTTAGAGCCTTCTGTAAGAACTGAACTGCTTTGCAATTGTTCTGCATAATAGTTTACTTCTGTGTGTCCTGTACATTTTAAGCCTTTCATAGCAGGATCTGTGTTAACTTATGGCATTCCATAAGTGATTATGTCCCCAACAACATCTGGAGATGTACATGAACGGAGAGTTAGTAGGGACAAAACTGGCAGAGCAGAGTAGCTCATGCCCAGGTAAAAGTTGTCTCTAGGGTCTGTGCTCTTTAAATGTCCTAGAGCTTGGATGAAACTGTAAGTTTGAGGAAAAGATTTCATGGCAGAGTTGCATGTAAACAAAGCTAATATTGTTAATAGTTTGTGTTCTGTGGGATTCCACAAGTCTGGAAGTGCATAACATCACAGTTGCATCAAAAAATGTGAAAATACTACATTACATGCATGTTCTGCCTGCATGTAAGTGGAGATACAACAAACAATTGCAGAACAAAGCCAAAATATCTTTCCTTGCTCCTGCTTAGTGGATGTATTTGTTGAACTAACTTACTATAACGTTATATTCCCAGAAATTTCTATGCATTTCTCTGGAATACATTGTGGAATTCAGGTGAGTAGTTCATATACAACCTTACAGAATAAACTCTGCTGTTGAATACAGTTGTACTGGATCATCCCAGAGGTATTTCCAGCAACAGCACTGTGCTGTGGGCTGCACCACGACTTTGAGAGAGAGAGAAGAAAATCATCACAATATACTCAATTTAAACAAAGTGCAGTTAAATATAGCGCTGGCATGTTTTAGCAAGGCGACTGTTGGCTGACAGGAGCTCTGTCCCTTACACAAAACACAGCAGGCTTTATCTCTAGGAACAGCCCCTTTGACCAGGTATGCCAGTACAGATTTCTCAGATTTGTTGAGACGCTACAGCAAAGCCTCAAGACGGTATTGACAATCCAAAGGAATGCGAATCCTTCTGCAGGTTCTCCAGTCCTAGGTTAACAAGCCATCAGCATGAAAGTACAGTGAAAATTCATTCAGTAAAGTGAAAAAAAGATCCAGAATGAATGGTGCCTTGGGTCACTTTGACGAGGAAAAGAGGAGAAGAGAAGGAGAAGGATTTGTTTAGCATGTCCCATCTTGAATATTTGTTCTGGGTGCTAAGAGGTTGGCCAAGTGCACATTCAGCATTAGCAGATCTCAGGGAACTCTGGTGCGGAGCCAAAACTAAGTTGTGCCATCTGAAATACAGAAAAGGTCAGGATTTTTGACATCTTACAATTTGCCTAGTTTTGACCAGATCTGCATAGTTCCCACAAATAGCATTTTCTTGACTCAAGACTTTACCACTGCCAAATTCAAAACCTATTTGAAAACCATGGAGATATGGAAACTTTTCAAACAAAAGTAATGATATTTTAATGTAGCTGAAAGCATTAGGCATCCTACAGATAAGGGAAACTCTCACTGTCCCTGTGATATAGTTGAACCATTTATAAAACAACACAGCAGAGATCCTTAGAGAGCAAAGTTAGCCTTCCTCTTCATAGGCATTGTATAACTTTTTTTTTCAGAGCTGCTGTAATCCAGAAATAAAAAATCTATTATTACATCCCTGTTATATGTTATGATAGACTTGTTCATGTATAGCTGCGTGGAGCAGTGGAAAGTACAGGTTGAAGGGACAGGTAAAAAGATGGATACTTCTACTGTTTAAAGCCCAGGGATGAAACTCATTTAAGTCAAGAACACTTTGCTCTCAGATAGCTAATAGCAAGCAAATCAGGCAATGCAGAGGGAATTTGCAATGAAAAGGATCCCCTTCAGTCTATATTTCATGGTTCCCTTTAAGGAGGGGTACCCTCTTTTCTTTCATTTTTAAATCAATGTCTTTTACAGCAGTCATTGTGCTCCCTGTCCCCCCCCACTGCAACGACAGGATGGGTTTCAGTTCATCCCAGTGGGAGACCAGCAGCCTGGAAGCCAAGTAGTGGGATATCTTTGTAACTGCTTGACAATTCCAATCAGGACAAAAGTTCTCCAGCAGGTTAGAAGATGGATGCAACAACTATAGGGTCAAAACAAACTGCAAAACATTGGCCAAATTAAGCCTTTGGTATAACCAATTTCTTGAATCTGGTACCTGATGTCTGGCAGTTCTGTCTCAAGAGAATTCTAACCTAATTTTCAGAGGTACCCACGTCTCCTGCCGACATTTGCGGGAGCGCTAATCATTCAGCCCTCCTAAAAACCTGGCTAGTGATTAGCTGTAAATTTTCCCACAGTATAAGATGACTTCTAAAATGCTTTCTAAGGCACTTTTTTGAATTCTTTAAGATGTATCAAATCTGGAAAGGACTTTTGGGGAGGGGGGGAGCTGCATGCTTGTTCATTTAATTGCTGTGTTAACTGGAAAAATTGAACAGAAAACCAAAACAGTATACTACCCCTGAAGTCTCTAGCTCTTTCTGTACACGTATCAAGTACTTTTTTTTGGGGGGGTGGAAACACCAGACTCAAAACTTAGTTTTTCCTCAAGCAACTGCCCGTTCTCTGTTTTCCATGAAAATGTATTGGTATGCCCTGAGCTAGACATGCACCTGTGATTTGCTGCAGCTCTGTGCCATTACCTCATGGATAGAACCAGGTCTTTAGTTGGGATTATATTTGTCAAGGAAAATACATTTATTCCTGAACTAAAAGAGCAGATTTACATCCTCTAGGCTTTAAGACAGTTTGTTATGGTCTACTGAAGACACTGTGGAAAAAGCTGTATTTAAGCTACAGAAATATTTCAGTCCCAGGACAACTGTTATTGACAAATGAGTCACAGAAGCTGTAGAGGGATATTGGTTTTTTCATTTACTGGATCTAATGCATTACAGCTAAAACATTAATCATATTTAACATACAGCGTATTGTACATTTACTAATAACTAGTAGAGTACTTTTGTGCTTTTTAAGTTCCCTTTGTAACCGCACCTTAAAAATGCTAAACTTTTCAGGGCATACCGATTCAGTTCTTCCCTTGGACAAGAGTGGACTCTCTCCTATTTCCCCAATATTTCCCCTTTATTTCTTTGTGCACTGAAGCCATCATTCAGTTAACAGAAATGAATATGGTTCCAGGAGCAGTACTAATTTGAAAACTCTAGTCCAGAGCCAGAAGAGGGAGCCTAGAGAGCAAAACATTGTTATGATTTGTTTGCCACCAACTTCAAGGTTGAGGGGTTTTTGTTGTTTTCTAATAACTGTTCCCCAGTAGATCTCCATGGTGGCATATAAATGGGAATAATAAGAATTGTCCTCCTCAAGTTTCACTGTTATGCAAAATACCATCCAACACTAGAATGCATTGACTTTTGATCATCAGATTTGGAGAAGACACACAGATACCACAGCGTGAAGCTCAGCCTTCTGTTTTGGATCTCAAATGCTCCACTCACCATACTCTCACCTTCTTTTGCAGATGTTGGCAAGGAATAAAAAGAATTTCTATCCATAATCTTCATTTTCCCCAGTCTCACCTTCAAATTCTTATTGGAGTGTGTTTGTTGTTTTTTTTTTCTCCTTCATTGTCCTTTTCCTTATTTTGGCCACTTAAATAAATGAGGAAGGGTCCTCCCTGGTGCCACATTTGCTCAGCTGTCCCTGTCCTGTTTTATATGGGTCACAGGACTCACGCTTGTAACAAGCATAGTTCTCCTGCAGTCCCCAGCCACAGAGATTAATTCCCCCAGCTTCTCTAGATTCCATCAGAGCCACACACAATGGCCTGAAGCTGTATTTGCAGCTCCAGAGCCACAGACTCAGTATTATTTTGTGTGATGGAAGCCAAAGCTCCCTCTTAAGAAACAAATATCTTTAGACTAGATGTGAAGTTCACTAAAACCAGTTTTCCCTGTGTCTTGGGACCATCAGGTCATCAATATAAATCAAGCGTGAAGAAGCAGCAGAGGGAAAGAAACAGCTGATGAAATCCATCCTGAATCCTTGATTCACAAAAGTGAGGTGTATTTTTGTAATTCTTGGCAGAAACCAAGAACAGTGTGTTTCTTTTTGTTCATTTCTTTTCATCAGCAAATGCTACAGGTTGCCTGAAGAGGTCGTGGAGTTTCCATCCATGGAGATATTCACAGGTCATCTGGACATGATCCTCGGCAGCTAGCTCTACCATGCTTGAGCAGGGGGGTTGGAACAGGTGACCTCCAAATGTACCTTTCAACCTCAACCATTCCATGATTCTGTGGATATAATAAGAATCAACTTCAGTTTGTAGATAAAATTTAAATTTACTTGAAACTGAAAGGCAATTCTTGTTATTCTCAACCTAGGTTGGTTTATGGTTTTCACTATCTTGAAAAATGTGTTCAGCCTTCTCTTTCCTTCTCTTTAGTTTTAGCTTCTCTGCTTCTTAGTTGCCTTAGATATGAGATCTTGAAATGCCACAGGAACAATTCTCTGATGGGATTTCTGACCCAACTGAAAATGTAAAACATCTAGAAATCTCTTTTTTTTCCACGTTGCAGGGGGATTTCTAGATCAAGGGAGCTGAGAAGGAGTCTGGCCCAACTATAAAGCAAGACTCACCTGGAAAATAGCTTCTTTCCCAAGCTGATCACAGAATGTGATACCAACTTCAACAGTAATTCAGATGCCTGAAGAAACTGTCCACATGGTTTAATACAATTTTTTTTTTACATTTCCTAAGCCATGTGTTTTAAATTACTACAGTGCTTTGCAATACCATCAAATTTTGCAAGGTTGTCTCTCATGACCCACCATAACACTGTAAGTTCACCAAAAAGAAAAAAGAACAAACCTGATTCCTTCAATCAGGTTTCAGGAATCACATCAGGAATCACACTTATGAAAATCTGGTTTCTACACAGCTGACAAAAGGCTTGAACTGTAGGGTCCTGTTGTTTAAAGGCTAAATTATGCTAAACCTAATTGACCTAGGTTATTGTAATTCACAGTTTTCATGGGAATAGGTATAAATCACAAGAGGTTCCCTTCTAATATTAAATGGAGTCAACTTTTGAGTTGTACTCCTTCCACCTCTTATTGCAGCCAGTGGGTCTACCTAAAACGTAGTCGGTACAGATGTTTGCCCATAGAGTGCTAGTATTCAGCTACCTTTTTTGGAACACTTTGAGGCAAAGTATTTTTTCCCATTTTCTAACATTAATCTCTCATCCTTGGACAAACCAAACAAATTCAAGAAGATCGAAGAGTCCTGGCATCCATTGCAAAAGGTAGTTAGTGGAACTAGGAGCTAAAAGCAAGCCTTTGATAAGAAACAAACCATGCTGATTTAAAAGAATGATTAATATTTCCCAGAATTTGTAATCCCTACTTCCTTGAGTCTGAAGTACTCCTTTACATTTTATAATTCTCATTCTCCCTTCTGGGGTTCATGAAAGAAGATATCTTGTATAATTATTTCCCTTTAATTAAAATCAGAAACAGCCCAGAATTGAGAGATGCCTGAAAGGGCAAGGGAACAGAACACTATGGAAAACTGTGGGCACAGGTTCCTAGAGGCTACTCTGAATAACTTAATTTTAGGCATTTCAAAAAATCTATTTGGTTTTTGGAGTTGTGATCAGGCACCATTATTTCAAGCAACTGAAAGATTTTCAGACTGAAGCCATTAGTAACTTTCTGTTTGCATTGGAATAAGGATAAGTCTCTTTTAATTTTTTGATCTTTAAAAATTCCCAGAGGTTCAATTTTCCCTTAAAACTCCTAAGCACAGTCTTATTACCAATACCTCAGGTAATAGTCCTGGTAATAGAGTCCAGCATTTGAGGGTAAGTTTCTAAAGTTGAACTGCTCAGGTTAGTTTCCCCATCTTAAATGCTACAGTTTACCCACGCCCAAAAAAAATGACCAGTCAATTTTCACCCCCCTGACTTGGAGGGCACAGAGCATATATCGTATTTTTGGGCTTGGTGCAGTTCCTTTAAGGAAAGGCACAACAACAAAAGGGGCATTCATCTCACCTACATGTGGTGATCTCAAAGATAGGTGTTCAGTTTAGAAAGAGATAGATACTCCTAGCATGAGTCATCTTGCCTTAAAATAGATAGTGAACAGCAGGAGTATGAATAATTCTCTGGAAGTGCCCGGCCTCTGGTAACTACGGAGGGAAACAAGCTAGTTTGTTTAGAGTAGCTGCCTGAATTTCAGATAGCTAGAATTTGGGAAAATGGACCTCATTGTCATATCTGACTATTGCATGCTTTTCAGAATAGCTACATAAGCAGACAACTCCTATCAGAAAAAGGTCTGCAGCTACAGGAATGACACTTTGAAGGTGCTTTTTCCTGATGAAAATAGTCTTTGCTGGTGTGGCAGGGAGCTGGTACCTTTGCAGAACCATGGCAAATTCCTTGTTAACTTGTGTATCTGCTGTGCTAGAATACATCTTAGAGATCTGGTTTTACCCCTTTATATGCCAAAATGCTTATTTATTTAATAATAATATTTACTTATATGGTGTTTTCAATCCAGGGACCTTAAAACACAAATGGGGAAACTGAGGCTTAATGAAAATAAGTTCACACTTTTTCCTCAATTTCTGTTATTTTTATGCACTCCCCACACCTACTTTGATTAATTAGGACTGCCATATATTTCTGAGGCAACAAGAAAGGTCTAGCCTTTGACTTCAGTGGACTCCAACAGACCTGTTTACCTCATGGGATCTTGACTATCCAGATCCATTTTTTTCTCATATGTTTACCCATGGATTCAGCTCTGGCAGTTACAGGCTTTTAAACAGTACGATACAGATCTCCAGTGATGATGTTTCCAATCGGAAGATAGATAGTAATTAGCTTCTACATTCTGAGTGCCTGAACTGGTATGGATATACTGCGGGTGTCTTTTTTAGGCTTCTTCAGCTGCCAAGCCAGATGTTGAATTCATAGTAACTTTGTTCATTTACTTTAAAATTATAATTTTACAGACATATTGCAATGTGTAAACTTAGCAACAACTCACATGAACTCCATCTTTTTCCAGAATAATGTATATTACCCTTTCTGCTAAAAAATTGAACAACTAAATAAAAATCAGTTTCCAAATAGCCAAAGTCCAGTGCACGGGAAGACAGAGGCACTTCACATCAATAATGAAACTTTGCAGTTTTATTTTAAGTTTGTACATTGGTTATTACCCTGCAATAAAAGGCAGTTATATGATTAATCTGACGTGTGCGACACAGACAGCTTACTTTGCTGAGTCAAATTTCTTGTGTAGCTGATAAGCGATAACCACAGTTACTGGTTTCATTCCTATGTTTTTCTGTGCCGAATCATTAAGAGTTGATATAACACCGCTGAACAACGAGTCTGTTGCCGCAGTCTTAAATTTGTTCTTTTGGATGATGAGCACCAGAAGTTTCATTGATGGATGAGTGAAATTAGTCCATAATCTTTACCCTCAGACCTCTTTCTTTTGCTGCTTGAATAAGTCCCCAACCCATTATGGAGATATAAAACATGACTTTGGAAGCAGGAGCCTCAAGTTAGACATCTAAATAATAGACCTGGTTTTTTAAATCTTTAGAGTCCTTGAAAGCCTCTGAGTTCCCAGCAGCTCCCCTGGAAGCTCTTGCAAGCTGCTGGATGGACTTTTGAAAACCAGGCATCCCATTTGCATGCTTTTCTCCCTCAAACTTTAAATAGTTTTTTTAGAGGAGCTGTCACATCCGATACAAAAAGCTGTCGCTTTTGATGCATCCCAGTGTCTGTAGATTTCCAGCTAGCCCTGTGCCTTCTTCCCTCGTTACAGTGGCTCCTACTTTAATTAAAAAAAAAAAAAAAAAGAAAATAAAAGAAAAATAAAAAGAAAAAAAAAAGAGAAACATTTAAAAATCATAACCATATATGCAAATTGCCCCGTTAATTAACTGGGCACTGAGCTTCTTTTGGAGGCGCAAGAGCCTTAAACTTTCTTTGCTTTCGGTGAATGGGAGATCAGCTCCTCCTTGCAGTCCCCTGAGCACAATTTTGTGGCAGCCTGAACCCTAACTCTTCAAGAATGATTCCTTTTACTCTAGTGCATCAATGCTGGTTGCTGTGTAAGGTGAAAGAGGCTTTGACACACACAAGTGCTCTTTCCCTTTCTCTCCATCACTCAGAAAGCAGCTCTGCTTGTCACTATACTGTAGTTTCAAGGAGCTGAGTGTACAGCAAAATGGGAAAAAGTGGGACACAAGGCGAGGAAGGGTGCAGGAAAATGTCTGTGCTCCTGCTGCTAGCTTTGCCTGTGCCAGAAGACGGGGACAACCACTGGCAGGAAGGGGTGCGATGGCTGGTAGCCGTGCTGGGCCAGCTGGTCCCCAAGCCCTGCAAGTCTTTCCCTCCCATCCCACAGCAGCAGCTGGATCCAGCTCAGCTCTGCAGGCTCCTGTTCCAGCCCATCCCTCAGCCCTGCTGCTCACAGCCTGCTCACAGACCAAGGCGGCAAAATTCAGTTTTTCCTCCGCTGTCTCTGCCTTGCACTAGTCTTTCTTTACTCCATTTTCCTATCCATTAGTTTAATGCATTATCTTTACTGAGTTTTGCAGGGCTTCACAGTGTCTTTACAGAGTACACTGAGGTTAGGTATGAATGATCATTGCCTGGCCCTCAAAACTCACTGCATGTCTACCTAAAACACCAAATTAAGAGTTTTCAGGTGTTTTCCAGTTTTCTCTAATTCAGGGGTCTATCTCAATTTTTTCAGTAACACTGCAGGGGAACATTGATCTCCTACTGTTTTCTCCAGTGAAGTATGGCCAAAAGAAGAGGCCAGGGGATGCATTCTTTGGTGATGCAAAGCACAGTAAGAAAAACACCTGTCATACAATCCAAACTTTTCATACTGTTTTTAGAACAGCAAAGAAAAAAAAAAATCACATTTTCCTAAGGAGACCGAAGCTGATAGATGGAACCTTGACAGAAGCAGTATTTTCTGTGATGTCACATTACTATTTTTCCTTTAGGCATGGTTTCAAAAGAAAAGGCAGACCTATGTAGTGTGTTTGTATTTTAGCCACCGTGTGTTCACGCAATAAAAAAGTGAAAACTGCAATAAGATTCTTATCTTGCAATAAAATCCTTTAGATAATTAGTCTCTAAAAAACAGTGGTTTAAGTATTAAAAAGTACTCTAACTAAACAATAAATGTGAGAACACCTTTAGTTTTTAACTGCAACAATCTGGTTTTCTCTGAATGGCAGGTGTTACGGCAAAGCTGTTACTCGTAACCGTTAAGAGCTTTCAAGGACTGTGGAAACAATATGTAAACGTATACTTGGAAAGAAACCAGTCGAACTTCTGACTTCAGATAGACTTATGAGAAGCCTATTGTTCTTCGCAGTTTTTTAAAATTACAGTCTTACTGGCTTTTGTACTACGTTACTCTTGGACATTCTGGAAATAGCTGTATCCTCAAATGCAGAAACATGAGTTACTGAATTGGGTGGACTTCAGTTTAGGCAGTAGGAGAGTGGGAGTTTTGGGGACTGTGATTATAAATCTGCACATTCAAATTCCTCGCAAGTTACATTTTGATGCATTAGTCTTTCCTGGAATCGAGCTGTATATAGGAATAAACTGAAACATTCAGACATAGAATTAGTATGGAGAGGTTCACTTCTGAACTGTGCCAAAGGAGAGATCTGTTCGATGTTTTCAGTTGTGACATAAAAACAGATCAGGGAAGTTTAACCAGTGAAGCAGAGAGACTTAGAAAGAGTCCGGTAAGAGCTTCTCTTACACCAATAATGGACAGGCTGGATGAATCCGGCTGTATACATCTATCTCCTTTATTGGTTTCTGTTCTTACTTCTGGTTTGTCTTGTTGTTGTTGTTTTTTGTTTTGTTGGTTGGGTTTTTTGGGGGGTTGGTTTTATTTTTTGGTTTGGTTGGGGGGGGTTGTTTGTTGAGTTTTTTTGGTGTTGTTTTTACACGAGTACTTAGAAAATATGCGTAGTAAATTTTGAACATGGCAAAGATTTTAAGAAATAAAAAAGTAATAAAATAGCTGTGTTAGTCAGCTGTTAGAAATCTCAGAAGTACATCTAAGTTGATCTGCAGTGAGGAACTGCAGTAAGTCCCTGGTTCTGTTTCTCCATCCTGGCGGGAAGGTGCCGCAGGTCCCGTCCAGCCCAGAAATCTGGGTTTACTTTCTGCGGAAAGTGGGACATAGACAGTGGGGAAAGGAGGAGGAAGAGGGAGTTGTACACACCCTGGTCTTGCCCTGACATGGAGTACTGCAGCACTCCCAGGTCTCACAGTTTAGAAGGAACTCAAGTATTCAATAAAATTTTGTCTGTAATTTTGTTATTTATTAAATCTGATTTCAACATATTTACGTTATCACAAAATATGCAATTATACAGTTTAACTCTCAGGTAATTATTTTGCCATTTCATGTCATCTCTTTTTAACACCTGGTGAGGGTTTTGTAGCAATGTTAGATCTTGTTCAGTGCAGAATATTTGAGCTGTGTGTGTACATGCATGTGTGCCTATGTACACCCACGCTTAAAGGTGATGCAATTCCCCATTAAAGTTTGGGATATTCTTAGCTAGGAAGAGATAAATAAAGTTTTTACTTCACTGTCGTAAATAATGACAGTGCTCCCTTGTGTAGGAACCTTCACAGTCTTCACCCTGTGAAACAGGGATAAGGGAATCACATTAGCAATGGCTGGGCTGGTGCACACACTATTTCTTATTTGCTCAGCTTTATGTACTAATAGCAGAGGCAAGGCTAGGAACCTGAACTTTAGGGGTTTAATCCCTAGTTCTAGGTATCAGACAATTTCCTTTATCTTGAAAGAGTAATAGTAGAGCAGGGAACCAACAGTACTACACTTCAACTCTTCTCCTAGGCATACATTATTAAGCTCTGTCAGAGACTGCCCTACAGACATCTTTGTTCTGACCCATTGTAGCTGTTCATATATATATATATATATATATAAAAATATATATGTATATATTTCAATTGGCGGTTGCTATTATCTGGGACCTGAAATCCAATGTTTACCTCCTCTGCTTGGTGTAGAAATTAGAAGTGTGACATCCTGACCTAAATACTGGCTTTTAATAACTACTACACATTGCTTGCACCAGGCATGAAAACAATAAATTAATTTTCTAAAGCAGCTTAAGGAGAGTATCTCCTGATGAAGGCCAGACTGCATACTCAGAACTGACCATCCTATAATAGTGGTTGTACAAGTGGGGAATATTGGCAGGCATCCCTTGTACATAACCTACTGCATAATTATATTTCAGAGAAGCTTTCTGGTATGTGTGGATAGTAACCAGGTCATGTACTTATGAATCTGGAATGTTCCTAAAATGAGTTAGTACATGCTCTACATCAGTTTCCCAAGCCTTCTTCATACTCTAGTATTATGTTACATTTACAAACAGATTAAGCTAGATTGCAGCCTTAAGGGATACATTATTCCTGTGGACAAGCAAGGGCATTTATGCAAGTAACATTGATTGATTTTAATAGAAGTTATGCATGTAAATCTGTGTGCAATGAGATCACATTATCTTCTACAGAATACTGTCAGAAATGCTTTAACCTGAAAACATACCTGCCCACTATTTGCAAGATCTCATTTTCTTTTAAAACAGTGGACAGCAACATTTTATAGTTGCTGTTATCTACGTGACTCCAGCATACAATGCATTTTGTGCCTGCTGTAGAAATATTGAGGTATACACAAATGTGTAGCATAATAAAATAAATAAGTGACAATTTGGATTCAATAGCACCGTGTTCCTAAGCCTATGTCATGGGCAATGTTAAAGAATTGTTTACCAGAAGCCATCAGTCCCTACCTTATGGCACTATGGTGAAATGAAAGATCCACAACAGCCTCCACATCACTCGAACAGGCTACTATTCCTTCAGCATTACATGGATATAACTTCATAGAGATAAGAATAATATAGCCAATTTTGTAGGCAGTGTAATATATATAACATATAAATGTATCTCTTTAATAGAATTTCTAACTTAAATTGCATGAGTATTTTAGATGATGTGATAGGTAAGTTTATTGACATCATTTACCAAGATTTACAGCATTGTGCTTGTCATTTATAACAGTTTACACGTAAGTGGCATCACTGAATGCCAAATACAGGTAAATTATACCAGCTGGTAGTTTGTTGTCATTACTACTAATTTGAGTTGCTCTTAAAGTTTGCCTTCCTTCTTATCCCAGCTTTCTAATCCATGGAATTGGATAAAACAGACCAAGTTTTTCCCTTTCCAAATCATTGCTATATATTTACCAGCTAACTGGGAAGAAACGGATGGGTGCACTGATCAGACACTGTAGAGAGAGTGATCAGTATCAAACACTTGATATTAAATGCCAGAGAGCAGTTAGCTACAGAGTTTCCATATTCCCAGTGCTTTTCCACAATATATGAAAGGACTTTCTTATCCAAAATGCTATGCATTCTGTGACAGCTGTTGTTGATCCTTATACACTATTACTGTCTTTGTACTCAGGAATGGTACATAATCAGAAATGCATATGGCTGGATGAGAGATGATCTCAGAATGACCCAGTCCATCCTAGTTCTCTGGACCAGAATTAGATCATTCCCAAAAGATGTTTGCCTCTTGTGGGTGCCTGACCCTGTGCTTGAATACTTGTACTTAACTATATGCTTGTCTTCAGAAAATGTGCTTAATGCCTAAAATAGATCTGTGCTGTAAATTAAGCCAATTGTTTCTTGCTATAGGTCAATAAACAGCCTAGATCTGATAGACCCATATAAGTTAATTGATGATACAATGTAACGCTGAGTTATTTCTGCATAACAAAGCATAGCTCCCTATTACAGCTGCTGAATGTCAGCCATTCCTAACCCCCTCCATCACTTGACTGATATGGTGCAATGCCACTTTGGTGCTTTGCAGCAGCAGTTTCTCACCAGCTCCCAGCAGTTTTACACTATTCATATTTTTTTCTGCAATCAAATTCTGCATAATTTCAACTTAATTTTCATTACATTTATTTTTACTCAACCACACCAGAGACTGTATGTGGTCCTATTTCTATGTAATTTACTGGCTAAATGTTCATTAACTTACAGTGATATCATACTTTGGGTATGTTCGTATCTCATACACCAGTTTTTCTAGCATGCAATGACAAACGTTACTGCATTTGTCATTGAGCAGGAACAAATATGCAATTTCTCTCCAAAATGTGACTATACATATGGCACGCTGGGGTTCTGGGTCAACTGGCAATTTCCTGATCAAATTTACTTAGTTCTCAAGTGCAGCATAAAAAAAGGCTTACTGGCCACCCACCAGATAAACGCTCGGTGGGCTCTGGGACAAGGTAGGTTCTTTTTGCATTACAGAAGGAAACGCACAACTGGAACTTGGTCCATGCATTACCTGCATTCAAAGTCTGCGCCCTTTCTGTGAACCACTAAGAGAAGAAAAAATGATAAAATTTTGTATTAGTCTCACTGTTACCAACAGATATGTCTATGTTTTCTTGGGTTCAGATCAGCCAAGTAAAGTCCTGTTTTCTGTGGCAAACTTTCCGGATCACAGCTACACTCTAAAATAAGTCATATTGTGAGTCATTTTTTAAGACCTGACTGACACAAAAAGTTTAGGATTATGGTGTACAACTTAAACAGCGTTCTCTTTGAAAGCTTCCACAAACAACACCCATTTTCACAGCTAAAGATCTGTCTCTGCTTCTCTCCTACACTGAATGGAAAACAGAGATTAAGAATAAGCATTCTACAAAAGATGTGAAGAAATAAAAAATACAGCCATTCACTGAATATATATGCACAGATGTAAATACACAGATGTAAAAGCCACAGAAACAAATAAAGAGAGCAGAAAGGAAGAGGGAAGAATGTTACCCATGCTAAATATTGCTAAAAAAGTGTAGAATATAACACCAATGAGCAATTACTACAAATTAAGGAAAACACTTGGAAGAAAACAAAACAGACTGCTCTCTGCTATGTCCCTCAATCACCGGCTATTGCCAACTTCAGGGTGGCAGATATTTCTGCCCCTATGAGCCCCATTCAAAAAAAAACTTAATCTTGAGGCCAAGACAGACACTCCTGGGCTCAGCACTGAGCTGAGCGGGAGAGTGCCAGCAAGAGACCGCAGATGGGAGATGGCACCAGCTCCTCGGGAGCCCCGCTCGTCCCGGGATGAGCTGGCAGTGCCCGCCTGCAGCAGGTGTGCCACAGTCCATCTACCCCTCTGCTAGATCGTGGGATCAGAGCTCCAGAAATTTCCATCCTCTTGTTCTAGTTTTCCCCTACTGATCCGCAGTGTGATTTTCAGCAAATCTTTCCCCTTCTCTGTCTTTCCATTTCCCTGGCTCTGGCTGCAAGCAATTTAGTGCAAACTGCCATTCAGTGAGATGCCGCATGGCATGGAGTGCAAGAGTGGACCTGGTTCCTCACTAAAGCTTTGAAGGAACGATGCAAATACAAACAGCAAGCTGTTTTCTTGACAGCAGGTACACATTTTGCCCTTGATCTTCCATTGCATAATAATCCCCAAAAGTCAACTTTCTGAAGAAAGCCACTGCAGTTTGCTGGCTCTTGCCCTAAGAGCTGGGTAAGAAAATAGGGCTGGTGGATTCACTGAAGTGTGTTCTTTGGAGTGCCCAGAGACGGCTGGAGCAGACAGGCTTGCCTTGGGTGCAGGCACGCTTCTCACATGGCACGGTTCTTGGCCACTCCTGTGACTGGTAATTACTAAAGCATACACAAACAAATACGGGGAAAAATGTGTATGCTTAAATGCCTAACGTTATGTTATGGTTCTTTGTACTAAGGAACAACAGCCCCACAGTATAGTTTATTACTGTAATAACAGAAAGGTGCAACTTGTAAAACAAAATTATCTGATATAAACAAAGGCTCTGATTGAAAGAAAAATAAACTAAACAATCATACTATAATTGGCTTAGATGCCTTAAACACTGCCAATTACACAGTGGCTGCATATATTTTACATGAATTAGACAGTATTTTCTCTCACTTGAATTAGATAAATCATTATGTGAATGTTAATGAATTATTTTGCTCTAAACATGATTTAGATTTCTTTTGTGTTCTCGTTGCACTATCCAAGAAGGTACATGTGGAAAATATTTTGATATGTCACATTGGAATTAATTCTTAATGTTCAGCTACATCACATTACTCATAATACCCATGCTTCATTAAAAGTAGCTTTAAAATATTTGGTATATATTTATAGTTCATTTTCACACACATACAACACAGCTAATGACAGGTGAAAATAATTCTTTCTCAAGTTCGGTATGAGATGTAGTATCTGAAATACGTTTTCAGGAATAATTTCCTAGGCAGTATAAATATTAATTGTTTTGTTTATAAAACCTCTCTTGGCTTGCTAAAAGGAACTTCTAAAAAGCCATGATTTATGCTACCATTTTAAAACGAATTCTGGCTGCTGCAAGTTCTAAATATTCATATTCACAAGAGTTGACTAATGTCTCTACTACAACAATAGTTGGTCTCTGAGCAGTTCAGGTGTTTTCTTGAGGATAAGTCCCCAGAAAAAGTGGTTAAAAACCATATTAACTGAGGCTGAAGATGCAAGTTCACAACGAAAGCCTGGCAATGACACCCTAATCAAAGCAAACTATTTTCCAAAAGCTGTATGAAAATCTGTACTTTGAAAAGGAAGTTTCAAGCTGTTTAGCAGAACGCTTCTTGTAAGATCAAACTGTGAATCCCCAGCAGAAACTCAGCTGTTCCCAAAACACAGATAAAATACACAAAGCAAAACAATACCCTGTGTCTCATCCTTTCTGAAAGTACCGGTCTATTCATCACACTTCTTGGTACTGCCCACCACTACCAGCTTATTTTAATCAACTGCTTTATACTCATTCTGGTAACTGCTTGTTATCTATTTCCATGCCACTGGCTTATTCATTATTTCCAGCAAAATGTTACAGACCTCATTTTATGAAAATGATTTATATACAGCATATAACATAATTTCTTTTTAGTGTCAAATGAGTTTGATTGCAATTTAATTCCAATTCAAATAATACATTAGAATTTTTCCTTTTAAATGCATTTCAGCGTAAGTTGTTCCACTTTTTCACTGTGGTTAAAAAAAAATACTAGTATTAAAAATACTGGGGTGAAGATTTATTGAAAAACATATTTTCATGAAGAAAAGCTGATGGAAAATCAGCAAAAAGCAATGTAGAAAGAAGTTTCTTTTCTTCATATTTCGATACATATTCTCAAATGTTTGTTTTACCAAAACAAAAAATACTTTAGAATTAAATTAAATAAGTTAAATAAGTTAAAAATTAGCAACAAATAGTATTCAGAATTAATTTCATAACAATATTTAATAAGCTTCTTAAAATACTAATTTCTCAAAATAGCTGTGAATTTCTAAAAATTAAGATATTTTCGATTTTAAAATAAAGAAGGGATTTACTACCTTCTCTGTGGAGAAACCCCCATTGACAAAAAATAAATGCATACTTTCCTACTCTAAATCAAAAAGGTTAAAAGTACCATATTGCTTTCATGAAAACAAAAGATTACATGTTTTTAAGGTTGTTACAAAAAAACCTTTCTTTAAAATGTATTTTTGATGATTTATAACCATCTTTAAGTGTATATTATCTGAAACATCTTCAGAACTTTAAAACAAATGTAGTAGATCGTATTTCCAAATAACTCTGACAATTCAGGTAACTAATTTCAGCCTCTACAACAAATTATTTATAATATCACCCACTTTAGCTGATGTTTATATTTAATCATGTGTGGAAATTTCTTCCTGAAATCACTTAACTTTTACATAAAGAAAATTGAGAAAATTGGTTTAGGTCATTTTAGAGGTTTGTACATCTTCTTTGAACTCTGTACTCTGGGAGACAAACTAGTTTGATTACCTGATCTTCAGGTGGAGAGAAAGAAAAAAATAGTCACATGATTTTTTGGAAAAAGTCCCCGAAAAACAATTGAGGATCATATAAAGCCATATTAACTGTGTGGTACTTCTATGGTTTAAATTCATTGTTTGATAACATGAGCATTATCATCTCCCATGGCAATCTCTACTGACATCACCACACAGAAAGGCAGATGAAATGCTTCTGAAGGACAGAACCACTACATCTATTCCCTTCCAAATATTAGGAAAATATGGGATGAAAGGGTGAGGTTGTGTTGAAGACTGCTTATTAGTAGAATGAAAAATCAGCACATTTGAGCACAGAGCTAGATGCCAGGGGACTGCAGGAATCTTCCTTCCATGTTCATCCTGAATGTGAAGCTGCACATTTACCCGGCCAAAGGACGCGGTGCCCCTCTGTCCCTTCTTGCAAACAGAGCCCAACTGGAACTAAAAGGTCCAGAAATCTTCAGGGGGAGACAGCAAAATTGAAGACTTTTGCATGTCAAGTAAGACACCTAATGATCCTGAAACCTGAGGAGGGTTTTCTGTATCAAGCTTGATACAGCTGTCTAAATTTTAGGTTAGAAAAGAAAGCAAGGAAAGCAAGAAGGAAAGTGGAAAAGCAGGAAGGAAAGCAGAAAGAGAGGGAAGGAAGGGAAGGAAGGGAAGGAAGGGAAGAAAGGGAAGGAAGGGAGGAAGGGAAGAAGGGAGGAAGGAAGGAAGGAAGGAGGGAAGGAAGGAAGGAAGGAAGGAAGGAAGGAAGGAAGGAAGGAAGGAAGGAAGGAAGGAAGGAAGGAAGGAAGGAAGGAAGGAAGGAAGGAAGGAAGGAAGGAAGGAAGGAAGGAAGGAAGGAAGGAAGGAAAGAAGGAAGGAAGGAAGGAAGGAAGGAAGGAGGGAAGGAAAAGAGAGAAAGAAAGAAAGAAAGAGAAAACAGACACATTTAAGAAAATAAAAAATGTTGCACAAATAGAAGGAGGTAGTATATGTACATGTGAAACAAATAACATGATGTGATTTTTTCACATCCTTTTTTTTTTTTTTTTAATCTGTATATTTGAATCTTTGATACTTTCATATTGAGAGGTTTATGGGGTTTGCCATTCACTTCAGCATCTTTTTTCTGATAAATCGTGGGCTTCAGAGGTTGTTGAGGAATTTCTGCAATTTAAACTAAAATGTATTATGAGCATAAATTAAGTTCTTATAAAGTATGCAAGGTCTCCTGCGAACATCCACATGCCAGTGGCCGTTTCCTTGAAGGTGTGAATGGTACCATCTCCCTTTTCTCCAAGAGAAATGAGATGTCTCTCTCTGCTCTCAGCCACTGTCCCATCACCAGCCCATCGGGTGAAGGGCATGTGGAATTGCTGGGGCCGATTTTGAAGGAAGGAAAAGAAATTTTATTTAAGCTATAGGATTTCATCTATGCTTGCTAGCACTGCGAGTCCAGATAAAGCATTTACATTATATCCTGCTGATATTAATTCTTTTAATTTGTACAGTACTATAGCCTTTTTTTAGTTATTCCAAACCAGCATATGATACCAAGTTCTTGACACACACTTTTTGAGTTACAAATCCACTTAGTTATATTACACTTTCCATTGTAAGAGGGGATCTGGGTCCACTCTCTGACAGTTAAACCACCATAAGAGCTCTTTCTGGAGCTCAACTGTAATCACCCTTGAGGTCCTGGAAAGCATGTGCTGGAGGGTCCCAGGTAGGAGAACTGGGAATTAGGCACTCCAGGTGTGTTTTACACGGAGCAGATTGGCAACTGTCTTGTGATTTATTTTTTTTCTTTTCTGCGGTGAATTTCAGTGTTTGTAGGAATCGGGTCCATACAAAATGTTGTCCACGCCACAGAACGGGCAGACGACGTGCCCAGCTTCCCCGCACACCCTGCCCTCCTCGCCCCCGTGCCCCAGGCACCTCCAGCTGCAAGCCTGTCGGGGCAAAGACTTCGCGGGGGGGGGGGGGGTGGAGGGGTGGGTGTTCTTCAGCAACGAAGTTTCTTGAGGCTTCCTGAAAGCATTCATGGGCGCTTACTTCCTGTCGGAGCTCTGCGCCCTGTGAATGGAGAGTTGGAAAAAAAAAAAAAAAAAAAAAAAAAGGAACAGAAAAATCCGCGTTTTCCTGGAGGAAAAAAAAATCATTATTTCCCTGGAAGGGAAAAAAAAAATCACACCAGCTCCCCCCACCCCCAAAGAAAAAAGAAAAGAGGGGGTTATTTCCCAGCGCCGTGCACACTAAGCCCTAGGAATGAGTCAGGCTTCTCAGTGCTGCCGCAGCCGGCTGAGCCCGCGGCCGTGCAGCGCCGAGCAGGGCGGCGGGGCCGGGGCCGGGGCCGGGGCCGGGCCCTGCCGGGACCCCCCGGGGCGCCTCGCCCCGGGCCCTGCCTGGCCGCGGCGCTCGCGGCGACCCTTGCGGTATGCGGCTGCCTTTGGCAGAGGCACATGAAGGATTTCATTGAGTGTGAAGACAGAGAGCAGAGACAGAAAGCAGAAGGAGGCGGCTGCAGCCTTTGTAGTCGGAGAGGAATGCGGAAATGTTGAAGCACTGTGTCAAACTTTTTTGAAACGGGGTCAAGTCACATTCAGCCAGCGTGGGAAAGCAAGGGGAAAAAAAAAGTTGAGGAGAGGGAAAAAAAAAAAAAAGGCAGCAAGCTGCTGCTGCTCCCAGGCTGAACAGAGGCCGAGGGAGAGAGCGAGGAGAGGCACCGCAGCGCCGGGGGCGGCGGCGGAGCAGCGGCAGCGCCGAGGGCCGGTGCCCGAGCCCCGCACCGGCAGGCTGCAGCCGGCGGGGCTGCGGTCGCGGCGCTGCTGCTCCCCAGGGGCCGCCGGCCGCGATTTTTATTTCGCGTTTTCATTTTCCCCGGACAGGGTGGGGGCGGGAGGAACGGGCTGGGAGACGAGTGCGAGCTGCCTTCTGCGCCAAGGTGCAGCCCGGCGGCGGCAGGAGGATGCGAGCCGAGAGCGGCCGAGCCGCGGAGCAGCTACCTGTGTGGCCCGGGCGGCCGCTGCCGGGACCTGCCGGAGACATCGCCATGTGAATGGGCAGACCCCGGGCCGGCTCTCCACCCCGCCTTGCTCAATGGGAGGTTTGTTTTAGGGAGGACTCACCCCCTCCTTTCCCAACCCCCCCCCCCCCCCCCCCCCGGGGCTGAGGATTATTTGGGGATCTGGTGGCGGTGGAGGCGGCCGTGGCGCACACCAGGTAACGCGGGGCGCCCATGTGCTCCGCGCACCCGGCCCAGCGGCGTGGCCCATACGCTGCTCCCCGCCTGGCCCGGGGAGCCCACGCCGCGCACTCCCCGGAGGACGGCACCGCGGACGCGTCCCTCCGGCGGCCGGGGCCGGGGCAGATCGCCCCGCGGTGCCGCCGCACCCCCCTCGGTGTCGGCGTGGGGGCGCCCCCCGTGCCGGTGGCCGCAGGGAGGGGGCTGCCCTCCCGGGGAGCCGCCGCGGGGATTCCCTCAGCGCCCTACCGGAGCAGCCGAGCCGGGTCCCCCCCCACCCCGTACCCTGAAGGGGAAGCGGGGGAACGCGGTTCCCCGCGTGTCCCCCGCCGCCACCCCACGCCGCGTGCGAGGTGCCCGCGGAGGGGATGTCGGTGCCGAGGCGGGGGGTGGGGGCCGGGGTCTGCCTCCGCTATCCTGCCGTGCCTGGGGAGGGCGAGCGGTAACTTTCCGCCCGGTGCAGCTGCCGCGCCGAGCCAGGCCCGCCACCCCCGCGGCCACGCACAGCCGCCTCGCCACTGCCCGCCGCCGGGGGGCGCCCTCCGCAGCGGCGTGGGGCGGTGCGGGCCGGGCCGGGGCGGAGCGGGGCGGCCGGGGCTTCGGGGCAGGTGCCCCCGCGGCGGCGGGCGAGGCGCGGCCGCCCGGTGATGCTGCGGGCGCGGCGGGGGGCGCGGGGTCCCCCGCTGGATGGGGCGGGGCGGTGGCAGCTCTGGAGGTGGCAGCTGAAAGCGGTGGGGCAGGGTGGTGCCTCCGGCTGAAGCCGGGGAAAAGTGATGAGCAGCGGGTACAGTTTTCCTTCAGGCTGCTTTTCATCTGCAGCCGAAATGTAAGATCAGCATAAATGTAAAGAACTACCTCTGGCTTTATGCGTGGGTTGGAGTTGGGGGCCCCCGACTGAGCTATCTGGGGGAATTTAATCCTAGCATGGTAAAAATATGGTGTGGAAGAGCGTTACAGTCCTGGAGGTCACAATATCATTGCAGTAAAAAGGGGCAAGGGGAAAGGAGAGGATTCATATGGACTTTTGTGAGGGGGGGGGGGGTATCCACAGTCCTGCAGAAAGTGTGGATGAAACTGGATGCAGAACATAACACTTTTGCTCTCCAGCCTCATGCACTACACAGCAGAGCATGTTGTTCCTTGAAGACCATCTTTCCTCATGCAGCTCTGCAAGGAACTGCCAGTCACACATCCAGTGGTAGCAGTGCCTGCAGCCAAAAACCCATGCATGTTCATATGTTTGCTAAAGTCTGCATTTCTGAATCTATCTCTAGCACACAATGCTCGGTAACACTATTATTGTCATTTAAAGACGTATATATTTCTCCTCCCTACAGGTGCTTTGAGGCAGGATCTTGTCTCTTGCAATGCATTCATGCAGGGCTTAGTACAGAGGAGAGCAGACCAAGGCTGAAACCTCCAAATGCTGTCATTTGCAAATAAGTAACACTAGTAAAGCATGGGACATATTTCCAAGACAACCTTCGAGTCCTTTAATTCTGACATAAGCTCCTGGACATAACTTCCTCTCACACATGCATGGTTAGTTCTACCACCCCCAACATCTCACAGGGCTGTCGTGTTCAGCCCATTACTTGCTAAAATCCCACAGCACGCAGTTGCCCTATAGCTGTGTATTGTAGCCTTCTGTGCAGACCATGATAACTACATAGTGTTGTATCAGCCATGCAGGGTCGTTGATACATCTGTCACCCCGGTCGTTCATGTCTTTCTTTGCACCAGGTTTTTGCCTTGCATGTAGTTCTCTACTATATTAGCCTAATTTTCTCAGTTTTCAAATGATGCAAAGTAACACAGTAAACTGAACTTACTTTTCTTGCTTGGTTTGTCCTCCAGATCTAATTGGCTTTATACAGACAATGCTCCCAAAGACTGTATGATAATTCCTGGTGGCTGAGAGAGGAGGCACATTGGGGCCCATACAGAAGAAGAACGGGAACAGGAGGGTGAGAGCATCCTGCTGGCCCTCTGGCAGAGGTGCCAACTTTGCGGTGTATCTGCAACGCACACAAACTACTAGTTTTCAGAAAGCGAGCAAGACTGAGAGCTGCCCCGAGGCACTTGGAGTAAGAGGAGTGGTGCCAGCATGGATAAGGACAGCACAAACCTGGCTGACCAGCAGTATGAATGTGTGGCTGAGATTGGGGAAGGAGCCTATGGGAAGGTGTTCAAAGCCCGAGACTTGAAGAACGGAGGTCGCTTTGTTGCACTGAAGCGGGTGCGGGTGCAGACCAGCGAGGAGGGGATGCCGCTGTCCACCATCCGAGAGGTGGCAGTTTTGAGGCACCTGGAGACGTTCGAGCACCCCAACGTGGTCAGGTGAGGAAGTGGGGCAGGCATTCCAATCAGTGGGGTCCCGATTTTAGTACATGAATTGGGCTAGCAAGAGTTTGGGAACTGAAATGGACTGGACACCAGTCTGGGTTTGTGGATGAAGTGAGCACTAAACTGTGTACATGAAGTGTGGTTTGAGGTTTCAGCAGGCCATAGTGCTGCCTGCCAGACCTCACCTCATCCCTGTGCATTGCCTCCCACACACACAAACACCCATCTCCAGAGGCATAGGTGTGTGATTTAAGTGTTTGAGTGGATGGGCAAGGAGCCATATATACACCTTCCTCAGGCATGAGAGAGAATGAAAAAACACTAACAACTCCCTGGTTTTGTCTCTGGTATTAGTTTTACCAGCTGCAGCTGATTTTTAGCAGCTCTATTCATTATTAGAATGGCAAAGATTATGAAAGCAGTAGTAGAATGTGCGATCTACCTTTTTACATGCTTTTCTACATAGTTATAGATTATTGTGTTAAAGAGAAGTAACAGCTTACGACTTTAAGCTTTGCAGGCGGCCTCATGGTTGAATACTGTTTGACTGGTACTAACTTCTCTGCTAGCTGATAGTTGTGCTGCCGAGAGTGCAGCAGTACAGACATCAGGCCTTGCTTGCAAAATGTTGGCAGTGGCCGCAGGATGTCCTTTCTGTCGTGTCAGCAGCGTAAACCCTAGATAAATGATGTGTTCTTGAACATTCTCTCAATGGTAAGGCTGGCCCTACTGCGACCTCTTACATTTTTCTGAAGCTGGAAACCTCCAGCAGTCTGTGAGTGTCTTTTATTAATATCATGAACTTGAAGAAGTAAGCCTCACTTTGCAGACACCCAGGTAGGCAACAATTTGAAATGGGTCAGCATCTTGCTGATGGTGCTGTAATAACAAGAATATTTCCTGTTATTTCTGTTCTTGTACACACAAATTGCATAGCAGAAAGAAAATATTTAATACTTTGCTAACACCAAGCCCCATTCAGTCCTTGAGAAATAGACACTCTGAAGGCAGAGGTGACCTTCAGAATGGCTTGTAGCTGTGATCCTCCTGCTTTAGGGTCTGAGATGAGGGGTGTATAGCAGGTGCAAGAGGAAAGCTGAGACAGGGAATAATATTTAAAATACAAAAGTGAATAGCTAGAGAGAAATTAGTTTTTCTTCATCTCAAGGCAGTGTAATACCACAGTGTCATTTCTGCTTCAGCTGAACAGGTGAAGCATGCGTATTCTGTAATACTGATCATGGAGTCCATGTTGGTAGAATGTCATCAGTCTCTCTGCAGTCAGCAATGGGGTGCAGGCTGAAGCTCACACTTTTCCATTGCAGATCAAGCAAATCCACAATTTGGTTAATAACCGTTATTTTGACTGGCACCTCGTAGTGCCAAAGGTTTAGTCTATAAATTTAAGAAGTGGGGCATCTTAGTGTGGACAACATCTTAGTTTGATCACTGAATTAAGTGCCTTGGTTTACAGAGGAGCACACACAAGATTCTTCTTTGGCAGTAGAGATAACAGAGAGTTTTCAAAATCTCTGAAGTCCAGCCCAATAATTTATGACAGTAAATAAGAATTTAGGTGTTCAGGTTTAGATATTTATGTATTTGAGAATTGTGATCCTTGTTTGGGAATAATTCAGCATAACGGTACTTATTATTTTTTTTTCTGCCATTTAGATCTTTCCCTGTGAGGTAAAAAATTTATTTAAGAGCTTTCTAATCCTGAATTCAGCAAAATAATGAAAAGCAAAATTCTTGTCTATTTTATGATCTGACTATGTAGCTGCAGGCTTGTTTTGCTTGGTTTTAAGTGCAGTACAATCTTGACGTAGTGTTGCATAAATATATTGAAGCTTAAAATATTTTTTTAAAGTTTGAATGAAAATTCATTGTCTGCAAGCAGTAAGTATGTCAATCAGCAACATGAGAATGTAGTTTCAACATAAAAATATTTGAAAGTGTGTTCCAGGTCCTCATAGTGGTATTGTGAAGCCTGTACCTTTTGCCATAGGCAGCATTTCAGATGTGAGGGATTGGACTGTGATCTCTCAGGATGCTGGGGGCTGCAGCTGCACATCTTTCTCCATAAGCAGGCAGGGGAATATAAGACCAATTTCAAACACTATATTTTCTGAAATGAGAGGAATGATATTTAAAAGCTCAGCTCTGTTTTGCATGTTTTTAATCTGTAGAGCAGATGAAGCTATAAGTAGCACTTTGGAGTGACTGAAATCATACCCTTATAATGAAAGATTACTTGAAAATATTTAAATGCCCCAGTTCCGTTACAAAATACCGTAGAAGAGTTTGTAATTTATTGAAATTGAAGGTCTATTTTTGTGTTATGTAAATATACACAGAAAAGGAAATACCGTAACAGAAGATCTGCAATTTTAAGCAACTGATCTAGCTGTTCTTCATTATTGAACATATGATGCTCACTTATATGTTCATTGTTTGGGCATGCATTCTGGAAACTGGTATTATATGGCCAGGCCAGCGAATAAAGTTAATGGCAAATGCATTGTCTACAGATCGGATTGAAATGTCCATCATTTTGAGAGCACTGGGATAACAACACAAATATTTGAAATCAATGTGTTTTTATTTTGAGGGGACGTCTAGCTTTTTCTGTGAATAAAACAGGCAACTACCTTGAGAGAAATAATGAGAACTGCAGATATAATGCTGAATCTGTTACCTCTGAGTAATGGCGTGTGTGATCCATGAGTTGCTCAATGCAAACCGACAGTCAGTCTGTGAGTCAAAATTTAGACAGACTTCAGAGAGAGGAGCGGCGCACGCCCTGTGCTCGGCTGTGGCACTCTCACGTCAGCTGGCGGCAGGAGCAGAAGTCACAGGCCACACCTCATCGTGCTGGACTCAAATGGTGGATCTGGGCCTCTCCAGAGGGTGCAGTAAGGAGCTCAGCAGGCCAGGGCTTCTCTGTCTCCTAGAAGTGGTGCTGAACACAGGAATCATAGAATCACAGAATGTTAAGGATTGGAAGGAACCTTGAAAGATCATCTAGTCCAATCCCCCTGCCGGAGCAGGAACACACAGTTGCGTAAGGAAAAGACCCAGTACTTGCTAGGTAGGTAGAGCTCCATGGCTTTGTTGGCCACGGAGCCACGGTGCAGGACCAGCATTGCTACTGCAGCCCAGGGGTGTCAGAGCGGTTGTAGAGTCCCTTCCCCTTCAGTCCTGAGAGACACTTAAAGCCAAAACTGGTTGCCAGTGCTTGGCATTGGAGATGGAAGATGATTTTCTCCATAAAATGGAAATGTATAAATAGCATAGAGTAATTTTAAACAAAATATTTATCATATTTTTTCATGCTACTGCCTCCTGGTTGAGAGAGCTTTGTTTCGCATTTCCTCTGTCCAAGTCTATGGGTTCCATATTCGTACAATGAAGGGATTAATTTTTCACAGCACAGTTGCTTCTACAATGACAGATAATGAAGTTAGACAAGACTTCCCTGCAGGATAAAGCAAACTGAGGTGCAAGATAAGAAGTAAAAGGAAGTCTAATCTTCCTCAGAAAAGTAGAAGTCTCTGAACTATTGATTACAATGGAAATAAGGCCTGTAGGATTGTAAAATTTTGTAAGGCTGTCAAAAGTAGTATACAGAAAGGCATGGAAAAAATACAGTTTAAAGCATGACTGCTATGTCCTTAAAATATTATCCTGTTCACATTTGCTCTTATATAGTGTTTCTCTCCATCAGGACACCTTATTCTATTCTACTTATCTTCACAAAACAAAGCGAAAAGTAGAATCTTCAGGAGTAAGTCTTACTATGAATTGCTCGAAAATTAGCTACGTTGTAGGCTTTGGAATGTCTTTTGTAGCTGGTAGTGTGATCAAGGTGCTCCTCTAGCTCACTTTTCAGACACTAAGATGTAGTGATTTACTAGAGCTTTATTATATACAGTAGTTAAATTCGGCAACGTTGGTCTGGCACTTATGTGACTTAGTACTGTTCTGTTTGGGAAAAATAAAATATATGTAGACAAAAGACAGACTTTGCCAGGAATAAATGAAATATTAGATTCAGGAAATTCCTGTGTGTAAAACTGAGAGTATTCCCTGCTGCGATATATCTGTAAAAATTCTTCTTATTATTATAATGCTAAATTCAGTAATATATTGTGTTAATTTTATCTCTCTCCTGCTGGTAATCAGATGAATAATTTTCCCTTAATGTTAATCATCCATCAGACTGTGAATTTGCACTTGGGGAAGGTGAGGTACAAGACAGAATACTGTAGTTCTTGCTGTGCTTGCTTGCTAACATATATTTAACAGTTTTAATAGTGTTAAACCTTAAGCAAAAAGAGAAAACCTGCAAAGCTGGTTGTTTTTGCTTCCTGACCTGTACTTTTTTGATAAATACAGCTTTTTTGGTATTTTCATGGGTTAGTAAGTCTTCAACTTTAAAATAACCAAAATTATATTGAATATAATCTATTACAACATAACCTAGTCTATTTTTCCAAAGATACGTGTCAGAAATCTTGCCATTCAAGGTCATCATTACCATATCATAAGAAATTCAAAGTCTTAGTTCTCCCTTTCCTGTTCACTTGCAGAATAGGTGCCCCAGCTGATTGACTGAGGTTCAACAGAACAATCCACGTAGCTGGAAGTGTTGCTTTGTGCCTCAGTCTCTTTGGTATATGGATCAGTGCAGGGGAAACCCAGTAATTAGGAGTATTTGCACCATTATGCCATGTTCAAGGTTTTATTTTATTTTATATCCATTGAAATATAAATGATGCTGTAAACTGTCCTCTGTGGTACAGCAGTACTGTTTTTCCCTGCTTTTGCAGTCCAGTGGGCCATGCTCCTGTCTTGTGGTTTGCACTTGAGAACTTGATGGAGCCCATCAACTGGTTCCCTTGGCACGGCCACCTGCGTGTGGGGGAAGTGACTCTCCCATCCCATCATGCTCTGACATAATGACCAGTGCTTGACTCTGCTCAAATGTCCCAGAAGTGTATAATGGCTTGGTGCTTAAAATTGTGTTATACTAAGATACAAGATGTCTTTTTATAAGGGCCTTAAAATTCCCCCTTTAACCTGGTAGAGAGCACTCAGAACGTATCTGTAGCAGCTTGTCAATACACAGCTAACCTTTTGCAAGTCAATTTGAACTTGAGGTTGTTTTGCTTTGTTCTGTTTGATAAACTGAAATGATACGGGAACATACAGAGGGAAAATAATTTCAAAATGCAGTAGCTAATTTTGCTTCTCTTTACAGTTTGTGGTGACGCTGGTGGCTTTATTACTGCACTGTTAATAAGTTTAAAGGATAATCTTCTCTAAAGCACTAAGATGTTCCATCCCGTCAAGTGAAATATTTCTATTTTAGGGGGTGTTTTTCTCCAGTGAATTCTGCTTCCTTTCTCACTTCCCTTTTCTGCCAAGCTCATGTTAAACTTCTAGTGTGTGACGTTATCCTTACAGATCAGCAGTGTGCTGTATTGTGCGAGACAATTTATTTTTGTTTAGCCCCGCTCACATCTGTCAGGTCCCTGGAGAGAAAGAAATGGTTACCTCTGCTTTGCCAGGTACGGGGACTGTCTTGTACGTGGAAAGAGTAAAACCAGATGCAGAGGTGGAGTGAATCAGAAGAAACTGAACTTGAAACTTGCCAAGGTTAAAGGGATTACTGTGGCAGATGGGTCTCAGCTGAGGCAGAAGAGGTGGATGAGTAACGGGAAGGAAAAACTGAATGAACTTCAGAGTTGATTTGAGTCTAACACAAACAGGATGGTCTTCAAGGCAGATGTGAAGACGGGAAGTGCCTTGGCGGGAGAGGCATTTCCAGGCTGGGGAGCAGTGGTTGGAGTGGAAGGGAGATGGTCCCTGCTCTGACCAGCTACCGTGAGGAGAACAGTCTTGGGGAACAGAGAGAGAGGCTGTCTACCTGGATTATGACTTCTCTGATGGCAAGAGGACAAAGGAGAATGATGTAGCTGAACAGGGTTTGACAGTAGGAGGGATTTGGAGAAGTTTGTTAGGTTTGCAGAGGATGTTGTGAAGTGACTGCACATGAATTTCTGGCCTGTTGTCATCCGCCTGCAATCCTACAGCACACAGAATAAGCACATACAGGGAAAATAAGTGATATCCTTCTTGTCCTTATGACTGTTTATTAGTAATGGATGCGATGATTTAGTTTGAATACATGGTTTGCCAAAAACAGGACAAGATAAGAGCATGTCAGGAAGGAAGGGTTGAATATGGAATAGCCTTCTGAGCTTTAGGAAATTCAGTTTTTGGAGTGAGTACAAGCTTTCTTCAGAAAGTATTTTATCTTATTATGAATCTAAGCTTTTTACAAAAAAAAAAAAAGGTGTGTGCATAGATGTTAGTCATTTTAGATTCTGTCCAGTGCTCCCTTCCTTCTTTATGTGTGTGGGTTGTTGTCTCTGTGCTGTTCTTGGAGAGATCTAGTCTTGCTGGGTCCTGCCCACAATGGAAAACCAACTCATTTTGCCACAACCATTTCTGGTGACAGCCTATGACTGCCAGGCAAAGCGTCAGCAGCTCCTGGGTTAAGGGACTAGGGTCCAGGATTCAGAACTGAGCCTTGTAAAGGAGAGTGGATGCTCCATCCCAGCAAACAGGGGCCAGGGCAGATTCTTTGGGACTTTCCAGTTTGCTTCATGGTACCTACTGCCATCCAAGTGTGGAGCAAAGCAGGAGAAGGAAAGTTGTGACTTCCCAGGTGTTTGGAAGAGAGCAGGTTGGAGGCTGTGACTTAGCAAAACCCCAAGTGAGTCCCTCAGGTACACTCAGTTGGATTTAAGTCGTTGTTTGAGGTTTAGCACAGATATAAGTGCATTATCAAATATAAATAGTTATTATATTAAGTGTGCACTGGATTTTAAAATGCTTTTCTGAATAGAGTTCAGGGACAATATACCAAAGAATATGAATCACAGATATTGATTCTTATTCATGTATTGCATTAACTGAAGCCTTATTTCTAGAGACTTTTTCTATTAAAAGTTAAAATAAATCATGCAGAATAAATAATATCACTATCCTGATATAAAAGTAATGTGAATTTAGCATCAAGAGTGGTTATATGTCTTTGTAGTAATTCTTAGTTGACTTAATTTAGTTCTGAAGTTTTAAAATTATTTTATAAAGTTCCATAACACTAAATAAAATAGAAGTTGCCATTCATTCTAAAACTTTGTAGCTGTATATAGAGCATTTGGTTTTTACTCTGTATGAAATCTAGTTGTTTTCTAGTTTTGCTGAACAGGTTGATTCTTGATTATCTAAAGAATTATCAAAAGATAACTATGCCTATATACATACATAACTAAGCTGTATTTTTTCGTTCAAAAGAGAGGAAATTTCTCCTCCTATATCAGGTCTTCATATAGTTTTCCTATACGCCCCAAAATATTTTAAATTACGCATGCATGATTATTTAACAGCTGTACCTTTAAACACTTTATAAAGTGTTTGCATTTAATAAACAAACTACTTTAGAATTTTCCAGGGAGTGTCTTTTTCCATCATCTACTTTGACATTTTCCATTTGGGAAACCTCCATTTGGGAAGCTTTTGATGAGATGATCATCAAAGAGTGGAAACGTGACGATTTCCAAACTGTTTTAAAATACCTCATTACGTCCAAATTATTGCATTGATTTTCCTATTTATTTATTTACACTTCGCCTTTGAAAATGCATCCCATCCTTAGAAAATGTTCACAAGGAAATTTTCTGCTAAATAATAAATTTAAAATCAGGCCTTAAAATTCTAATAACACAATTGTGTTTTCTTTAGGCAGAACAAATCATGTTTTATATGAGTAATAAGAAACTCCTCAATATGATGCTTTAGGTTTCTTTCTGGGATTTTAGAAGAAGGTTGGTCTCTAGCCTAAGAAGCATCGCACATGATTTTAGGACCACGTGTTGATTTCAGATACCTAAACAGGGAGTGTAGTGGCCTGTGCCAATTTGCAGGTATTGGTAGAGTTGCCCTGGGGTAGATTTCCCATGACATACCCAGCCAACAATTTCCAAACTTAGCAAAAAGTTGCATACTGTTTTAAAGCATTCATAAAAACACTGGCTGGTTATCACTCTGGATTATCATTAACAGGTCTCTGATCTTTTCTTAGTAAAAGAAAATTAAAAAAAACAACTCGCATGTGAATTCATCTTTGCAGGAATTTCCCATGTTTAATGACTGAAAATTCCGTTCTGGTGCAGATGAATCATACAGAGTTTAGATGAAACCTGTTGAGTTTGGACTTTTGCAGCATTAGCCAGTGCAAAATGTTAGGTGTTTTGATAGGAACAGAGAAAGGAAGTGAGAAATAGAATGGAAAAGCCTATGTGATTTTTTTTGTCTCTTTTATGTGAAGCTCTGGCTAGTCTTTTAATATCTATTTGAAATACAGTCACTATAATAAATAACGTAAGGTGTCTGTTTCTGTTTAACGATGTCAGAGAATTCCCTGCTCCATTAAATAAATTAATTATAAACTTGAAATTCCAGTACTTTGTTCACTGTTCCTTAAGTTAGCATATTTCCAGGAGCTTTCTGTGAACGTAATTCCTGCTGCATTGGTGCTTTTGTTTCTCTTCATCTGTGGAGCTGGGGCTCTACTGTAAGGATAGAATTCTGTCAGTATTTTTGTTTCTTTTTTCACATTTGATGTGGTATTTTGCATACAGCTGCAGAGTAGACAGTTACCTTTGAAAAGAACATTTGGCTGGTTTAATTTGATTAGAGCAAACCACCTCAGTCATTTCTGAACGAAGACGGTTTTCATTTTAACTTGGCAGTCGGAGTCGGGAATGTCCTGACTGTGCTTAGATGTTTGGGGGAGGACTCGTTGGGACACAGAGCTACCGCCAAAGTGGAACAACCTTAGAGGACTTTGCTCACTCTTCTCCTTCCCCATAAAGAGGGATGGCTGCGAAGCCATTGAATGTCACATTTAACTTTTGCTCTTTACAACAAGGAATTGGCCTCCTTGGGAGTGTTTCTACAAAAAAATTGGAAACTTCTAATGCATAGAAATACGTTTTTAAAAACCCTCATGATATTAAAAACAGACATAGGAAATGACAGTCTTTTATTTACAACAAACTAAACATCCCTAGCAACAGCCATTTTGAATAAAATTATAATAAAATCCAGCATATAAATAGAAATATGGTGAGTTTCTCATGGATATATTCTATCAATGTTTAAATTGTATCCCTTTTAGTAAGTCTCAGTGAGATTGTCATTCTCCCAGCTTTGACTTTCTACACCCTTCCTCATATAAATATCTTCTGATGTTTTTTTATATTGCATATTAAAGATGAAATTAGATTCTTCAGATTTACGGTACTATGTATTATATGTGATTTTTGCTTTTCAGTTGCCCTCGCTGGTGATCAAATAATTTTCCTAGAAAAAGTCTTGTGGCTGTCTAGAATATCAGTATGTCTCTTAATAGATGACAGCCCTTCAATAAATTATAGCTGGGTGGCTCCAGAAAAGATGGTTCTGATCTTTAAGTGCTCTGACTTTGCACTAGTGGATCATCACATATACAGTATATTAACCAGAAGATTACAGTTGAAGGAAGATCTTCTGGTTATTCTTGTATTAAGCTCTGGAAAACAATATGCACAGTTATTTGTTCATCTATGTGAGCAGCCTAACATTTGCAACTAATTTGGGAATTGCATCCATGTCTGCCAGCTAATCCAGGAATGCAATTGTAAATTTAAGGCTTTAGTTTCTGCTGGTGTAGTTGAAGTCTGTAGAGCTACACTGATCAAACAGCTCTGGTTGTTCAACTCATAAATTCCTCATGTTAAAATGAACAAAAATGCATTAGGTCAGGCAGTCTGTGCAGAGGTGTCTCATCAAGCCTGCACATTTGAGACTTTTCCACTCAGATTTTAGATGCCGCAACTATTGAGTTTACCAAACTGGGTATAAATATAACTCTTTCATTTGGAGGCTTTTCACTGATAGTGAACTCAGAGCTTCTGTTGGCCTGTTTCACTCCTCCCAATTACATTCTCTTTTAGCACCACAAATAATTCTTCTCTACCTTAGTATATACCATCTGAACTCTTTACTGTCTACCTCTGTGTTGTCACCTGGTCAATTTATACAGTGCTGTGCTTACCCCCAAACTCCAGGTTGGGTCACAGTCATTTTGGTCCTATGTACAGGTCCCTACTTCAAGAGAAAATGCTTCTGTGGCTACAAGTAGAGACTTTCTGATTGTTGTACAGTACTGAAAGCTTATGTCTAACTTGTTATTCACTAGCACAGCACTAGAACCTGTGTTATTGATTTCCAGGTTTCTCCTGAACAGTGAAAGCTCATGACCTGTATTATTTTTCTCTGCTAGGAAGTAGGTTATAAGGTGAATCTGGTTTTGCTAATTTTATCTAACAGCATACTTTGTTTGTATTGGTGATCTTTATGACACAGAGATTGAGCAGCATCTGCACTTTTAATTAGTGTGCTGTTTATCCTTAGATAACCTTCTAGATTGTTAATGGAGATAGGCCTACCCACTGATTTTTGTGGTTTCGCTGCAGACATCTCTAATCAATTTGCTGCCTTAATGTTCATCTCTGCTTTTTAAGAAATGCTGAGCAACAAGTTTTGATCAAAGCACTAATACCGATATCTAGACAGGCTTGAATCAAAGACTAGATTCTGAAAATCGAAATTAAATGTCTCATTAAACTTCAGAGATTTGGCAGCCTGTATCTTTTCATTGCACGGGATCCTGTTTATCACATTGCCTTTACGTTTGTAACATCGTGTAAAAGAAAAAGAAAAAAGGAGAGTTACCTGGCATTACTTAATCCTATGCTGCTTATTATTCATCTTGTCTCTCTTCTTAAGAGATCAATAAGGTTTTATTACTTTTTAATTTTATTTGGTTAGATTAAAAACCATCATTTGGAGATGTCATTTATTTCAAAAGCAAATCTTTATGCAGTAGTGAAAAAATACAAACAGAAATGAGACTGGAACTGAAGACCACCGCAGTACTACAGCAATAGTTACGAGTTGCACAGAAGAGTCAAGTAACCCATCTGACTAAAAATGAAAGGTATTTGTGGCTATAGATAAAACCCAGATAGGTGAATAACAGTGATGAGGGAGTCTTATATTGGAATGTCCCAAATCAATAGGATATTGTGATGTCTGTAAGAAAATATATTTCAAAGACTGCTTGTTTTCCAGTAATCCAAAGCTGAGAGTGGACAAGTCCGTTCTGCAGAAACAAAGTGGAAGTCGTAAAAAGCAGATTTAAATCTTCTGCCATCCTCTAGATCAGAGAAAGGATGCTGAGCCCATAATTCTGGAAGAAGTAGGAAAGTCAGCTAAGTTTACTAAAATGCTAATAAAGGACAATTTAAGCCACTGTCCATAATGAAGTGGACAAATGAGACAAAGTTTAAAGACAAAACTTATAGACGCCGTCAAAGAAGCAGCTGTTCCTGGAGCACATGGAAAAGATATCACCCTCTGCATAGCCTGAAGTAACTTGCCATAGTTTAAAAAATTCTTACAGTCAAGACACATAGTCATAATGGCCACAATAATTAAATTTGATATATTTGGGAAAGGAGTGGTTCCCAAACTCGATGCAGTAACAATAGGCTTTAGAAAAGAAAGATTAAGAAACAGGAGGTAATAAAAAATTCAACAGTCAAAAGGAAGGATGGGAAAATGCTTAGGTTTAACATGGCAAGTACTTAAATAGAGATTTGCAGCAGCACATTTTGTCACTTGGGCCATACACCTTTCCCTGGAGTGATGCTTTGTCTGGTCACTGGAAGTCCTGGCTGTGCTTTGGATCTGTAGCCTCTTCCTGGGTGCTGTTTATAGCAGGACAATTTACATGTTGGTTCCCCAAACTCTCCGGAGGGGTGAGGAATGTGAAAGGGAGACAACAAACTTTCTCTACCCCTGTTATGGCTCTGCTCCAGTGCATCATGATGGACGCACAGAAGGTACACATAGCCGTGGATAAAAACATGAAACAGGAATGTAAGCTAGTTGTGAGCAGACAACTAACTGTAACCAACTGCATGTTAAAAGTATACTCCATCCTAGTCATTTAGAGTCTCCCCATAGTGAGTGCAGAGAGAGGATGCGCTTTCTGAGAATAATTCAACCCACACATCCTCCATACCCACCAAGGAGCAGAAGGAATTGTCCTCTGGAAGCTCCTGCCTGTCTCTTTTTGGCTGCAGAGAGAGCCCAGGTGGTTGGTGCAGAGGGGACACCCAACTGGAGCCTCCTGCAGCTGCGGGGGGTGAATGCCCGTCGCTCTGCTTCAAGCTTCAAGGCAGAAAGTGGAAACACTAGTAAGGAGATTGTACAGCAAATAAGAGAAATTACAAAGGCAAATAGGAAATTGTTTTGAGGGCAGGGAAACAAAAAGCTAGTCTTGAAATAAGGAGGCACTTCAACTATGAGAAATTAGAGGAGGTAATCAAATAACAAATTAGTATTGTAGGAGAACTTCTTTTTTTTACGAAGTCTGTAGTATAGGGGTTGTTGAAGGTAAGGGCTTATACAAGGCACTTTTGTTTTCATCAGCTACCAAAAATGATGTATTCTTCCCAATAAAGTGTGGGTTTCTGTGAAAGCTACTGACTTCAGACAATCTTCTCCTAGTTTACACTTGGCATTGAAATCCTAAGGGAACAGGATGTAGCTGGACTGGTGGGCACTGCCTGGTTACCCTCTACCCAAATTTAAGAAGGCATTTGATCAAAACTTGTTAATCTTTTACAAGAGGAAGAGTAGCTGAAGATGTGTGTTGGAGATGGCCAGTCTTGCAGCCTACCAGTGGTTTGAGGCACCTTTCAAAGCTTTCTCAGATGTAATGTCTCGTGTGTATTTTTCTAATTTCCTTCCATTCTGCCATCCTGGTCTCATACAGGATTTATCACTAAGTTGGATACTTATCTCATTATTGATAAAATTCTGATGTTACACGTAGTTTCATTGCCTCCAATTCCTTTTGAGCAAGTTACTTGATTGCACAGTGGCAAATAGTTGGAAAATTCTGATGTCTGACTTGTATTCTACTCTAATTACCTGAGTGCTTGGAAAACAGTGGTACTGTACCTTTATCTCTTGGATACTTTTTTTTTTCAAATTTCAAGTTTTATTTTTCTGTAATCTCAAAACATGTCAGCCCACATTGCTCAGTAATAGCCTGCAAAATTCAGATCAGTCAATAACGCTAACAGATTCTGCTCCATCATTTCTTATGTTGATGTATGTTTGAGTTAGTTTTTGTATAGCTTGATTTACAAGCTCGAAAACAGGGTTTTTTATATGCATATTACTCATGTGTGTATATGTGAAAAAGCATGGAAATTTCAAAATTTGACTGCTTTTGTACCAGGAAGTTCAGAACTAGTATTTTATAACATGGATGAAGATTGTTAGACATGTAGGACTGTAATTAGTTTAAAGTCTGTGCCTTTAAAATGTTTGAACAGATTTCTTTTTTAAAGTTAAAAGTAAAAACCGAAAGGGAATGAGGGCAAGCCAGGGAAAAAAAAAAAAAAAAGCCAATTGTTTTTAAAAAGTTACATGACATTGAAAATTGGAAGTTGGAATTGAAATGCTGTCTCACTCCTAAGTATAGTAAAATAGTAAATTTTATTTAATGTATTCTGGAAAGAGTAAATTAAAATTATAAAGCCTGATGTGAGTGGCAAAGAGCCCAGGCAATATCCAGAAGAGTAAACTTCTAATGGCTTAACCTAACTGGGGCACAGTCCACTGGAGCAGGCAATTGGACAGGAGATGTCAATGTTTAAAAGTACCAGAACTAATTTTTGAAACACGTGGCTTTTTTTCCTCCTATGTGGAGTAGAAATACATATTTTTAAAGGCTTTATGGAATATTTAGATGACGGGATTATGTGTTGCCTTTTAACATCAGCCCTTTTTTAATATTGACCCTTTTAAAAAATCTTTTAAAATCTTGTACATTTAAGGTCACTTTCAATTCTTTTATTTCAAACATGAAATTACCATCTTTAAAGTGCATTATTCCCTCAGTTCCAGAACTCTTTCATCCCAGAGCACATCCTTTATAAAAAAATATCTCCATATCCTCTTTTCAGCTTTTAAATGGAGTCTGAAAAAGACTGTTGAGTTCTTCAAATAATTTAACTAAAATTTTCTGAGTGGACATGGTTATCATGGCATTTCTAATATATTGATTGCTATCATTTTCATAAGCCTGAAAAAGTATTCTTGTGCTTTGGAAAATCTAAATCCATGTCACTTCTCTGCCTTCTCGAGTGAAATCACGTGGACTGTACCGCACTTAGATCAATAGTCCTATACTGTAGGAGACTTGCATGCAGAGGCTTTCATGGAAATGAAGACTACTATATCTTTCTAGATTTAGCCAAAAAAAAGGCTCTGCTGTGCCTGTTTCTTCCAAACGGATTTGAGACAGTTATTTCTCAGTCAAATATTTTCTTAATCCAGACATAGACTCTTATTTCAGAACATATAGATACCAGTTGTGATGTTGAAAACCAAAACATGCCTGCATGAAAAGTAGGTAAGGGAAATCACCAGAAAGTTTGACTTTTTCTTCACTGAAAGTCACTTCAGTTCAGTGATAACTCAGAAAGCAGCTGAATGGACCTTTATAAAACATATGAACTAAGTCACTTCTAAGTGGAGGCAGCTGGGTTCTATTTAATATCCTGTGTAAAATGGTAGAGGTCAACTTCCTGGAATAACTTTGGAGTTTTATTTCACGAGTATCCTACTGCTGCAGGGACCTGGGGTGGTGGAGAGGTGCTGGAACTGAAACGGGCCATAAGGGAAAGCTCCAGGCCTGTAGCTCTCGTTGTAGCTCTCTGCATTTGGTGTGGGATGGTAGGAAGCATCTTGTGGCCTGAGGTATCTGCATGCACATCCTCCTAAATGTCTGTTGCGTGGGTGCTTATTAATGCAGGCAACTGGTCTCATTTTTTTCTTCCAATCCTATATTCTTATGATTTGGAAATCACGGCGAAGTGACACTTTGGACAACAAGCGATTCTCAAATGTACTGATGACCCTAAATACCTAGGTTATTTTGTAATCGCTTATCTTGACAGTTTTATGATGTCTTTTTTTCCCCTTGCAATTAATGCAGCCATATCTTTACTATTTAAGGTCATACATTTCCTTAATGTGTTCCCTGTATCTATTCAATTTAATTACTCTTGGCTCCTTGAGTTTGGAATCTTATTTTTATTTCTAACTCCTGTTATTCCATTATGTATTGGCCATGTGGTAAAAAAAAATGTATTTGTCTTTGTAGGCCAGTGCCACTGGTAAGTGTTCGCACATGCATGCTAAAGTTACACAACGTAGCAATTTATGTAATTGGTAGTCCAGTGACAGCTTAATTAAAAGCCTGTGGTGCAATAAGCATGAAAATTCATATGAAATGGTACATAAATAAAGATGTCCGGTATCATTAGATACATTTCACAGTGTGGAAATTTGGGTTTTCCCTGAGTATGTATTTAAATAAAAGACAAATGGAAGCTCTAAAGAAGAACTAAAAGGGGTAATTGTTGCTGTTAGATGGAAAAAAGGTGGAAACAAAACAAACAAGAATTTAGTAGTATGCCAGTGGAATAGGCAAGCTGACCACTGCTAGAAAAGGTTTTGTTAGACTGTGCTGATTCTGTGGGCCCTGCATGGTGTGTAGTGTTGCCTGTTTAGACAACTGTACAAATGCTTGAGATCATCAGCTATGGTATAAGTTTATGTGCTATTTCTCTGAACAGAAGTAAATAGCTTGATTGTAGGGGTTGGGGATGGATTAGAGAAAATAATGAGGAGCAGCTCCTTCAGCCCTCAATATCTTTTGACTTATTCTTGAAATAAAAATAATTACATTAATAAAACAATTCATATATGGCTTAGAAAGGGTTAGAACATTTTCCATCTCACCCAGGGTTTTTCTGAAGCAAAACAAGAGCAGATAGCTTAGGGAACGGTGTAAGAGCAGGACAGACTTGAAGTGATAATTCCTGGCAAATTAAGACCCGGGACAGTTTTGATGCTGACTTACTGTATGATCTTAATTAATCTTTATCAGCTGCCTTGGAAGTCCATGCAGCATTTCCAGGCAGGTGTACGCCAGCACAGCCGCATCCCCAGGCATATGCCCCCTCGCTGGGCCGGTGCTCGGAGCCCGCTGGTGGTGTCAGCTCTGCTGAGGCTCCGCCATCCCCTCCGCTGGCCATAGATCTTCCCGTGCTCAGCCTGAACCGACACCGTCTGCGTGGACGGCGCAGAGCGTGCTCGTCTGTGCTTCCAGAGCTTGGGTAGATGTACTTTGGTTTCATTTGCCTGGACGTAAACAAGTTTTAGCGCTCCAGGAACCAGGCCTTGTTTTGCAAGATTTGTTGTAGTTTGCTCCTTTCTTTCAGAAGTGTGAAAGACATTGTCACAAAACAAACAAAATACGGTTTGGTCATGTATTTACATCTGGCATACACTATCATTTACAAAATACTGAATTTATTTCAAAACTATCCATGCATTAAAATGCAAACCCTAATCTCACGCTGCTAAAAGACACCCCAAAAGAAATAGTTGCCTTTGCTCTGAAGCAATAAAACAGTCGAATAAAATTTATTGCCAGCTCAAAATGCTACTAACACCTCATTTTCATTGCCAAACTCTGCAAATAATCTTTAATTTGTTTTCTTTTACATATGTGTGCAAGAGCTTAAAGGAAATACTTAAGGAGCTGTACAGCCTGCAGAATACTTCACTCTGTGTGCATTAATCTTTAAATGGCTGGCTTGCAGTGCCATGTAAATGGGCTGGAAAAGGAGGTAACGTGTATTAGACATCTACCTGAAGAACTGGAGGATGAAAGCACCTGAGAATCTTGCAGAAATAGACTTTTTTTGTTTTCTTTACATGTGCCATGAATTAATGTAAAAAAAAAAATAGTAGAAGAAATTAGTAGAAGAAATGACATGACAGCCAAGGAGCTTGTGTGGCCCCATGTGAATGACTGTGAACTGGAAACAGAGCAGCCATGAAGTCCACATTTTTAAAAACTTGTAAGATGTAATGCTTCAAATTCTGATGAAATGTGTAAGGAATTTGCATACTAATGGAAACGAGGATCCCTTTTTATGTATCGAGTGCTTAAGGGCAATTGCCCCCTGGCTAAATTTATTAAGCCAGAAAAATCTTGTAAATTTCTGTTGAAGATTTATTAGTCCCATTTGTTTCTGTTCTGTACAACATTAATATTAAACTCAATCCTGCAAGTTTGTCACAGGTGAAACTCCCTTTCAAATTAAAGGAAATTCTGGACCTGAGCCAAAGCCAGTTAAATACATGTACTGACTTTGTGAGGCTTAGGTAAAGGCTTCTGTGTGCAGAGCTTTTTAGGATTGATCCTGGTCTGTGGGGGTTAAGTCAATAGGGCAGAGGTGGTTTTGGTGTCTTTTTTTTTTTTCTTTCAACTTCTCTCTCACTTTGTTTGAAGTTCCTCATGAGAAGAAATATTTTTAAATATCTTCAAGAGTCAATTGAACGTAATCTGGAATCTCACCAAGTAAAATTACTCGATTTTAGTCTTCCTGGGAAAGAGTCATCCTTCATAAATTCAGTTAAATTCAAGCATCTTCCATAGCACGCAGGGAGAGACAACCCCTGCCCCCAGAGTGAATCAGCTAACCTGCTTCTTTCCCTTGAATGTATGGAGACCTACCTTGCGCGTTCAAACCAACCACCAAACCCCAAAGCAGCTCCGTTACATGAGTGATATCTTCCACGGCAGCTGAGGAGAACTTTGCGCTCCACAAGCTCTGCCAGGCTGTTGTGTAGATGGATGGCATTTCATCTGTCTGATGATGCAATGATGTTCAATGGAGTTGGCATTTTTCATGCAAGCCTTAAACCTGCCTTCTGTATGTGCTGAATTTAAGTGGTACCTTAACTTTGTATTCCCTTGGGTTTTATCCCCTCACTGTGTTTTCTTTAATTTATAAGTTATATATTACTCTCCGCCACTCAGTTTTTCTTTTGGAATGCAATTTCTGAAGAGGAATGCAATGTTGAGATGCATAAATCTGACTACTTCCCAGAACCTGGCCAAATCTTGTGTGTTTTTCTTACCCATGTGAACAATTGCCTTTGCCTTTTGGTTTTTGGAAATCACAGGGTGCTATTTACTTTTGGGCAGGTGAGATGTGACTCGTAACACTTTGAGTGATGGTGATAGGACATGGCACAGCGCTGCTGGGTGGTTGGTTGAGTTCACTACGCTCCCTTCCAGGTTTTGCTGAAGTGAATGGAGGAATTCCTTTTGTCTTGAGTTAATGGTGCCCTTGGCATGACAGCACCTGTGCTTCTTGGGACTACATCTGACATCCAAGCCTGATCACGGTCATTCCCCAAATCAAGTGTAGCCAAAAAGCACTGTGAACTGTGTCTCTATTTTTATGTCTTTTAACCTCATGCAGGACAAGCATATGTGAAAATCACACAAAATGTGATAGACTTTTTGGATTTTCACTTGATCTGTTGCTGAATGTGGCAACTGCGTTCGCCACCCAACCACTGTGCTTGCATTGGAAGTGGGTGGACACGTCTGGTCCATTTTCAGGAAATTTTGAGCAGTTCCAGTGAATCAATAAACAGATTCTTTCAACAGACTGAGACACTTTTGAAAGTTGTTTTCATGTGGTTTAAATATCCAGTGTTAAACTGCTGTTTCCATTTGTAAGATAACAAGAACTGCTCCATTGCTATTTTCTAGACTCTCAGGAAATGACCAGGAAAGCAACAGTTCACAGTTTTGTTTATTTCGGAATTTAAGGAGAAAAAATATTCCAATGAACTCCTCTTTGGAATAAATCATGAACATGGTTTTCAGAGCTGCATGACCATGTTCAAGAATTAACTTGAGTCCGAAATTAATTAAAAAGTTAGGAATGAGAGACTGAGGTACAGGTGAGGACACGGAGGTATAAAAGGGGCCCCACACACAGGGCTCCAAGTTGCAGAGTTGTCACTGGGTAGGTAAGAGAAGCCAGACCAGGAACCACAAACATCATCTGTCATAGTAGATACAGGTCTACATGGCATATAGAGAGTTACATTTCTCTGCCCAGGTAATGACTGGCTGACTATAAGGATAACCAAAATTACCTTTTTTGGCCTTTTGTTTTTCATCCCATGTGCACAGACAATGAATTTTTTTTCTTCTCTGCTTTTATTTCTCAAAGATAGCAGACATGTAACAAAGCTTTAGATTATGTCTCCTTCCTTAGAAGTCACTTAGGTTACTTTCATGCTGGAAGTTAAGCTCAGCCGTAAATTCTTTGGTAGTGCAGGGCTAATGGCTCATGCAAGATGGAGATCTATGACAGGTACTCTTCCTTTTCTCTGCACACTACTGCCCTAACTCCAAAATTGCTCAAAGCTTGTGTTATGTCAACTGACCGTGCTGTCATAGCAATAAACAAACAGACTCTGTAAGAAGTCTGCACCTGATTTCCCAGAGCGGTGCTTGTTTCATTCTCTTACCAAGGATTTTCTTTTCTATATTGTCACATAGAGAGCCAAGAACATTGTATTTAAGAAAGTATACATAATAATAAACCCAAATAGAAAAAAATAGGCATGCCGGTGAACCATGCAATGTTTTACTGTGTTTTACTCCTATGTATACTGATGCTTTCTGTTTAATGCATGGATATGAAGCATGTTGCATTAAAAAGCCTACAGATTTCCTTAATAATTCCTTGAATACATTAGAACAACACAATTCAAAGGACTAAAAAGAACTAATTTGGTTTTCAAATTAACAGCTGTCTTTACTAATATATGTGCAATTTATTTATTTCGTGCGTATAAGTATTGTCAACTTTAGTGAATTTAGCCTCTTATTTTTCCTTAGATTGTTTTTTCTTCTGTTTTCCTATTTTGCTTTTGCTGTGGAGTTCACAGTATTGTTGAACCATGGAAGTTTTCCCTTTTCAAAAGTCAGCTCTCGATGCTTCTTTGAGAAATACAGACCATTTGGTCCCTTCTCTTCCTATGAAGCGTTGCAGAAATGTATTTTCTTTCAAGGCTTTAATGTGTCAGTGTCTCACAAATCACTACAATACTTTTTCTGAGGGTCTTAATCAAAGCTGTTGTTAATGCCAGTAAAAGTACCACAGCAAGACATTTTGCACCTGGTGCTCTCGTTACTCCCCTCATCACTGTAGTAGCTTTGGGTTTCATTCAGCTGCTGCCAGCACTGGCCCTTCTTCCTACAAAGTGGCTGCAGCATCCTCAGGGCTGGGGTGTTTTGCACCATTTAGCAAGCCCCCTTGCCTTGCTTGATCAGCGGCTCTGACCACTAGATTTGCTCCTCAGAAGTGCTATCAGTTAGGTTGTGGTTACTTGTGTTCCCGGGGACTTAGTGTATGCTGGAAGGTTTGTTCAGATTCCAACAGAACCCGTGTTTTGCGTACAGCCGCCATCCCCTGGTATAATTGTGACTCAGTTGATGGTAAGCATCAAAACAGTAGACCTCTTCTGTCATCTTCTGTAGTACCTGCTTCTTGTTTTTTTAGGTTTCCTCACGTGTCTCTAAAAAGCAAGAGCTTGGAATCGAATTTGCACTGGAAATACCACTTAAAAATGCTGAATTAAACACCTCGGGAACTGCTGTGATATTGTAAGGATTTTAAAAACTATATGAGATGATACAGAGTATCAAACAGGCCATTTGATATTTTGCTGTGAATACTTTTTATATGGAGTGGAGGCTTGTTATTTCCTTTGTTATTTTTGATGTTTTTGCATCGTTAAGTCCCAAGTGTAGATAGATTAGATTACTAAGCTGCTAAAGAATGAAGAACAATTTATAGTGTTGTAAAATCTTCTGAAGATGAGTTGCTAATTTTATTTAAATCTAGGAAAATGATCATCAAGTTACATTTAGATCCTGTAGGTTTGGCACAATCAAGAATTCAAACCGGAACTGAAATGTGGAGTCTGTACCAATCAGTTTGACTGTGAGCTACGCGTGAATAAAGATTGTATTTTGTTTATCCCATCTTGCACCAAGTACAGCTGGGAGTCCAGAATAACTTCTGTGCTCCTTTCATTTGCATTAAACAAAATCAATAATCAGACATAAGCTTTAGTTGCATGTTGAGCAAGTTAGGGAATGTTAAAAGAAATGCAGCTTTTCCTGAGGTAGGTGTTCTACAGAAAATCTGAAACACTTAATGAAGGATGCACATCCCCTACCAATGAATCAGAGCATCTTGAAATTGTACTCTGAACTGGAATCTTGTGGGAGCTTACTGGAAGCTCTCAGTACTGTACAACAGCAGTGTACGTGACTTTGAAAGGCAGTGTACATTTGCTTGCTCGAGGATCACATGAGAGCACTATGAATAGGTCAGACAGCTATTGCTGATCCTAAACAGTCTGTCAGCGACTGTCTTTGTAACAGGCCATGTTATTTTTCTGGTTTAGGGGTGACTTGGCCTTTCCCTTGCAAGGAGAATCTGACAGTCTGTTTGATACGGCAGCACACAGGAGTAAATGTAGGTGCCAGCAGGCTGGTATTTTCCCTCAATAATGGCAACTGCTCAGTGTGTGGCCAGTTTGGATTTAAAATCAATTGCAACAAGCTGTTAATAGACTGGTGAGGAGTTAAGTATTTAAAAAACTGGTGAACTTTAGAACGAGCCCTGAAAGTGAAGTTCTGCAAGGAAGGATGCTGTTTGAATTACTGAGCCTTACCAGATCAATTTCTGGTCCTTGCCTATTAAAAATAATCTCCCTTCACAAAGAAGGTGAACAAGAAATGGTAGCGTGAGAGCTAAAAAAGACAGCATGCTGCTATAAACAAAGAGAGGTGCAGAAAATGTCTTGTCAAGTGTATTTTTCCTTGAAGTAAAACTCTTTAACAACTGCATCTTTTAGTGACTTGGGTGGCACAGGGAGTAAATGTACTTGGTCTTTTCATCTTTTAGGCATGAATCTTGGCTTCTGTTGAAAACAAAAATTACTTTTGGTGGTTTCATCAGAGCAGACATTTGTCTGCATCACAAAACCATTCAGTCTGGCACCAGGGCCCGGCGTTGCTCAAGTGGGGCCCAGCGCAGGAGAGCCGGGGTGTTGCAGGTCAGGGCTGCAGGCAGTGCTGAGCGTTGAAAGCTTGCCCAGTCAGCCCACACTATCGGACTTTAGCCAGTGCTATTTACTTCACTTTCAAGAGCATCTATTTCTCTCTGTCACTTTCTGTGTCTCTCTTCCTCACACACACTTAAAGAACAAAAACATCTTTTATAGAGCTAAGCATTTTAAATAATTTTTCCAAGTCAGAAAGGGAGAGCGACTGGAAAAAATTACAGCACAAAGCTCAGCTTGCAGATGAACGATTGCCTTGTCATCCTAATATCCCCCTTCCTTCCCTTAAACCTCACTGGTGAGTGGGCTCTAAGTGAGAATATTGGCTGGGCTCTGCTGGAGCAGGTCTCCAGGACAGGACTTTCTGCTGCCTTGCTTTCACCATGCAATTACTTCTTCGCGGTACCTCTTTCTGCACTGTGCACAGCAGATAATGAATGAGTGGCTGCAGAGTTGAAAACATCTATCTGCAGAACATCTGCCTGTCCTAGATGAATTGATTTATTTTATCCGATTTTATGTTCTGCCCTGTTCTGCTATTTGCCTGAAAGAGGTTTCTTCTGAAGGCAAGAAGAGATCCTGTTACTCTTTCCTGGGAGGGTAGCAGGGCAAGGAAAATATTCAGAGACTCCAAGAACCGTGTAGAAACTTAGACGATAAGGATTTGAGACGTAAAGTTGCCATCAGCAGCGTAGAGATAAGCAGGCTTGTTTTAATTAATTGAGTTTGACTCAGCATCTGACTGCCAGTGGATGAAGCTCCCGGTGGGCTAGTTTGGGGTGCTGCGGGCAGAGTTGTGCTGTAGGGATTCAGTACCGAGGTGGGGTCAGTTGAGCGTGGTCTACGTGTCTTTGCGTTGTGTTGCAGTCTGCCGTGGAGGCATATCTGAAGTATCGATGCACATCGGTGCAGCTGCAGCAGGTGTGAGAAGCACATTGGGAAGCTCCTGAAGACCCATACACTTTTGAAAATGGAACTTAGGTCTTGCGTTGCTACGTGCTTTTACAAAGGTTATCCCAGAAAAAAAATGCACCTAAAATATGAGATAATTTGAATTTACAGGTCTGTTTATCTGCACATGTTCTTTTTTAATCTAAAAGTACTTCACTGAGGCTCCTTCCACTGAGAAGAATCTACATCTGAAATACCAGCTTTCAGAGCCATGGAGGAGTAGGTGATTGCTGATCAAGATGAGACAAAGCAGCATGTCCTGAACAAAGGGGAGGAGTTCTGTCATACATTTCAGAGTGTGAAGCTCCATTTCCTGTTTTGCTACATGGGACATGATTCTCCTAACATATATGTTCCACTCCACTTGCCCAGCTATTGTCTTCTTCTTCTGAAATATGACCCCTTTGTTAAAGTACATTGGGTATATGTGATGCCAAGTAGAGATTGCTTTCTGTTAGCAGAGACTTTTTTCTCTTCAAAAGCAAGAAAGGAGAAGGTATCTAATATTTAAAGTATGGGGAAAACTGTTTTTTCCAAGGAGTGCGTAGTTTAAGAAGTTGGGGTAAATGAAGGGCTTGCTGCTGAGTTGCTTCCAGAGAACAGAAAAGTCTAGGACCGCTGCTGAAATTTGGACTCAAATGATGCCTGACTACCATTTTTCAATGCTTTTAGCTATGAGAAGCCCAGTTTTATGTGTGCTTAAAAATTATGGACTCATAGGATTAACTGGAGCCAAAGGCAGTGAAAGCAGAAGCTATTCAAGCTCCCTGTCACGTATTTGTCAATAAAGCTCAATCATGACCTGTAACAGTCTTGGTATCCTAATCTTGTGGTGTTTGCATAAACACTGTCAATCATACATAAATTCTGTGCTGGTTTTCTGTCATGTGGATAAATGCCTTTCAGAGCTATAGTAGAGACTGCCAAACTCTTTCCGTCTGAGTCTTTGTCCAGACTTATGAAACCTTAAAACTGTAGCCACATTACTGTGCCACTGGCTACCACACCAAAGTCTTCTTTAACATTTCTCCTACTCATAAATTAACGGCTCCAGTTCTCTTTCTCTGTCATGCATAAGCTAGGAAGTAACTCTTCCTAGGATGACACTTCCCAAAAAGTTGAAGTAAGTTCATGTTCTTGAAAAACTTGTGAGGACAGGGACTGTTTTTTTGGTTAGTGATGTGAGTGACCAGCAAAGTAAATGAATCTGTGTTCGTCTTGCATTAGTCCTACTGCAATTCAAATAACAATAAGTCTTTGGATGCTCTGGCAACAAGTATCTAATTCTTTGATCTTCCCTTTGACTGTGCTTTGCGTCATTTTCCAGTGTACTTACTCATCTCTTTGACAATAGCCAAGAGAATGGATGTCCTACAGTTTTTCAGGTCTTATGGTCAGATCTGGTTTTTGGTATTTCTTGCAGGTGGCTTGAGCTGGTGGCTTTGAACTGCATTGCTGTTGTCTCAGTTTGCTCAGGAAAAAAAATGCTTATTCCACTTGAAAATGGGTAATGGCCAGTCAGTAGATGCAATAGTTTTCAAATTACTTGGCACAACTGTGTCTTTTCTCATAAAAGCATTAAGCATTCAGACTGTATATAGTAAAATGAAGATGAACTGATGTGCACTTGTCAGACTACATGTTGTAAGAAACTATAGACACTTCAAGAAGCATCATCTAGTTTTCTGCATTCAACAAACCTTAGGTATTTTTGCAGGAAGGCAGGTATTCTGCTAGGTTTTAGTAAGATCCACTGGGCAGTGGACTCATAAAACAGAGACATAGATTTGTAGCTTATAAGCTCTCTTTTTTTCTGTTTTAAGTGTAATTAACTCCAAAAATGTCTGCACTATAACACAGGTACTCCGTAAATGTCTGTTCAACAATGTTCCAGTTCAGATCAACACGTCAGGTGCTGTGTGACTCCAAGCCAAACATCTTGTTAAATACTTGCAGGATTTCCCATAGCGGATCTTACTTCAATCAAATAATTCAAACGTTTCTTTTTTAAGTACAATAGAAGGGCAGGGCTCATGTTTACAAAGTATTCAGTGTGGAAATCCTGTATTGATTGAGATACTTTACTTCATTTAAGACACTGTCCACAGAGTAACTCATTAAATAAAAGGCCTTTTACTGTTCCCTATTCCAGAGAGGCAATCACATGCAGAACTAACCCGTCACGTACAGATCATGAGAAACGTGCAGTGCAGACAGCAGAGATGTTCCTTGCTAGGGCAGACAACTCAATGGATTATTTTTTCACAGTGGATGTAAAATAATGTAATTTAGAAAAAGTAGTTTTATCTTTGTCGAAACTATCAAGTAATGAAGCTGTGTCTTTCTCAATCTATTTCCAAAATGCTTAGAACAGGCAATGCCGGATGTTGTTTTTTCATAATATTGTGGCTTCATATAAGCTGTGCTTTAATTTATTATCTTTCTAAGGCAGCAGCTGTATTTTCTGTGAGTAAACACAATGTGCTCCCACCCAGCCTGGTGCAGGATCTGGAGTTTTTATTATTAACAGTAAAGCATTTACAGTTTTACATAAGGGGTGTATAAAAGGGAAAGATAATATTATTACTCGGTGATAATATTATTACATGGTAATAGGTAACTAGAACTGCATTGCTCTGAATTCCTTATTTTGCTGTGCCAGAAAATGCCCACATCAAAACAAGCCACATGCAGAAGACTTAAACATAGAATCCACATTTCCCTCCACAGTGAGCTGGAAATTATGTGTTGCTTCTGTATTCTATACACTGAAATATTTTTTCCTTTTTTTTTTTTTTTCCCCTTGAATTATAACTCTGCTATAATTGAAAAGATAATTTTGCCAGTGTATTAAATACCTGGCAAAAAAAGGTGTTTTAGAACATTTTTAGGTAAATGTAGGTCAACACAAAGGAATCATACAGTTGGAAATATTTTCCAGTGTTTATGTTCAGATGTTCAGACCTGTCTGGCTCCTCTCTATTTGCATGTGTTGGGGTTATAGGCAGTCCAGCTACATTCCACATTGATTTATATAAATATATTGCAGATTATTAACCTCCAGCCAAATACCAGCAAATTTCACTTTTCCAGGAGGTTTGCAACTTTTCATAAAACTGATTTACTGCGTAGAGGGTATCTATCTTCCATGTGCACCCCATTAATGGAATCGTAAAGACAGCGGTATTTGTCTTTATGAGAAACGTGCTGAGACATTTGCTGCTACAGTCACCGTGTTCCCATAATAATTTAATTAAGATTTGTTCATATCACAATTACAGATTGAGTACAGATTGCATCCTTTTAGAAGACATAGGGTGACTGTCTGTCCATATTCTGTAACTCTGGTTCCTGAATTATTACTCACTGCAAAGCTTCTTTAAGCTAAAAGAAATGTGCGTGTATCCATTTTCAAAACATGGTGGCTAATAAGCAATTTTTAGGTGTCTGGCCAAAGATTATTTAGGAATGCTGTTAAAGTGGGACCAGACCCTTAACATGTTAAGTCTATATAATTTCAAGTGAAGCATACTGCTGTCTTAAACCTGGATTACAGTCGTCACAGATAGTTGTGCCAATTCTTCCTTTTGTGAAATATTCTGAGTTTTAAGGTAAAAAGTAAAAACTCAGTACAAAGTGTTTTCCAATTCTGTTTATCAAGTGGCTTCTTTGAAAAGCAGTGACCCCCAAGGCTTTGTGCGTGACCTGTTGTCTACAGATGCGGCATATAAAGCCTTTAGTCCCAGGACAAAGAACAAAAATATTACTTGATAATGTTATCAGAAATCCTGCACTTTGCGAAATAAGGAAGCAGTTATTTGAAGAGGATAAAAGGTACATGTAGTAAAACCATATAACTGCTGTGATGTTGACCAAATAAGCAGTAGCATCAATGCCACTTTTGGTTTATGGATGGTAGGTTCTTCACTTTATAGAATTTTTCTCAATAATTGTATTCATACATTTTTTTAAATCTACTATCAACTAATAAAAGTAGTAATGCTATCTTGCTTCAGAGAGAAAGGCAATCCGACATGTAAAATTTAAAACTAAATGAATGAAGGCATTAGTAAAGTATGTGAGCAGGGAACAAGCATCCTTCCATCTGTAAGACGGTTTCCTATTGTGATTTTGTAGAAGTGGGACTGGAGAAACAATAGTGAAAGTCACTGGTATGAGCAGAGATGTGAAGCATAGAAGCATGGGAAGACATTTGTGAAAATCCTAGTTAAAAATATAAAGAAATAGAGTAATCAGATAGGAATGTGACAGTAAGAAGAGCTTTGCAAATTAGTGTGAATATGATGTTGTGCAACAAGGTGAAACAATAAAGAAATTTAAGTAAAAGAATGACAGAAATGGATGAGAGAAGTGGGTTTTCTTAATTGCGGCATCTTGCGCGCAAAGTTTTTTCCAGACTGTGTCCTGACAATGAAGGGATTCCTTGTGTTCAGGAACTTGCAAGAGTAATCAGCACAAAAGTTCTGCTTCTGCTGAGGGAGATTTAATTCTAAAGCCATGTGGTGGTGAACATGAGAGTTATGTAGGTACACACTGAAGGTACATGCGAACACCTGGTATTTTTTATCTCAAAAATGTTACTCTTTCTTTTTTAGTGGTTACAGTAGATGCAGCATAGAATGTGGATACGTATCATTTTCTGTATTAAGTCTAGTTGTTCTGACCAAAAATTATTTTTTTTCCATGTAATTATTTTACTTTGAACAGCTGATGGATTCTTAATACTTTATCCTATTTCAGAATGCACACATGACACAGAGATATGATATTATTGATGTATCAGTAGTTATCTGATGAATCAAGAGCTCAAAGATTGCTCTACCTTTGGAAAGCTCTTTTTTCCATTCTATGTACTGTAAGAAATTTAAATAGACGTGTATGAGCTGCAAGGTACATGTGTCTGTAGTGGTTCCTGTATACTTACCTCCTCTTTTCCTCCTCTCAGATTGTTTGATGTGTGCACCGTGTCACGAACAGACAGAGAGACCAAGTTAACGTTAGTGTTTGAACACGTGGATCAAGACTTGACTACTTACTTGGATAAAGTTCCAGAGCCTGGAGTGCCTACTGAAACTATAAAGGTATTTAAGAAGATTTTGGCTATTATTTCAGAAAATATTACATACAAAGGGCAAGGAGATAAATCACAAAGACAAACTGCATTTTGATTCCGTGGGATTTTGTCATATCCAAATTGAGTAATGCCCAGGTTGGGACATGAACTGCAGCACAAAGATCTGTATTCACTGACAGATGTACTCTCTTTGTGGAAATGTTGCCTTTGTTTTTTTCCCTTTTAGGTTTATAAATCCTCTGAATCTCTACTGTTTTACCAAATGTAACATTCCAAATCATTAAGAAAGACCTTCTCTTGCATCTGTAGTGAGATTGTTCCAGTATTGTTTAATTGAAGACTATTTGAACCTTCCCTAGAAGGCATCTGGCAGGGTGCTGGTTATTGTTAGAATGGATAAGATAAATCCTGTGCTCCTATCCCCTTCCCTTTGCCTTTTTTTTCCCCAAGAGACTCCTCTCATTTCCCATCCCTCTTGCCAGAAAGGTTTCTAGATGTCCCAACAGCAGGAAATGGTCACCGTGGACCTGTGGTGAGCTCTGCAGAGGATGGCCTCAGGAAAGGGGGTAGCCATGACCAGTGGTTGTACAAGCTGGGAAGGGTCTTCTCTCAGGAAGTGGAATGATGATCACAAAGTTTTCCCATCATGTTATTTAATATTCTGCATCTGTAAGGGAGGACCTCTTCCCAGGATAGGACATGCTTGCATCATTGGTACTAAAATATGTACACCAGCTCCTTCTCTCCTGGGAATTTCACAGCAAAGTGCTACATTGAGGATCATAGCTTCAAATATTTGACAAAATATTTAATCTCGGAAAGAGAAGCAGAGGGATTGATGTTCTGACATTTTGACTGTGTCTGTTTAACATTTCTTTTGATTTTTCTTTTTCTCATGAGAACAAATAATTTATGCCTTCAGAGACAGATTATGTTGCATTTGTATAAGTACTTTCTGGAAGTATGTTGTGTCATTTTAGTCTGGCAAAAGTCCTGAGGGAGGAAACGAAAACATGAAACCTATCTGAAATTCTGTTGGTTTAATATTTTTTTTGTTAACAGCTTCAAACTTAGGAGTTGTTTGATCTTTCAGTGTAAAATTAGACATAAAACTGATAGAGATCCTTTCACTTGTATCAAAGTCACAAATGTATAACATCAGTGACTTCCAACAACTATGTTTTTTAAGCAAACTTAGTGGATAAAATATTATTTTCTTTTAAATGGATACAGCTTTGATTCGGTCCCAGCAGAAGCCTGGAATGTACCTCTTGCAGTTGAAGGACATTTATGATAAGGCTTCCAGGGTTCTACTTCCTTCTAGGGCTTTGAAGCCACCTAAGGGAACTGTACTTCAATGTAACTAACTGTGAAAATAACATACAAGGGGACTGATGTATTATCTAACTAAATATATTGAAATGGATGGGAACCGAATGGCCAAGCTTCTGAAATTTCAGTTTGAGATACCTTTCGAGCTATGTTTCATTTAAAGCAAGTAGAAGAGGTGAGCACTGGACTAAAACGTCTGTGATTTTTTTCTAAAAGCCCATTCTAATGTTTGCACTAGTAGATCGTAATATGTATGTGTGAACATACATGTCATCGAGCTTATATACTGATGAAGGAAATTATTGCATTTACTTTTGAAAAGCACTATTCTGTATACAAGGTTTACTGGTTCAGCCCTGTTGATATATCTGATAATTTGCAACAATAAAAGAGAAAAAACTAGCTGCACAGAAAGAAGGAGGAGCTATTCTGGTCTTTATATACAGCGCAAGTTCCATTGCAGCCAGTGAGATTAGTGAGTGTACAATTCAGCTTGTGGTATATACAGCTCTTTTTAAATGAGTGAGGAAAAATGTAAAATTGCTGTTTACTTGGTCACCTCTGTTATTTCAACATTTGCACACTAGCTGATGTCTTATTTCTTGAATTCTGTTTGGCACAGTAAAAAAAGAGAGATTTGGTTACCTTGAGTTGTACCCTGCTACTTCACTATTTGTGTGAAAACACCCAGTTTATGGAGGTACTTTTGCTGATAGTCAAGGTTGATCACATGAGAAAGAGTCTCCAGACTTGTTCCTAATGCATCTTGATACCTTTCTAATGGTATAGTTTTTCTGGATATTTCTGGAAGAAACAAAAGCAAAGCATAGTTCTCCTGCCTGCAGGGAAATATTGCCATTTTGCAACAACTGAACATTTAACCCAGAGCACATACGTAATTAAATGACTAATCTGACTTTTTATAGTTTGGCTTTTGAGGTTAATATGGATTTGTAGTTCATTTATTTTCCAGAATTGCAGACAATTTGTGTAGGGTATTTCCCCTCACTGCTAGCTAGGTACAAAACAACTGCCAGTATTGTAAGACCATCTGTTGAAGTTCTGCATGTGTCAGCAACACAGAGGTGCCAAATGGGCCAAGTAAGCTCTGGATAGCTTGAAGTTGAAGGATCTAATACACCTCTTTGGCATCGTGGTGTAAACTCAACAGTTGTTAGTGGAATTTGAATGACAGAATCACTGTGGGAGAAGTATCCGCCCCAAAAGATCTTTTCTGTGTTAATTAGCTGCCATCATTACACACCATTTGGGGGAGGGAGAGTCAGCGTTTGCTGGTTTGGGGCATGCTGGGGTTTTTAGTTACTAGCTGTCAAGGAATATAAGTGACACCAGTACCATTTTAAGAACTTCCTTTGTGTTTAGCAGATAGTAGTCAGACTGTAGCAGTTCAGAGAGGCTAACTGTAACAATAATTTAAACACAACTAAAGCTTTTGTCTTAATGCTGCTCAGTAATGTGCCTCTGATGTCTAAAGCCCTGCAGCATGATGCGCCCCAGAGTGTATTTTAGGAACATATCCACAGGTGCCCATAAAATGATAGGAGAGAGACAGTTTCCCTTTGAAGCATTGCCTGGTCATGGCAATACTTGCAGAGGATATAGGGCAGACATGCTCACTTCCCCTCCCTGTAGCAGGAGCTGGAATGCTGTAGCCCATTTCTGTGCCTACCAAGTTCTAGGTTATTCTGGGCAGAGGCATTTTAAATCTTCTCTCTTGAAGCAGTTCCATTATTTTTTAATGGAGTGTACGTCGGGCTAGATGGATGAAATTATTACAAATACTCATGGACATGGCATTCACCTTTTAATGAGAACTACGTTCAAGCCCTTAATCTAATTAGTATGTCTTTATAACTGCTGGATTATGGTCCTGCTCACCCTTCCTGGCTTCCTCTGACAGAGCTGATTATATATTTGTTCCATACAGGATGTGCCAGAATCAGCAATGACAACATCTTCCTTCTTTTCCTCTCTACCCATAGTCTCCTCCCTTCTTTTCTTCCTGGGATACTCTTTTAACTTCAGGGCAGTTTATTTGGAAGTGGAAGGTATGAGTTCAGTTTCCTTAGGACACAGCTGTTAGTCATGCACAGGTCTTTGGTAATGTTAATCATGTTAGTAGTTGAGCCTCCCAGAGACTTGGCTCATTAGGAACTTTTGTTAGTTGACATAAGGGTAGCGGTAACGGGAATGGTGCGTCTCTGCCACAGAATGATTTTTCAAAAACAAAAAGGTTAACGAGCCACTAAAGCATTTTGATGTGTTAGTCTTTGGGGCTGAAGCATGTTTAAGCTAAGCTGGTTAGTCACATTTTGATATGATACTTGTGAGACTTGCACACTGTTTGATCCTAAAGCATTTGGATATGGATATCATTTTTAGAATGCTAATTACCTTTTTAATATGGAAATCATGTGCATACAAACAAGTTGATGTTTATGGATTTAAGCTTGGTATACCTAAGCTATTGCAGCATATATAGAATATTTAATATATGCATGTGATGGCTTGGTATATAGAGCTCTAAAAGACGTGGTTTGGGAATGGCTCTTTGGAGTTCCCTCCAGTCATCTTGTTTTGCCAGGCCAAGGATTCTGTAAGAATGAGAGGGGATAATAAAGTGTTACTGAGATTCTTAAATTTTGTTATTGAACAAAATTGATTTTGTGAAGTAAAAGTAAACTTGCAGCTTCTTGCAGTGCTTTTCTTACAACAGATCAGAACTTCACCTACACAAGCTACATATGCTAACTGGGCTGTGTCTGTTTCAATCTGACAGTCAACAGAGGAGGGAACAGAACAAAGGGCTTCAGTATAGCAGGTGCATATGTTATCTATCATGGGATGTCAGAAGAGCTGGGAATGACCTTCTACCGACGTCTGTGATCTGTAAATCTTTGTGGTATTCCCCACAGCTTGGAACAGGGCAGCCAAATCACAGCAAGAGCAGGGTTTAAGGTATCTCCTTTTCTCTGCTGTTTCCTGATTCCTCACCCCAGTGAATGACTTCTGTGGATATTATTCCTTTTCTCTTTTGCATAGGAAGTCTAGATCTCTGATTCAAGGATCCAGATTTTTGCTCTTTAGATGCCTAAAATTTAGACAGTACAGCAGTGAACCTGATTTCCTTTTGTGGATTTATCTGATAGCAGCCCATAAATTGAATTTTAAAATATTACCTCCAGTCCTAGAATAAATGTTGCTGTTGCATCTCTGTGCATTTCCTGTAACTTACATTACCTGCTAGCAACCCAGGCAGCCTACTCACATCTTTGCAAGACTCTTAGAAAATTAATATGAAGATGTTGCTTCTCAGGAAGCAAACCAGTGTTCAGTGTTGTGAGGTGAGTCATCAGCCATCTGCTACGCTTGTACCTACTCAGTTGATCACGTATGAGATGTGGAGCAGATGTCACACAATCACGCAGTTCTGAAAACAACGCAAGATATTCCAGGAAAACAGATTCGCCAGTACTGAGAGTTTTCAGAGTGTGGCCATATTTAACAACATCAAAGTTAAAAGTCACTAAAAAAAGAGCCTACTCAAATTAATAAGAAAGATACTAGGAGATGAGCTGTTACTAACATTTTCCGGTTAGTACATTTGTGGTAAAGAAAGAAGCAAAACTTAGCGAGGAATTTAGAGTCCACAAATAATGGATCAAATCCCCATCTGATACTAAGAAGTGTAAATCCATTAGCTTCAGTAAAATGATGCCCGTTTACAGCTGCTAAGGATCTTGTTCTTTGTGGAGCATTTTGCGACGAATTTTGTTCTGAATCCACATTATGAATGAAAGAAGAGTTGCCACTGTAAATAAATGTAAAACAAAACGACTGAACTGATATATTTTTGTGAGATAAATATTTTATTTTTTTCTCTGTTATCCTACTACTGGGGTTTGGGCTGCTGTGTGGAAGGGCAGTGGTGCCCCACTTTAAAAAAAGGATATTCTCCAAAGAGGGGTGGTCCCTTTTGTTGCAGGTGTTGTCATTTCTTTCCCATACTGTGCTGCATGTAGAGACACAGCCGCATCTCCTTTGGTGCGGTGGTGCAGGTCATAACGTACAGTCTGAGCAAGGGGCTAGGAGGAGTCAGGATTTGAATGGAGACGCTGCTGAGCACAGGATGCCACAAAATATGTTGTATATATACAGTTACTTCTCTAGCTTGGACCTTTTTACAGTCAATGTTCAGCCACTGATTTTAATTACGGTGGCATTAAATATCTCCAAATCCCTACCATTTCCAAATTCAAATGCAAACATTTTCAAACTGGTGATAATATGGGTCCAGAGGAGGCCACAAAAATGATCAGAGGGATGGAACACCTCTCCTATGAAGACAGGCTGAGAGAGTTGGGGTTGTTCAGCCTGGAGAAGAGAAGGTTCCAGTGAGACCTTATTGTGGCCTTTCAGTACTTGAAAGGGGCCTATAAGAGAGATGGGGACAGACTTTTTAGTAGGGCTTGTTATGATAGGACAAGGGGTAATGGTTTTAAACTAAAGGAGGGGAGATTCAGGCTAGACATGAGGAAGACATTTTTTACAATGAAGTAGTAAAACACTGGCCCAGGTTGCCCAGAGAGGTCGTAGATGCCCCATCCCTGGAGACATTCAAGGCCAGGCTCTGAGCAACCTGATCTACTTGAAGATGTCCCTGCTCATTGCAGGGGGGTTGGGCTAGATGAGCTTTGAAGGTCCCTTCCAACACAAACTATTCTATGATTCTATGATTCTATAACATATAGTTGGGGTTTTTTGCAGTGCTGTAGCCCAGGACTGCCCAGATCACCATTGCTTGCAAACTGAGAGCTCGTAAAAATGCAAGGCACTCCAGTAATTTTAAATCACTCTGTCCTGACTAGGGTGATTTAAAATCATTGGAGCGCTTCACATTTTTTCAGTTGTTCCAGTTTGGAAAGCAGTCAAGCAACATTGTAGCATAATGCATGAAAGCAACCTGCCTGAAATAATAATTTTAGTCTTTCAAAACAATGACATTGAATTAGAAATGTCACTGTGAAAAGATGTCCATCAAGAACTCTCTAAATAGACGTCTCAACCTATTTTTCTTTTATGGCCCAAACTCTCAAGTCAGCAGTACAGCCCAGTAGGGCCCTAAGGGACATGTCCTTTTTGAAGTCAGAAGGAGGCTATTGTTTTCAATAGATGGAGAGCCAGAAATCATCTTTATTCAGAAAGTCAAAGGGAATTAAGAAACTGAAGAGATTCTGAATTGTGGGCAGGGATGGAGATTGAGCCTTTGGTAGAAGAGAATTTATGACTGAGTCATTGCAAAATTGCAGTGTTACAAACACTGGAAGCTAAATGTTGCTATCAGCTCATTTCATTTCCATTAATTCAGCAGAAGTGGACATTGATGTGATGCAAAAGAAAACTTATGGATCCTACTGCTCTGGATTCCCTTGAGATGCTCCTGGATTATTAGTGACACAAGGTTTTTGCTATTGGAACATCAATGTGGTAGCAATTGCTATGTGAAATGCTTTGATGCCACTGAAAGGGAGCACGTGGTAGGAATAATGCTCAAGCAGACGTAAAAGTGGGGCTGGACTGCCAGGCTGCATGTCAGAAACAGCGCCGGACTGTTCCGAAGTGAGCCAGTGGCAATTCCTCAGCATGGAGAGTATTTTTGAGATGCTTTCCTTTGTCTCATGGTGGTGGTGGTGTATAGTCGCAACCTGCTCTGCAAGTCAATCCTGCCTCAGTGACCAGCAGAAGCATCTCTCATGTTTTCAGAGTCTTTCTCTTCATCAAAGATGAAATGCCATGGTTAAAGCAATTAAGAGAAAGCTGTTGCAGCTCATGATGCACATAAAGCTGTGGCAGACAACAGATTGAAGTATTTGCATTTACTTTGCTTGCAAGCTATATGCTACTATTGAAAAGTAATTTGAAGTTCAGACTGCAGCAGATGAGAGATAAAGAGGAGACGTTCAAAAGAGCCATTCTTGGTTTTTATGGGGGCTGCCCGGGTTTAATCCCAGCCAACAGCTAGAACCACGCAGCTGCTCGTTCACACACCCCCGCCTTCCCCAAGAGGGATGGGGGAGGGAATCGAAAAGGAAAAAAATACTCATGGGTTGAGAGAAGAGCAGTTTAATAGGACAGCAAAGGAAGAGATAATAATAATAATAGAATATACAAAAAAAGTGATGCACAATGCAATTGCTCACCGCCCACGGCACTGATAGCCCATTCATTCCCGAACAGTGATATTTGCCCCCCCCCCCGACCAACTTCAGTTTATATACTGGACATGATGGAACATCCCCTTGGCCAGCTTGGGTCAGCTGTCCTGGCTTTGCTCCCTCCCAGCTTCTTGTGCACCTGATAGAGCATGGGAAGCCAAAAAGTCCTTGACTACCTGGCAACAACCAAAACAGCAGTGTATTATCAACATTCTTCTCATACTAAATCCAAAACACAGCTACTAGAAAGAAAATTAACTCTATCCCAGCCAAAACCAGGACAGGGGCAGGTAGGAATCACTTCCTTAATAGTAGTTTCTACACTGGAAGAAATCAGGCCCCTATGCCTCTGCATACCCACAAAGCTATATGCCACCCCAAAACAAGCACACAGAGTTGGGGAAGAGGAGACAGAATGACACAAATTGTGACAAGATACATACTTGGCAAACCTGGCCAACATATCTTTTCTTGTTGAACTTCAGATTCTAAGGATTGAACTCAGCTGATCTGGGACAAGAAGCACTGTGGCAGGATACTTTCCCATCTGAGCCAGCCCAAGTTATTGGAGCTCAGATTATCTATGCTAGAATATTCACAAAGTGTCCATATTTATTCACAGCAAAATACAACTGTAGTGTAAAATAATTCAAAAGTTGGCCACAGACAACTCATAGCTAATAGAAGATGACAGAGTAATCAAATAAGTCATTTTTTTATAAAATTGTCTTCTCTCCTCCACCCCAAGAGAAATATAATGCTCTTGCACTAGCTGCATGCACTGCTTTTATGCCAGTGAGTAAGCAGGTTATTGTATTCCACAGTAAAAATTAATTTGAAGCATGTTAGTTTAGTGGCACACTGATTTAATCAAGATATGTTGGTTTTGGTTTTTTTCCTCTGTAACAGATGCATTTACCTTATGCCAGAGAACAAATTCCAATAAAAATGAATAGGGGTGGAATTTTTTTGTATTGCGTGTTTTCATATGTAGAACTTAAAATTAGCTTTAAGAATTTTTACATTATTTATATATTTATAGACACATACACACACACACATATATATATGTAATTATTATGAAAGTCCTCTGACATATTTGCAGAAAAAAATGTTGCTATTTGAGCAAGGGAAAGGGAAACTTGATGATCATCACCCTACTGTCTATGAAGTTCATGATCTCAAAGTAGCTGTGGGCCAGAAGAGGCCAGAACTGGCAACTCAAAGAGTCAAAGGTACAAGAATACAGAAGGGGTAGCACCAGTTCTCCTCCTGTGAACGTGTATACATGTGAAAGCATACTACGCATACATCTACACGTGTGTGTATATATATATATATATATATATACACACATTTATATCTGCTGATTCAAAGAGTCCTTCCTGTAGGCTTATGTTTCAGCTCATCATCAGATAAAGCTAGGCTGGAATGAGGGCTCATACAGTCATAGGGAAGGAATAAAATGGGACCCAGCCAAGTCTGCTCCTTTCCTTCCTACTCAGTGTGTCAGATCAGAGACACATGGAGAGCTCCTGTCCCACCAGCCAAAACTTCTGAGAGTCAGGGAGCTTCCAGTGATTTCAACTCAATGTTCTCTGCCACTGCTAAGGCCATTTTTCCAGCCTTTTCTTCCTTCCATCCTTCCCTGCCACTTTCATTTTTTCTCTTGCCTTTCAATCTGTAGTTACAGTATATGGCACTCTTCTGTTCTTTCCCTCCCTCCAGAACTTTTTCTCCATCTCTTTACTTTCCATTTTTCTTATGCCCTTCTAATTGACTCAGCTCCCACAAAAAAGTCGTATTATGGAACTGTCACACTGTTTCTCCACCTGGGGTCTGTCTTGTCCATTTTATTTGTGAGCTTTTAGTGGAAGAGGCTGTGTGAAACCCCTTGACTGTATAGTGCCCACCATAATGCATCCTGCTTTTTGTCTGGACTTTACACAATACCTTGTTAAACATGAGTCATGATAATCAGATCCTCCAACAGCATTATTTGTCTAAAATAGTGCTTTTCCTCTGCTCTGCAGTTTCCTCAGCACAGCCACTTCACACATTTACACAACTGCTTCCTTTATATATCAGTGCTCTGTAATCAGCGTATGGTTCATGTGACAGGTTTCTCAGGTTGCAAAGTGAAATAACCTGAGCTTTCTTCCATTTTGAGAATCTCCTTCTGTTTAAGAAGTCCAAGCAAAGGCGCACATTATTAGTAAGTTCAAAAGCAACTGCCAGAAGACAGAAAATTTTGGAATGGAAACACAAGTGAAAGAACAGAAATACTGTTTGTTGTTTTTTCTTGGTGCAACAGCAAGGGAAAATATTTAGAAATTAAAATTATTAATTTCTTTCTAGTTTTAATAGAGTAGACGTGGTTTTGTAATATTTGCCAATATTGGTACTCCAGAGAACAGCTGTGGGTCAGATCCTTCTGTGGTGGTACTGTTGGCTTCTTAGGGTTCCTACAGGGGTGAGCGTGGTGCAATGCTATTAGCATCAGTTAGCAAGCAGTCTTTCATTTGTTTTCATGCAAAACCTGAACAGTTTGCAATTAAGAAAGAGCAAATTATAAAGGCTCAGGCTCCTAGCTCAAATCTGTCCTTAACTTGGGGGTTGGAAGCCTTACACAAAGACTCATAAATATCAGTATTTTAGGTTATTTTTACTTCTCTGTTATTGTTACAGCTATATATTACTATCGTTTATGTCAGTACACGTGAAATATTTAAACTCCTTCTGGAATATATACGCAAACCTTCTAGTTCGACTTCAGACTTTAAAGGAGAAACCCCAAAGGGAGCAGAGGCTCTGCTCCAGCAAAGTACTTAAGCTTCTGCTCAATTTTATGTAAACAGGTTGCTCCAGCTTTAGAAGCAGTGAGATTGAAAGACTGTGAATTAGAGGAGCTGACAGAGAAGAGTCAGTTGTTATCCTGTACTAGTGACCTGATGAATTCCAAGGTTAGAGCAAAGAAGAACTGAAACCGTTGTTTCCGTAGTCTCAGCTTAGTCATAAACATGCGTTTTCCTTGTGTTTAAACGCATGGTCAGAGAGAGGAAGTAGTCTTCCCTCAAAACTCATGTGTAAGCAATGTCTGTGCCTTTGGAACCAGACTCCTGGCGATTCACAGAAGTGTGTCATAGTTGGTCATCACAGCAAACCGACTCAGTAGTGGAAAAGGGTTCCAGAGGGTCACAGGTTTGACAGACTCGTTTGTTTCTTTCTCTTTTTTCATTAATATCATAACTGTTCTGGCCACAGAATTTATCCCATCTGCCTTTGAAAATCATGATCCTTGAGAATACCAGTTTAAAAGAAGCAGCTGTTTTTTACCATCATGACCAACTCATTAGAAGCCAGTACATTATGCATTTATTAATGTTGAGCAGTGCCTCATACCATAAAGGGCCCATAGAAATTAGTGGCTTAATTGCAAAGAAGGTTACTGCTCAACAGTTTTCACTGTTGCTAAATATGTGACTTTACAAACAGCCCCATAAAAATTCTAAGTATTTCTAAAATGTCCCACTTCTTTGGTCCATGCAATAGGAAGCATTGCACTGTAACTTTAAAATGCCAAAAATAATCAAGAAGACATGTTAACCATCTCTTAAGAGTGTTTCATTTCCAAGCCAATAAATTCAGCTGCTGAATTTTTGTCCTTTGTTTTGGGATGTGACAGTTCTGTTGCATAACTACAATTAAGGAATCTCAGAAGGCTCCAAAATGTTACAATATTCTGTGGATGCAAACGCAGAGTCATTTTTTGTTTAGTTTTACAGCAGGGAAGGGGCACTGGAATGGCAGCATGTTGCCTTTTTTTAACATCTAGTTTATGATTCATTCTAAAATATTCTTTCACTTGGAATTAGCTTCAGATATTCCTGTTCTGACAAGCAGAGTAAATATTTTAGCAAGGACTTTTTAGAGAGAAATTCTGACACTAACATACTCCTCCCTTAATGTTACAAAGGAACTACTTGCTATCCAAACCCAGAGTCGGCATTTTAGTGGAAATGGTTCCAAAGGCATACGTAGGATGTTACAAATGTAAAATGCATTTAATGAGAGAGTATACAGATGTCTTTCGTACATTTTAAATAAAAATGTCTAATTTGAGACTTGAGAAAGTCAACAGCGATCTCTGAGCCATATGCTTGTTATTACAATAGTATGTTGTGTGTAACTGTCATTCAGTGAGAAGCAACTCAGACCAAAAAGGATGTCTTTACATATAAAAACATGAAGTTAAAGGAGGAGAGACCATCTTACAAAGCATTTTTCATTATGTTTTACCTTCATTAGAAGGCTTTTCCTTTGCTCACATAATTCCTGCTCATGTCTATAGGGCTTATTGAAGACATAGGAAAAGGAGAATAGAGGCCAAGCTGTGTGGGCTCTAGTGAACCAAAACTGCAAAGAGATGCATACTTGACAGAGAGTTTAAAATAAAAATAAACCACAGTTTCTTTGCTTGGTTTCTGGAGCAGAAAGTCGCAAAACAAGCAGAAAACTTTTGGTTCTTGATGAAATGCTTAGTTTAGCTTCCTTACCTCAACTGCTCTGAGCATTTCAGACTTTAACCTTCATTTCAATGAAAAGAATTTAGACCTAATTTGACTTAGGTTTATGTTTGTGAAACTGGGGCCTTGGAAAATATTTCAGAAGTAGCTTTAGCCTTATGTTTGCATCTTGTTCTTTTGGAAATGTGGAGGTAACCTTGATTTGCTAGTTAGTGGAGTCATGCTTTATTGTGACAGAAAACTAAGAACAGTCCTTCAATGAAAATAACAAAGACCTACCCCATGGTGATTGATGAGAACGTTGTACGAGTGAAATGAGCTGGAAAGTCATCATCTTGTCTTTTCCTTTGCCATAGGAAAAGCATAACAGAGAGATTTCTTTTATTCTGGTCCTGATAAGGAATCTAACGAAGCATAAGGAGAGGTTACACAGCATGGAAATGCGTTAAACCCAGCTGCTCACTAGCTTCCAAAGCTGCAGTAAATAATACAGTTGCTATTTAATAAACGAAAGAAAACAGAAGTCCTTTGATAGTGATCCCTGGCCTCTCTCATTTGCCCTTCTGAAGATACAGTTTGTTTCTACTTAATTGACTGTCATTTTGGAATAACATAGAGTTTGATATTGTATCGCGTGATTTGTAATGTTTGGGTTTTTTTTTCTCTGACAGGGAAAACAAAGACTTGTCTTTCTAGGGCCTGATTCAGCAAAGCACAGATGTATGTGCTCCAAGTTGTCTAGATTGTGGCTACTTTTAGTCTCATAGGTTTTCCATGAATGGTTACAGTGAAGATACGCAAGAAGACATGTTTTATTTTCCACATTGGCTTACATGATCAATACCATGCTTTTTTGCTTGTCACAAGTTACCCTTTTGAGAAGCAACAATGCATTTGTCACAAGTTATATTTGTCACGTGCATCATTTGTGACACTTTACTTTCAAAAGCTACTTTTTCATGGAAGTAGTTTGTTCCACCGATTGGCTCTTTTTACAAGTTAACTTTTAACATACCTTTGCCTTTTTATTAAAAATCTCTGAAGAGGTTGTTTTGTTTAGCATATGGGGACCTGGGGGATGAGAGAGACTATTGTTCCTGTGAACTGTTGGAGGCAATCTTCTCCCCTTTCAAGAAGACGACCAACTCTCATGTTGTAACTTTCCCTCCATCCCCAAGCCTCACCCTCATGCCCAGAGCAGAGCTGGTATTTCTGTATCGTGCTAACATTAAGAAATAAGTAGGCTCATCACTCATTGTGTCACCACAACTTGAAGATGCCTTCTTTTTTAAGAACCAGTCAAGTGTTCAAAAGAAAACAAGGCAAGGTTTACACTAATTTACACTGGTGTAAATCAGTGTCATTTTACTCAGAACTGAAGGGGCTATGGCCCACGGCACTTCAGAGAGACTCGGCAGATGTGTGGGACCATATCCCACCACTGCAGCCACAGCAAACATCTCAAGCACATCTCTACCTGTTACAATCTGTTATATCTGAGATCCAGAGATGCCCTCCTGCGGCATGCCAATAGCTGGCATCTTCTACTGATCTACCTTGCTCGGTAATCACCTGGCCTGTGGGAGAAAGCAACCCAAAGAGATGGGCCACAGGTCCTGAGAGTGAATGTGGTGGGAGAGGAAGTACTTTAGTGGGCTGGGGTACAGTGAAGGCATGAAGAGAATGGCCAGAACTGGGGATGGGGCAGGAAAGGCCAACGGGGCATGTAAAGGGAGAAAAGAAGTAAAGGAAAAGGTAGGAAATCAGAAGAGGAAGGAGAAGTGGTAGACTGTAAGTGGAAGGGAATGCGCAGCCATTCTCCCCTAGTCTGGTGCTATGAGCAAACTTCTCATGCTTTCAGTGAAAATCAAAGACTTCGTGCAGTTGCCTGACTCCTCTTGCAAAATCTTTTCTCTGTGCCTTGTCTGTACGATAAAGTGTTTGCCTGTTCCCCTTGTAAAGCTGCTTGTTCAAGAGCTATTAGTTTTGAGAATAACTCAATCTGCTGAGTGCTTCCAAGAAACAATTCTTTTTTTCCACATCAGCAAGTTTCTCATCCTGAAGACCATTTTGATAGTTCATACAATGCTATAGCAGTGTTGCAAGGCTATATGTACAGTTCTTGGACTGGGGGTCCTGGCAAAGCTGATTGCAGTAGGCCACTGTCCCCTCTTGACTCCTCCTTGAAGATTGTTCCTATCCATAACTTATACGCAAGAAATCTTTCCTCTTGTATATATCCTTGGTTTTCTTGAATGCTTTTATGTCTGTCTAACTGAAAGCAAATTCTAAATCTTTGGAGTACTTAATAAACATTAACCAGTTAATCTTTGCAACACTCATGAAGTAGTTAACTGGTATCGCTGAATTTATAATACTCAGCAAGAGAGACAGCAAAGTTAAATGATCTCCTGTAACTGGAGCTCAGGTTGTAATTGACCCCAATGTTGAGCCATTGTACAGCACAGATGAACATCATGATACTTCTGTCATGCAACTACATTACAGGCAAAACAACTATTGAAAAGTGGCTTTTAGAAAGTGCACAACTGAGCTTTATTTATTATGTATTCTCTGGGGAGGTTAGGAAGGGATTGTCTTCTTACTATCCTCTGTGTTCACATCTTTAATAAAAGCTGTTAACTATTTACTACAAGAGTGTCTAGCTCTAGAGAATATCTGTATTTCGATGCCTGGTGTTGTGCTGTCACTTTTGTCTCACAGAAGGCTGGCTAGCTCTCGCTGAAGGTCCTGCTGGTTCCAGCAACTGTGGGAGGAGGATGGAAACATTAAAAAGTGGTGGGACGAGCTCAGGTCTTTGAAAATTGATGGATAGAGCCCCAGTGACTTCATCGGGCTTTGGTTGTGCCTAATATGAAGCCATCTTCTTCCTTGGCATGCAAGTGCTCTTCATGACTATGCTGAATTCCTAGACATTTTTGTGATGGAAGCAATCAAAATTAGTTATGCATAAAGTCCAAAATCTGCATTAACCCCAGTTTTTAATTCACAAAAGTGACTTCTTTATCCTGCCGACCTCTTTTACAGAGCCTTGAGCTCTAATGTGTCTCTATATGCCACAAAATATATTTCATTATCTATCAGGAAATGGAGCAGGCCTGTGTTATAGTAACTTTAAACAAGTTTTCTATTAAAAAAAAATTCTGGACTGAGTTCATAACTTTGAAGGAGCCATAGGAATTATGTGCCCAAGTCCTGTTGATTCTAAATGACGTTTGGGTTTCTAACCTGTCGGATTCTATTGACTGCTTTTTTCTCAGTTTTAAAAAAGCATAGCTTATTTTCTTGTTGCCATGCAGGTGTTTCATAAAAACCTCTTGCATTGTTAGTGGATACTGTTTAAAAAAACAGCTGAGAAATTAAAGGAACAGTTGTCTTGCGCCCTTTGTGTCTAGCCAAGGATTTGATGGTTTTCAAAAAAGTCTTGGCTGAAATGTTCAAAGCTTCCTTGGGTGTAGGAGATCTGCTCATCCAAATCCCCTGGGATACTTCTAAAATCTCACCCTTTGTTGTTATGTATCAGCATATAAACAAATCTCAGCCTTCTTGATGGCACATTGCAGACAAATCGAATGAGAATTTCTGCAGAAATGTCAGTAATGTTTCCAAGGTGTTAATAGACCTTTAGGAAAATAGTCTGTCATAAATCTCGACGTATTTACATAATTTAAATGCTCCTCTGGACCAAAATCCATGTGGCCTAAGCTGTTTGCACATGATTTTGAGCATGTTGTTAGCCTTTTTTCTGAGGTAAGCCCTTCTTGTGCTCAGGTGACAATGCAGGGCAGTCATCTTCCAGGGCCTTCCACACTATCTCTAATGTTAGCTTAAGTTAGCAGTCCCCAGCAGATAAATCTACAGATTTACTCTCCGAGAAGACTTTACCTCCTAAGTCTGAAGCTGTTTGTAAAGCATTTTTCTTGATGTATGTGCATAGCATTGTTTCAGCTTTCTAATCACTGACCAGCTGGCTTGTTAGCGAATAGAGCTGCGGGCCCCTTGCCACGTTTCATGTGAGGTCTTGGCTGGGTGGCCAAGCAGGCAGCCTGCAGCCAGTGTCAAAGCAATTCAAGAGGTATTGGCACAGCAGTGTCCCCATTAATTTCTGCTTGTCACATGCTGTCATGCAAGTTACACCAGAGAGGAAATGACCGTTAAAAAAAAAAAGTATGCTTGTGGCACTTGGTCCCCTCCAGACGTTATCCCCGAGGTTAAACAAGTGGATACAATTAGCTGCTATCCACAGACAGCTGCAGGGAAGGAGAAGCCGAGATCTGGGCCCCACAGCAACGTGTCTTTCCTGTTAGCGAGGAGTGTCACCATCAACATATGCCATATTTTTAACCCTTCACGGAATCTGAGTAAATTTGAAAGAGCTATTATGACCAGCGGTGTCACAAAGGTGCTGGTAAACACCTGTAGTGCTGACTGAGCAGCGTTCTCCTCTAGGGAAGGGGGTTTGTGGATACCATGTCTTGTAAGGACCAGCGTAAGCAGTGCTGGGTGAAAATCAGCTTGTCAGTAGCTGATAATTTACTTTGTAGATTATAGATTTTGTAGTTGGTAGATTCTGGCATTGAGTGAGAAAGTGATTTCCATGAACTCCTCTCAGAAGCATGCTGAAGTAGTTAAAGGGAGGCACATCCAGATTTGTGGATTTTCTGCATTGACTAATTTCTCTGATTACATCAGGAGAGCTTCCACAAGGGTTGCAATAAGTGATGATATGCTTAGGATGTCCAAAAATACAGCTTGGGAATGTAGAAGGAAAGTTTATGAAGAGGAAATGGCAATGATGTCCCACAATGAGAGAAGGAAATATATTAGAAACAATCAAAAATCTTATTTAAAAATTGAAAGCACTAAGCTCTACTGAGAGGTGATAGAGGAGCATACACAGTGCTCCAGAGCAGATTGACTTAGTCAAGTGAAAGTCTGTGTTTAGCCCAGAAGAAAGAGGCTCACAGCATCAGTTGAAAGAAGGATGACTTGCCTTGTTGAGGAACATGTCCGTTAAAGAAGCTGGAATTACATGAAAGTATACTCCAGAATTCACGCTGCAACTCTGCCCCAGCCATTCAGCTTGACCTGATGTGATGCTTAGATGCCAAATTTTGGCTGGTGTCGGTCCCCAGACGTGTGCTGGAGGGGCCTTCAGAGCCAACGTGTGCAAATCACAGATGCTGTTTCATGTCATCTGCATGGGGCTTATCAACCGGGTGAGCCAGTAAAGGTTTGGGGGATTTCTTGGTTCATCTTAGTCCTCATATCTTTTTCAGATGGTATGAGGAATATAAGAACAGAGTGGGTAACAACTGTCAAACCAGGATGTGCTGTGACTACTGTCTCCAATACAGTTTTATGAAAAACTTGTAATAAAAGAAAATATGTTTCCCAGAAAGTATTTGGGGAGGTACAGAACTGTGATGATATCATCCAGAGATACAGGGAAAAATCTGTTTGTTTGCTTATGTAGGCTCAGATCTATCAGAGCCTAGATAAGCAGATCTATCACAACCTTCTGTTGTGTTTTTCTGCTGGACACAGAGTGGAAAGGTTTGAGCAGTGAAAAAGATTGTTAATCATAAAGTTACACTTACCTGCTGTAAAAATTTCACAGTCAGAACAGGTCTTGGTAGCAGTGCTATATTTGCCAATTTGTGTCAAATTGTTAAAACAAAATTCCCCTCTTTTCTCATGTAATTTGCATGTATTTTCTTTTAAAAAATACCAGTAACCAGGTTGAAAATGTTATGTGTTTCATTTGCATGTCTGGTAGTTCCACTTTGATAGGAATTTTTGGTACAATGAATCACTGAAAATAAGTAAGTAGGACAATAATTGTATAGGTTTCCTTTCAGTCATGCAAATTCTTATCATCAAATACGAAAAGTAGCAGCTGATAAAGTAAAACTTGAAAGATCTGTATTGCAAACTGACTTGACAGATGTTGAGATACAAAATGAGAAATTGATGAGGAAAGACCTATAAACAAGTTAATATTGATCTGGCCAAAATTAATGCATCCATGTATGCTGATACATATGTATGTACATATGTATCCCACAGATGTTAAGTACATATTTCACAGACTGAATGTGGTCTTTGGTTCACAACTACTGACATTGGTATGAAAATCTGGTAGTGTTAAGATACTGGTAATACAGACATGTACTAAGACTGAAACTGTTAAAGACCTCTAAAATATTAATCCGGGTCTCTGTTTTATGGAAGGCAGATGGAAGGTTACTCAGAAGAGTTCCTTGAACACAATCAGGTGCATCTGTTTGCCTTAATCTAGTCTTATTTATGTCACCTCTGCTGCCGGTGAGCATTGGTGTTTGGGGAGTTTGGAGCAGTCCAAATTGTGCTTGGTCAGGATCTCCTCTGGCAATATAAATTCAGTGGTTCCTTTCTAACGTGGGACAGTTGGTGAGTTTAAGCAAAGGGATTAGAACATGTTAAACCTGCTGTGGTGGCTGTGAATTGAATACAGTCTACAGAGAGGAGCAAGACAATAAAAGGAAAATAATGCCTCAGTATATCGAAAGCTATTATATACATATGTAAAATTCAGTCATAAACTTAAGGCAATGTAATAGCATTGTCAAGCCTGAGACTTCTTCAAAGACTGCCATGGACCTTTATAATTCAGTTAAAATTTAGCATTCTTCCTGAATGTTATGCACAGTTGCTGTACTTTTGCTTGAGGCTGACATATAATGTCCATGATATACAGGCAGGTCCATGCATAATAGTGACATCGGCAAGTTGTACTAGATGCCAGACTATTAATTGATTGACTGATTATTGTATTCCACAGTAATTTATTTAGGACTTTCTAATCTTGTTTACCTTACTGCTTCTAAGAGCAACAAAAATAGTCTTCAAAACAGTGTTTTACAGACTCTAGTCCTTCAGGTATTGTATCTTTCAAATTGCTATGCAGACAATTATAGACATTAAAAATAAAAACAAAACACAACAAAAAACACAGAAACAAACAAATAAAAACAAACAAACAAAACCCAGTTATATTAATTTTGGTGTTTTTACTTTTGTAGTGGATTAGTATGGATAACATTACCTTCGACGAGATTATTCAAAACACTAAAATGCATGTATACATACACCCATACTTTTGTGAGTGAACATCTGTAGAGTTCTTCATCCTAACACCTGGATAATCCAGACTCCTCTGTCTGAGATGTGCTTTCTTTCTTATAAAAGTAGTTTAATGTAGATAAGAAACTGTTGATCAGAATATATTTTAAAATATCCATTAATCTACTCTAAGTGTGTTGAAGTATCTTTGATCTGATCAAAATCATTTTACAATTGAAAAAGAATTATGCAAATATTTTACTTCATATTTTAAAATATATAAGGGTTAATTAAGTTTCAAAAAATTGTTTACCTTTAGGGCAGCAACATACGAAACACAAACAATTATTAGACCAATTCCTTGTGTAAGCCTGGCATGTATTCGTTTCCTTCTGCTAATAATACACTAAATGAATTTGCTGTATTTTTCTCTTTGCACAGCATTTTATTCTATGACCAGAAAATGAACATTTTATGTTGTACAGTAAAGTTGATTAATACAACTAAGTGAACAGTCATTTGGATTTATTGTTCTCTTATCAAAACAGTGAACTTATTTAAATTGAACCTGCTGTGAAGTTCACGTTCTCTTGGTACCCTCTAGTTAATTCACAGGAATATCACAGCAGTCTTCTCTTCTGAGGGATGACCCTTACCCTGTGAATACTTTCCTGGAAAGCAACGGGTCTACTCTGAGATGATAAACTGTCACCCAATATAAGGAACAGTCAGAGCTCTCTGTCCTGGGTGTATATGGAATTGGATCACAGAATCACAGAATCGACTGGGTTGGAAAAGACCTCAGAGATCATCAAGTCCAACCCTTGGTCCACTCTAGTCCGTTTACTAGATCATGGCACTAAGTGCCATGTCCAATCTCAGTTTAAAAACCTCTAGGGACGGCGAGTCCACCACCTCCCTGGGCAGGCCATTCCAATGCCTGACCACTCTCTCTGTAAAGAATTTCTTTCTAATATCCAGCCTAAATTTCCCCTGGTAGAGTTTAAGCCCATGCCCCCTTGTCCTATTGCTAACTGCCTGGGAGAAGAGACCAATCCCCACCTGGCTATAACTTCCCTTCAGGTAGTTATAGAGAGTGATGAGGTCACCTCTAAGCCTTCTCTTCTCTAGACTAAACAACCCCAGCTCCCTCAGCCTCTCCCCATAGGTCTTATGTTCAAGTCCCTTCACCAGTCGTGTTGCTCTTCTCTGGACCCGCTCCAGCACTTCATGGGTGACTCCTGAGAGGCAAAGAACGCAGCCTCCTCCTCCTCCCTTTTATGAATGTCCTGCAGGGAGACGGATCAGAATAGCTTTCTCCTGAGAGAAGAAGGAAAAGGGTGCAGGGGCAGGGATGTATCTGCCTGTCACTGTGCCCCAGACGTAACACCCAGCAGCTGCATGGCGATCATCCTGCAGCTCCACAGGCTGGGGGCAAATTGGTTCTCTGCCCCCACCATCGCAGCCATGGCATTCTAGATAGACTGATGTGATGGGTTCCCAGCCCAGTGTGAGGACAAGATTTAAAAAAAAAGAAAAGAATCACTGCATTTAACAGGGAGTCACTACATTATTACTAATGCCTTTGGGATTCAGTGTAACAACATTAATCATGTCTTTTGCTATTCATGTATCTGTACTGCGTAATTCCTCAGGAATGCCATTGTTTTTTTGGCATTAATTAATGTTGACTGTTTGTTACGAAGTATAACCATAGAACTGCTGTAATTATTCTCCTTCAAAAATAGGCTCTAGAAAATGTGAAAACTCTTTAAACTTTCATTTCAGCATGTTTAAAGAACACTCTTTAAAATGAAAGCAATTTGATAAGTTCTGTAAAATCCTGTAGGATACAAAGGAAGCTTCATCCTTCTCTTTTGCTCAGAGGAGGTCCTGCTGTTCAGTGAGAGGCAGTGAGCCTTTTCATCAAACTAGCTTGACTGCTTTATTACACGTTGCTGTCTAAAATTCATCCCCTTTGTTTACACTCGTGGTTGTCTCTTACACAAACACTCCTACAGGAAATGTTCAGGATGAGTATCCCAACACCTGCCATCCAAAATAGGGACATTCCATTCTGCTTGGCAAAAAGAGGAAAACGAATTACAAACAAATAGAAAGTCTGGATGAAGGATGCAGGTTGTTGTACAGGTGCGTGAGGTGCTCCACAGAGGAGCAGCAGAAATGTTAGAGGATTCCAAAGGATTCTTGGGTTTTACCAAATTGAGCAGGAAGAGGAAAATAGCCAGGTAATTAAAATAAAATATATACTTTTTTTTTTAAAAAAGGCCATTAAACCGCTGTGCGTAAGTACAAATGTAGGGTCTGTTATAGCTGACAAGCATCTGTATTGTGTCACTTTTGTTTGGCGATATGACAGTATATTTGCGGGCTTCCACAGACTCATTTTCTCTGCTATTAGGAACTCCTATCACCATGACCAGCCAAGGGACACCTGGTTAAAGGTTTTTCTTTCTTTACATACTAGTCAAGGAAGAAAATATGTGAGCTTTGCATGAGGAGTAGCCATTCATATGTGCCTGTTACTGCTGAGTGCTGGTGTTCTCTGAAACACTATTCATAGTGTTTTCCTCCAGGTTGCATGACACTGTGCCCCTCTTTACAAAGACAAAATCTGGCATCTGTACCTTTACCAGGGTGGTGGGTTAGCCTAGCCCAACAGCCAAACTCCCACCCAGCTGCTCACTCACTTCCCCCACCTCAGTGGGATAGCTACAGAAAATAAAAGAGAACGAGGAAAAAGAAAGGTTGTGGCCTGAAATAAGACAGGGAGGTTGCTTACCATTTACCATCACGGGCAAAATAGACTCACCTTGGTTTAATGCCAATTAAGACAGATATTTAATTAGTAATTCAAGGGAGGTGGGGGGGAAGCAATCATTCAAAGGCAATCATTCAAAGAACTCCTTCCCCTGGCTTTTTCTAGGTTCCACATCACTCCTGACTCTCCCCACCCCAAGCAGCACAGGGACATGGGGTGTGGGAGGCTGTGATCTGTCCATGGCAGTTTCTCTCTGCCACTCCTTCCACCTCACACTTTCTGCCTGCTCCAATGTGGCTCCTCTTGACAGATACTTGAATTATTTGGTCGACAGCTGTGCTAGCCTCATTTGGATTAGGCAGGCAGAGTACCCCAGAGAATCTGGCTGGTCTTAAATGGTGAGTAAGTTACTGAAGACAATTGACAGATATTCTAGCTGTAAGTCAAGATGGTGGGTGACTTGTAAAGGATCAGAGTGGTATTTTGAAAACCAATGGCTTGGAAAGGATTTATGGATCAGAAGCTGGAGGGACGTTAAGAGGGGTCAGTGAAGCGTGGGGTCAAGAGGGGACGGGACAAGGAGGAGACAAAGGTCTGTAGGAGATCAAGGCTTTCGGTTCCTGCTGCCCCTCTGTTGTGAAGCGAGAGCCTCAAAGCCAACCTGCAGCAGAGGCAGCAACAGCTGCTCCTCAGCCGAACCCAAGCCTGTCCCCATCCTCGCTGACACTAAGGGCAGACTATGCAGTACATATTTCTGTGTGTTACTGAGACTCATGATATAATACGGTATTGCTTGAAAAGTTCATCATAATTTGGTCCTCACATTCAGTGCCGATAAACTCAACAAATACCAGACTGAGCAGTGCCATCAGCAGTACCACAGATGGTGGAACATGCAAAAGATGGAGCATTTCCATAAAAAGTTTTGCTCCTAACTGTTTCCATTACGAGGCTTTTATAAAACTAAAGGTATATTTGCCTCTAAGGAAAGTGTGTTTGTTCATTGCAACCCAAAATAGCTCAGTTTTCTATCGAGTTATGGATAAATATTATAGATTTGTGCATAGGCTGCACTGAAAATGTAGCCTGAAAAGGGAAAACATTGTAAAGCCATGATTGACTGAAAGTAATCACAGAGGAAAAATGCATATATTTTTAACTCAGGCAAAAATCATCATAGGTTTTGTGATATTAGAAGCATGGCAGAAATCTCTAATCTGGAACAACAGGTGCTATTCTTGTGTCTATGTATATAAACATAAAACATCAACGAACATCTAATAGATGTCTGTAGAGGTTTGATCACTACTCATTAGAGCTTGTTCCTCAAATCTGCTAAGGCGTGAATCCTCTTGTTGTTGAGTAGAATTGATCGTTTTTCAGTTAACTTTTGAAATATGCTGTTAACTGTAGTTCTAAAGTATGACATGCCTAGCTAGCACAGAAAATTTTTCAGGGAAAGGCAGACATGGAACAAATTAATCCTTGAAACACATGAAGACTCTTTTGCTGTTATTTCTAGATCTTGGTAATTGAGATTATGCTGTGTAATCATCACTAATAAAAATGGATGCATTTCTGTCAGATGAGTGGAATTATCTCAATTTAATTAGCTAATGACCTGACTTGTGCATGTTTACAGCCCTTATCCAATTTACGAGCAAAGGTTAGTGTCTTCTGATATTAGTTATGGTATCAAAGAAAACACGCAGCCAAGACTGGTTCTGATGTTGCTTGCAAGTGGCTGACTAAGAGTATGAAGTAATTTTCCAAAAGTGAGGCCTAATTGTTTTTGACTAGACTTACATACGGCACAAAATTAATCATTCAGTATGGATAAAAAATAATTTAAATGTTCTCTGCTTTGCTTTGATATTGAAAATCTATTAGTGCAAACAAATATCAAATTCTGAGCTGCACAATTTGATATTCTGTATTTAAGGTGCATAATAATAAGCGTATGTAATGGGATTCTGGTTTCTGCCCTTTTTTAACTGGCTGAGAATTTAAAAACAGGACAATAATGAATCACAAATAACAAATGGTCTTTTTACATCAACGTGCCCTTCTTTAAACACACAAATCTTTGGGCTGTTCTTCCAAGATAATATTGAACTGAAATCTGTTCACACATGTAATAGTAAGTAACAAGGGATAGCAGAAGAGCATAATCAACAGTTCAAAATGAATACTGGAGAATAGCCTGTGTGGACTAACTCTGAATTTGCTGGAAGAGGAAATATAGCACTTTTTTCCCTAGTCTTCCTTCTTCTTTCTAATACCTTTGAAATTTACACTTTCCTGGTATACTTTTTTGCTGCATATCTCATTTTTGTGTGTGTGAAGAGAACTTCAGTAAATGATATTAATCTTTTGAGTCCTGTGGGGGGACGGAGAGATGTAACAGTTTCCCTTTTCAAATGTTTTCTTTTTTATCCATGCCTGAAGAAGATTCTGAATTTAGAAACTGAAGACATTGCTTGCAACTTGCAACTGGCAGAGCAGAATTGCATTTGCTGAGCTTGAGGAAGAAAGTCGGAACAAAACCAGCATCAGTTGTAGGAAAAAAATACTCTTGATATGTTTGGTCACTGCAGGAATGAGTTTACGTACTTGACAAATGAGTAGGATGCAGAAATGTCACCAGAAAGGGACTCACCAGGGTCTACTGACTAATCCTTAAGTTCTTTAAATTGTTTTCTTATTTTCTGTGATAGTATGTCTACCTGGAATTTAAAAAAAAAAAAAAAGGCATGCTCTTAAATGTTCTTGGTGTGTTCTTTACATCTGGAAGACTGATCTAAAAACTGTTGGGATTTGATAGCACTGAGTGAGAAGATAGGATGTGTAGTAATTCTACTGATGACCGAAACCTGCATAGCTGCAGTCCTAGCTCTTCCACGTGTTTCTGAACTGCGAAGGGAAATTATATGAATATAAGAAGATTCAATACATTTTGTATATTTGTTTTAAAGAAGCAAACCATATTATACTAGTTATTGAAGTTATCAGACCTTAGTTTTTCCTGGGAAAGCAAAGGGAATAAAAGTCATGAGCTAGAAGGGGATGGGATTCTTGGTTTCTTCAGAGATGATAATAATTAAAAGCTGTCACAGCATCCATAGTTCCATGATAATATCTCCATCATCAGGGTCTTCAAATAAAAAGTGATTACTTTGTGAGGTATTTTTTGAGCTATTTTTAAACCCATTTTCAGATACCATTCCTTTTAATAGTGCGCCTTGAATATTTACTTGAAAAATGCCTAAGTCCATGGAGACAACAAAAGCAACTAATTTCAATTTGTCCTTTTTCCCTGTTCTCATATTTCATGCTGTCCACCTCTTCAAAATAATTTTGATTGCTAATGACAGGGCTGGCGGACCCTGTGCTGCGTGGCTTATGGAAAGGGCATATGTCACCAGCAAACACGGAGCTGGAGATTCATGAACTCAAGTCAAATGCATACAGAAAATAAACTTTTTCTTTATTTCTTTTATTTCATTTCTTACTTGTTACAGCACCTTCTCGTAACTGCCTGTTTTGCAAATACAATTTTCAAGTTGACAGTATCCTTCTAATAGGGAATTCAGGGGATTTCTAGTATTTAGTTCTGAGTCTGTTGGTTCATTCCTTTCACATTACTAAGATTAATATGAAAACATGAGTACAGATGAAATAGTTTCTTCAGCTGTGGAAATGTCATAGAAGATTGCATCACTATAACAAAACAGAAAGCAAAATGAGAACTGTTGCTTATGGTTATTACACTGATGTAGTGCTAAACTTTGTTCTAAAGGTGGTTTCTGTCCTATTCAGTAAATTCTATACAACAGGTTTTGCCAGCTAAACTTTTTCCCTCTATAACATTAAATTCTGACAAAGTTGTTGTTTAAAGAGCTTTTCCGATTGAAACAGATCCTTGTGCCTGTTGAAGTGAATGCCCACGGGGGCAGGACAAAGGATAAACTTGTAAGATGCAAACTGGTGTGTGGTTTAAAGTTAAGAGCAAAGAGCTGATACGTATTTCCCTTAATTAGAAAGCATTCTTTTGAAGTTGTCTGGGATTTACAGACATACTTTTGCTATTTCTTTCAAGTATGTTGACCAGTCTTTATACTTCTATCCATGACCTTCAAATAATTCAACTAGAACCAATACATCAACTTGATAAGTACACCGGTTTAAGTCAGCTGGTTCTAGCAACATTCTGTCCCTTTTATATTAGTAGGTGTTTTTATCTCCCGTGCACATATTTAAGTCAATATTTATTAAATTGGTTTTGCAGATTAAGACAGGGAGCTTGCTTGTTTGCCACCTTGTCTTGATAATTGCATATTGATTTCTTCTTTATATTTAGGATATGATGCTTCAGCTGTTTCGGGGACTGGATTTTCTGCATTCACATCGTGTCGTGCATCGGGACCTGAAACCCCAAAATATCCTTGTAACCAGCAGTGGGCAGATAAAGTTAGCTGACTTTGGCCTTGCACGGATCTACAGTTTTCAGATGGCTCTTACCTCAGTGGTAAGTTTCTGGAGGTTTTTGCTTTTCTTTCAGTGCAGCATTTCAATGTGCTTTGGTCTTGATGTTCCTGTTTTTTTATCCCATATTATAACACTGTTTCTAAAACCATCTCTGATATTGAAGTTATTTACATTGCCAAAAACAATTGCATTCCAGCTAGGATCGAAGTTGTGGGTATTTCATAAAAGTAATCAACTACAGATTACTGGTTTTAAAATAAATAATATCTGACTACTGAAGGATAGGTATGTGCTAGTTTTCTGAAACTCCATCAGTCTAGCTTCTGTTGTGATAGTGACTTGTTTTGTATGTGAAGCCATACAGGTAGGGTGAAAGTTTCTGAAGTACCTATTTAAAGATGATCCCCAGGCTCTTGCCTGAAAAATTACACAGATACTTGTGGAAATGTCACACTGCCACACCTCTGATTTGCCATCTCTCTGAATATGGGCTCAATGTTTGCTCCCATATCATTGAATGGTTTCAAACAGGGCTGTGCTGGAAGCAGCTCAAGTGGACGTGGCAGGCAAAATCACAGCCATTTCCCAAGCCGAGTGTTGAAGAGCACCTCCAGTATCGCCAGGCCCCCTGCTGTTGTTGCCCCTCTCCCAGGAGCTCTCTTGGTTGTCCTTGGCTCAGACACGAGCTTGTTCCCAGGAGGTCTGGCCCTCTTCTACATTAATGGTGGTAGGGAAGCCCTGCCAACTCCTCACTTTTTAGACCCCATTTCCACACCTACTGGCCCTGTCCTCAGAATCAGCCGCTGTTGGCTTGGAACAGCATCTCTGAAGTGCACTCCAGACTAACCATGCTGCACGCATGGTGGGTGTCATTTAGTTTTGTTGCCGGCACATGAACTTTTTTGTTTCCATTTTCTATTCTGAATATTACAACTGCTATGGCAGTATCACTTATGCTAAAGACAGGAAAGGGAGAACTGCTGAGAAAAGAAACTGAAAGGAGTCCACTTTGCATTTTACACCATACTATAGAAGTTAGCCTGGCTCACATTGATAAAAAACAATCTGTTGTTATTATTAGTTACTGTAAGAGTCTTCCCATTGTTGTGTGATGTAACTATGACATCCTGAGTTCTGACTTCAGTGTGAATGAAGGCAGGAAGCAACAGAAAATGATATCATCTTGCTAAACATAGGAAAATATCATCATCGCATAAAGCATATGTAAACTTGTGTTTTGAGGCCGGCTTTTTTCATTGTCTGTAAGATGTAGCCTGAATTCAAAGCTGATAGAATCTCCCTGCTGAGGTCAGTGAGGACTGGTCATGTTGTAACTCAAAATAGCTTTGAAGAGAAGGAAAGCATGTTCCTGAATTGCTGTGATTTTTCATTTCCCAGTAATCAGTCAGTAACAGCTTCAATGAGTATTTCTATGATCCATAAAATTCTTTAAGCTAAAATTGCAGAGTGTTGTAAAGCTGCCAACAAGGCGTTTTTTAAAAATTCTGTGTAAAAGTAGGAAAAAATAACTACAGAACTGAGCAGGAATTTGTCTGTGATCATGTAGCCTGTATAGGAAGGAAGGTGAAAAGACCCAGAAATAGAGTACATGTACTGAGGCAAAAACATAGCAAGAGCAGCTTGTAAGAGAGAACATTGCCAGAACTGCAATGTGAAGGATGTACATCTGCTCAAGTATCTAATACCTGTGTGCTAGAAACTGTGTTTCAAGACCCGTTAGCCCCTTAGCACTGCTGTGAACAAGAGTTTTTCAGACTAAGGCTTGTCCACATGCAGGTTAATACCATGTTCACACAGGTATTCAATTCTAGTTGCAGCTATGCTAAAGAGTATTAAAATAATTGAATTATTCAGTGACCGATGACAAATAAAATATATGCAGATAGGAGTGGATAATGTCTTTCAGAACTAGAACTTGCTGTATCATTATTTTCTTACTAAAATATAGCTATGAACATGAGTTTTTTTAAGTTAAAAATTGCTTGGTTTTAAAACAGTTTGTGTTTAACACCTTCAAAGTCAACTTTTGTCTGGGTATGTAGAAACCTAAATGGGAGTGTTACTCACAATGTGTTAATGGTTTTAAATGTCAGTCTTCATTGCTCCTACAGACTGACTGCTGGTTAGAAGCTTTTACTAAATGTGTACTAGCTGACACAGGCCATCAGTTTTCCTTTTCTGAATGTAACTTTTATCTTTGACTAGCTTTTTTGGTGTGCAAATTATTTTTAAACAAAACAACCTTCTGGGTTTTAAATGTGCAGATATTCTTGACTTTACTGTTCCCAAAATAGTCTAAATTGCAGTTCTTCAGCAGGCGGTGAGTAAACTTTCATTGATTTCAGCAGGACCAGCTTTGTTTTGAAGTGTTTGCAGCAAAAAAATGTTGTATTATAAAAGACAACATATATCTACACATATGTCAATTAATAAAAGCCCTAGCTTGTGAGGATTTCCTTTGGACTTATATTAAAAAGTGATAGTGCACACAGGCCAGTGATAAAAGGCACACTGCGTGCACTATCATTCTGATCAATACAAGGGCTTTGCAGCATTTCCTTCAAAAGAGAAGCTCGTTGCAAGATAAACTACAAGAATCATCTTTTGAAGCATCAGATCATTCCTAAGATATATCTTCATTCATTGCCCACAAAGAAACTCTTCAGATGGGACAAAAAAAGCTTACTGTGAAAGTAATCCAGTAAAAACCGATCCAGCCCTAGTACTCTGGGTGCTGCAAATGGTAACTTCAAAGCAATCGCTCTCTGATAGCCAGTTATTTGCACAATACTAAAGAATCCTTCTGGCAGATCAGTCACCTGGGCATATTGCTGTCATTTAAAGAAACCTCTTGATATTTCCGTCAGTGAATGAATAAAAGATTCAAAGTAATGTTACGCAGGCTTGAGGGGGGCAAGGTGGAGATCACTACTCCCAGCTTGGTCAGACTGAGAACTGATACAGATCTGAAATAACAGGACCAGAAAGAACAAGGTCGGGCAGGGGATCTCAGATGGTGGGTAACAGGGCACGCTTTTGGTTTCATACAAAGTTAGACTCTTTTTCAAGTGTTAGTCTTGGCCCTTGGGGAGATTTTGAATAGGCTTTGTGATAACAGAGGAGCTCTGTAGGACACAGGACGTAGACTGATGTGACTGTAATTTTAGAGTTTGATAGCAAAAGCTATTGAACTGCCGCTTTTTTTCTGGTGTAGAAAAAAGGGCGTGCAGTTCTAACTTTCTCTGAGCAAAGGAGCAAGTGGCTGTCTCGATGATCTGAAGAAATGAAAAGGAAATAAGGCATTTATCTATTTTTGTTGAGTTCTAACTGCCTTAAGGAAAGGAAATGAAGCTGAATCATGGCACACGAGAATGCTGAGATAAGCGCACGCAGCTGTGATCACAGCATCTAGGTGGAGCTGAGGCTGCCCAACTTTTAAAACCTCACCTGCATCAGGATCTCCGTGAAACTGGCAAAATGTGTTTGTAACACACTCATAATGCTTTCTTTGAAAACGTGTGCTTTACCTTAGATGGCAGCATTACCGATGGGGGTTTTTTTCCCCATGAAATGCAAATAAAATTGGTTTGTGTCTTCCTTTTAAAACAAACAAACAAACACAACTTGTTTTCAGATGTACTGAACATCAGAAGGGAAAACATGTTACTTTCTCTGCTGATGCTCTAAGTTGTTGAATATTAGACTCAGCTAAACTGATGATTAAAAGGCGAAGACACGAAAAATCCTGCAGTTACTGTCAGTGAATAATTTTAGCTTATACTAGCATTTTATTTTGGTGTTTCTTTGGGATAAAAACTTTCCATCCATTTCTGGCAGTCATTTCAGCACAAATGGTTTACATGTCACATCACGCAGGAACTTGGATTTCATTTTGTTGGTATAGTAGCAGGCGAGCATAAAATAATTTTCACTAACTGGGTTTACTTTGTAAAAATAAATATATAAATTAGTTGCAGCAACAAAAACAACAACAAAGTTAGAAAAACCCTCTTCCAAAGAGGAATGAGTACTTTCCTGTTTTCTGCCCACTGTTGCATTGTAATTTTTTAATAAATACCACCTGATGATAGTAAATATAGTGAATGTAAGTTCTTGTCTGAGCTAATAGAATAGTTGAGACCACAGTCAAAGAACTTTCTTTTGCTTTGCCTTGTTTGGGGGGTTTTCTCCCCCTTTTTTTTCTATGACCACCTCCTCCTGATACTATACTTCCCCAAATCCCCAGATTTATTTGTGTGTAATACATCCTGCAGAGTCCATTCCTGTGTTGGGTGTGTTCCAGCAGACCTGGAGTCTGTTGCAGTTCAGCTTTAACCTGAGGGGCTTTGGGTAACCCTAAAAGAGCCTGATTCAGCAATCGATTTAAAGCTTGCAGTTAATGTCAAACCGAAGATCAGACCTATGGAAATTAATCAAACACATCCTTCTGGTGAATCAAACTCAACAGCTGGGCTGTGTTAAGGAGTGGCCTAATGGAATCAGTACAGTGACACTAGTTTTTGTCTCTTACATAATTTGATAAGAGCATAAATCTTCCTCCCTCTGATGTAACATTGTGTCAGTATGCGCTGAGCCTTCAGTGTTGTGAAGAAGCTCGTCACCTTAGGTTTGAACCCCGATCTCCAGTTCTTTACTCACGGTGCCTTTCTCCAGTCCACCCAATGTCCCTGGAAAGGGAAATCAGTCACAGACAGACATCCAGAGGATCAAAGTATGTGTTGTTGAGCTTGTCAGTGCTGCTGCTGAAAGGCTATTTAGGAATGAAGTATGATTCAATAGGTTGCTTTATTTAAGGAAAATCTATCTTCCCTGCTAACCCAGAGCTCTGTGTAAAAAGTCCATGTATCCGGCTTTGTGAAGAAACGAGTGAATTTCTCTGATATTTTAACATCTGAATAGCTGAAGGAATCTTTATTGCATCCTCCCAAACACTCTATAGGAAAGTTTCCATTGCATAAAATGAGTCCTTTATCTCCAGAGCCATCGTAAGAGCAAGTATCATTATCAGCACATAGTAATGCATGCAGATGACTAAAAACATTTCAATATATGTTTATGTTGACTTCACTCAGATCTGATCTTCATGAAGAGGGGTCAGATTTATATGAAAATAACAGTGAAAAACCATAATGCATATTGTCACAATAGTATCCAAGGAAAATACAGAAATACCTGTTGGCAAAGTTAGGAAACTAGAATATAAGTTGATTTTATTCATCTGCATGATGATCATAGAAGATCATTTTCGAAACTGACTATTAATTTTTGTTGCCTGTCATAAAAAACTTTAAAGTTTTTAAGACTTGTCTGGAAGAGCAGTACTAACTGCTCTCATAGAAAGACAGAGCATTTATGGCAAGATTGTTAATTTTAGAAACACATCCTAGAGGTAATACTTTAAGGGTGCTGTTTCACAGTCAGCATAAGTAGATGTGACTCTGCTGCTGCTGCTGAAAGGATGGTCCTGCTTTTGACTACATGCTCCCATCGCTTCCCTTGCCTTGGCATTAATGGTCATGCCCTTCCAGTCCACCTGAAAATGAGCAAGCCCCGTAAAAAGAAGTTATTCATTCTCAGGTGGATTGGTGGATGCAAATCACTGCACGGCCACGACTGAAAGCACTGACACACGGGATGGGGGGTGAGCAGAAAGATGGGGTCATCCACTCCCTAGACACCACAGTCTTAGATTTGTTATTTGTTATGAAACCACATCTGAAGCGTTCAGCTGAGGACTCAAATAACTAAACTAATTCAAAGACGGAAATGTTTCTCAAAACCTCGCAACTCATGCTGACTTGCGCTGTTTTTAAGATGTTAGATGAACCAGTTACTGGTTCATTTAAGGCTATTACCATATCCAGCTTTAAGGAAACTTCTAAGGGTATCCGTATCAATGTTTGAAGTATTTTTTACCCCTCAATGCCAAGGCCTGGGTTCAGGGCTCCGTGCTGTTCCTCTGCAGCTGATGCCACAACTCACCCTTGAGTCCTGTCAGGAATGCAGGGAATGCAACCCTCTGCTCTGATTCAGGCCCAGGTTTATCATGAACCATAAAAAGCCTATCTTTTAATCTTTCAAAGAAAGTAAATTATTTCACAGTAAACAAGCAAATTGGCTCCACATGAGAATGTTTTCTTTGCCAGAAAACTCCTTTTCAGATCTGCAAACGTTAGAATGTACATCATACGATGACAGAATTTGTCCACAAGAGATGAGCATGTTTTGCAGACCTGCAGCTGCACCACTGCAACCTTGAAGAATAAATTTACCTTGTGCCGGTGGAAAAAGGGAAAAAAGGTGCAACCCCAAGCAGAGTTCATAGCAGAACCAAGGAATTTTCTGCTGGGCTGGACCAAAGGTTGACTGTGCTCACTATCAGAGGATAATGTTCAACAGAGGGTGCTTAGGAAGGAGAGTAAGAACCAACTTCCAGCAATCAGAAATTTAGCAGGAGATTGTATCTGGATCATTGTCTATAACAATTACTGAACTACCTATCCCCTATAAATTAATCTACTTACTTTTTGAACCATTTATACTATGGGTTGCAGTTAACTTCCTTACTGTAATTAAAGCTCTTTATTTTGTTTTAAATCTGATGCCTGATAACTTTACTTCATTTCCTCTTAATTCTGCTTTTGTGAGGCATTCCCTTCTCACCTCTGGGTCAAATTTGGTATAATTTTGCAGCAGTACAGTTCCATTGGTGCAGGAAAAATGTACTCAGTGCAAATAGGCCTTCACATGGTGCAAACAGGCCTTCACATGTTGATATGAAGAAAAAATGAAAAGATCCCTCCCCTCTCCCCTCCTCCTCCTCTCCTCCTCCTCTTTCACTTAAGAAGATACAGTAAATATTAGTAATGGTACAGTACTGACTTGCAGCTTTAATACAAATATCTGATGAAGGGACTTTAGGATGTAGAAGGACTGAATTTATAAGGGGCAAGCTGTAGTTAATCTACTAAAAATGGTGGGGGGAGATGTAAACAGGGGAAAGACAGAAAATCACTACTGTGTATTTTATCTCTACTATAAAAGATCATCCTGCTATTGTGTGACCTTACTTCTATCTTCTGTTTTCAGATATAAAAATATGTAGTGCCTTTCCCCCACCCAGTGATCTACATCTTCTTTGTACTATTTTTCTGTTGGTTTAAGCGGGTCTGTTTTTACATCTACTCCCAGAGATAATTGACTGGGTTGGATTGTAAAAACAATTTGATTGTTTGACAAGGTCTCTCCCTGTGTATTTCCAAAACTGTTCCCACATAATTTCAAACCATCCTGAAACACTGAAGCACGACCTCAGGTTATGCTCTTATCAGAGCACACAGGGTAAGCAGGCATGGGCCTGTTCCGTACTTGAATGTGAGATAGGAAAAGGAAGAAGAGCTGAGAAAATAGCCTTCCCTCCGTGGAGCTCGTGCTATTCCAGAGTGAAGACAGGCGTCTGTACACTCCTGACGGAAATGCTCTTAGGGCTTAATATATAATAAAAAAGAGTTGCTGACACATTTTTGCAGCGGCAGGGAAGTATCTTTAAATTTTCTCAGTGCACTGGCCCAAGTCCTGCTCTAGAAGGTATTTCTAGCTGAAAATTGCCTTGTACAGGTACACCTGAGGGAATTTCTCTTAGCCTACCAATATTTAATACTTGTTCAGTGTCGCTGGTATGAAATTCTAGAACACAAAAGCAGAAGAGACATGAAATCATCCAGTCCTTTACCAAATCAGGCAGGATTGTTCTATGTTATGTCACTTCTAATGTTTTGCTGATGTTAACTTTGAATGTGCCGAGAAATATGGATTCCATCGCTTCCCATGGGAGCCTGTTCCAAAACCTCTATATAGTCACTCTCAGAAAGTTTCCTTGATGTCCAGCCTTTAATTTCCCATTCTTAATTTAACTCCATTATATTCTTTGTTATTATATGCTGAATGGTAGCAGATGGCCAAGGCCTTGTAGTTGGCTTCCTGCATTAGAGAAATGAGTTAAATGTTGCTGTATACATTCACCTCTGCAAAACATGAAAAGATAATTAATTCAGTCAACAGTGGAAGTGTAATAATCCTTGATTATCTGGATTTCAGTAAATTATAGGGCACCAATGAATTAAACTGATTTCTCTAGACTTCCTATCTTCTAGAATTAGAGGAAAATATATTATGCTAAAAGAATTAGAGAGCTATAAGGTGAATTCCTCAGTTTTGGGAATCTTACAAATAGCCTGGTAAAAAGCTGCAAAGACCACAGGCAGGCTGTGAGTCACTGTTTAGATGCATGAAAAGAGCAAATGGAGCTGTTCTGCTTCTCTGGGGTTGAGAGATAATTTCAGGCAGGAACAGGCACAAGAAAGGACAAAATCCTGTTTAATAATCAGGGAAGGGGGGGACACTATTCTCTCCAAAGCAAGAAGAACCTGACATAATTTAACAAACTGAATCATGACAGTAGATACAGTTGATATGTAAAAATATCAGCAAGGAGCCAGAGCCGGAGAAAGTGAGATAAAAAAATAGTGGTGGCATGAGAACTAGTTAGTTTAAGCTGGGCTTAAATAACTTTAGACAGGAAGTTAGAAAGCAAGTAGTGAGATTCTGAGGTAGCGTACAGTAGGGCTAATACAGGCAAGAAATATAACTGATTTGGGGAGAGAGCTTGATGAATGTCTGTGGTGCAGTTGGCAAATCTCGATGACTGAGGCAGTCCATTCCTGTTCTATATCTCTGTATTTGCCCCTTAAAGATTTCGTGGGCATTATATAGTCAACTTTGATAAAGAGATGCACTTCAAGAGCTCTACCTTGAAAGGAAACAGCTTCAGCAGGTCAGAAGGATTGGCATAAATGTAAGAGCAAAATTCCAAAGAAAGAAATGGTGAGCTACTTGGCTTTATTAAGAGGAGATGAAGCAAATAGTGGAGATGGTCTCATAAACCAAAGGAGCCTGAAGTTAAAATAAAGGCTAGCATGAAAGTGCAAAGAATTAAAATGAGATATAAAACAGAGAGACACTTCACTAAAGAAGCTAAAAGACAACCTGGAAGTTTCCCAAATAGGGGTGAAGGATGATCTGAAGGCAAAAATTGAATCTTTGTTGGAACAGCAAGTTGAAAAAGTCCAGATGGAGTGGGAAGTCTGATTGCAACGTTCCCCATCTGGAAATGGGATTAATCTAGCAAGTCATACTAGTGAACAACAACCATCCTGACTGCTGAGAACCTGATCAGGAAGCTTTCCATGAACCAGAGGGTGCCAGAAAAGTGTGGATAATTTGGAATTGGCTAACAGAAATAACCTGCAACAGGCACTTGAGCTGAAAAATCAGCATGTGAAAGTAAGCAGAAGCAAGGGCTACTGTGGAAGTAAAGTGAATGCCTGGATGTAAAAATGAACTTGTTGGGAAACTGTTTTTTTGGTTGTTTTTTTTTTTTTTTTTACTTAGTGTGGGTCCTGCAAACTTACATTTTCCCAGCTTGAATAACAGAAACACTTACTGAAAATCCCAGGGCAACTGACTTCAGCATTGTACCCTAGATGAATGGTGAGGAAAAGGAGCACTTCTAGTCACCTTTCGAGGTAGCCCAGCTCTGATGGTGCTTCAGAATTTGTACTCGGACTCAGCTGTTCAGATCTGCTATAAGGCCATGATATATATGTCGAGGACAGCCATCCATGTGATTGGGCTTGGATACTACAAAAAGCTGGATAGGAGAAGAGAGGCACACCTGAGGACACTCGCGTTCTTACAACATGGAGATGCCACAGAGCCTGACAAGACACATTAGCAGTGATTGGGTTTTGTAGTCAAAGTAAAGGAAGCAAGCCAAAGGCATTCTGGGGATCTGTAAGATTTGCCATGGAAGTTGAATATTTTATTACTGAAAGGAGTCAGATGATAGAGCTACCACAGAATCTGCTTGTCTGAAACTCTAGGAGAGCAGTTCTATGTTTAATAGACAGTGGAAAAGGAGATTCTGATATGGTAACCGGTATTTGTAGGTAAAGAGAAAAAATACCATATTTGGTTTATAAACCAAGAACAAATTTATATCAATGCCAAGATTAAAAGACAATTCAGTTAAATGTAACTGTCATGAATGATAACTGCAGATTGGTTTTCAAAAGTAGAAAACCAGCCAGGATGTATTAGTATATATCAAAAACTCCCAATATAGTTTATGAAGTTCTTCCAGACTGAAAGTCAGACTTTGGAGGTACAAGCAGTGGTTTGAGTTTTTGTTTTCGTGAGACAGATGAGTAGCAGTAGCCAAAACTGGTTTATTAAAATGTGTAACTGTCTCTATGAAATGTGCAGAAAGGTCATAAATTAGTTACTGGATGAAACATGCTAAAAAAACTTAAGCAGGAGCTTTGGAAATAGAACTTCTAATTGTTCTGAAATGCACATGGAAGTTGTCTGTGGCAAAACTGGAAAAAATTAATTTGAAAATGGAGTCTCTAGAATTCAATTGCAAATCAGAACAGCTAAAGTAGCAGATAAACTAATGATTGCCTTGGATTTTGCTGTCTCTGTAATGAATGCAAGGCAAAGTTGTTTTACAGATACAGTCTATGAAAACACCCTTCAGACTCGTGATTGACATGGAAGAACTGATTTGTGGGCAGCTGGTTTGCAGACAGCAAGTTCTGCTCTCCAGGGCAACTATCATAATGGCGTAGACATCTTGTAGTAGCTTTACAGTAAAGAACAAAAAAAAGAGGAATGACTGCATACTATTTGAAGATTCTGTGCATTTTTGCTTTTAAAGTTCTGACTGATTTGAAAAAGGATCAGATTTTTGATCATTTGCTGAGCCTAAGTGACAAAAAGCAGATGATAAAAAGAAAAAAGAGAAAAAAAAAAAAAAAAAAGAAAAAAAACAACCCCAACCCTCCCATTACAAAACATGGGCAATGAATCTAGTAAGCATAGATACAGGAGAAAACTCTAATGCAAAAAAGGAAGGGAAAAAAAACACCTACAAGTTTGTGTTGATTTTATTCTAAGGTCATATTGTAGATTTATAGGAGAAATTACAAGAGCAGGGACTTTCTTCTTGTTATAGAATCATAGAATAGTTTGGGTTGAAAGGGACCTTCGAAGCTCATCTAGTCCAACCCCCTGCAATGGGCAGGGACATCTTCAACCAGATCAAGTTCTGCTTCTTAGAAAGAAGGAGGTATTCTTTTTTATAATTTAGTAGAGATAAGTTGTATAATACCATGTGGGCCCCATGCAAGATTGTAAGCACAGAAACCTGCCATCTAAACAGCCAGTTCATTGCTGACCAGCAGGAAAGAAGAAGTAAATTTTGAAGAAATATGTAGAGACAGAGATGTGCCTTCAGCTAGTTCTTGGGCTTTACCCTTGGCTGTGATGCAGAAGAAAATGACAGAACCATGTTTTGTATGGCTATTAACATCCAAAATCAATACCTTTAACTTAAAAGGAATTATTGTTTATTACAATGAATAAATAGCACCCTTAATGCTATAGTACTTGTTTTTCACCTTGACTGTTAGCAGTTGATAGTGTCAAGTGGGTCTGCAGGATGGGGGAAAGTACACTATCAAAAAAACTTTGGAGGCAATTCAGAGCAAGAGGTCTTTGGCTGGGAGAAGTTGAGTAGCTAGCAGAAAAGGCAGTCCACAGTATTTCTTTCTCCTATTCTGCACAGATTCATCTGCTGTGCTTAAGGTAAATGACCTGGTTTTGGAAGAAACTCAACATTTTTAACAGCCTTATTCCTAGCACAAATAATCTGAAAATGCATATATTCTGTTCTGCAGAACAGGAGGAAGAATGCCTAGTGGATCGTGAGTTGCTTCCAAAAGAGGTCTTTTACATTGCACACACAATCTATGAATGGCAGAGTTTCCACTATAGGCAAGAAACTTGTGGCTGTACAGAACTGTCAACTCAACAGCCACCCACCTGTGTTCCTAATACAGAAAGTTTATTTACGCACTGGAACAGGCTGCCCAGAGAAGTTGTCGATGCCCCATCCCTGGAAGTGTTCAAGGCCAGGCTGGATGGGGCTTTGAGCAACCTGGTACAGTGGAAGGTGTCCCAGCCCACAGCAGCAGGGTTGGAAGTAGATGATCTTTAAGGCCTCTTCCAACCCCAACCATTCTATGATTCTATAATTGACCAACATTGCAAAATCATTTCAGGTGAAAAGCTGTACAAGTGGACAAAAGACTGTTTAATTTTTGATTTTCGGTGTTGGAAATGGTTGTTACAAGTTCTTCTCCCTTCACCTATCCCTTTTCAAAACCCTTTTTGGCTCATACTGGGCACAAATTCTAGAACTTATGGTTCCATGCCAATGTTGACACCACAGACTTAGATGATGATGTCAGTAGTATGGAAAGAACTTACACCACTCAACAAAACCCAAACATTTAGAGATACTTAAGTATCTACAGTATCATCACTGTCATTTATATAAGAGAAAGTTTGAGGATGGGACAGATTGAGTGCCTTGGTAAAGTTCTGATTGCAAGCTCAGCCCTAAGTGGAACTGTGAAGAATATGTTAGCAAAAAAAATGTGTCCTCAGAAGATTTTTGTTTTCTCCTTTCATGTAGTTTACAGAAGGACAAATGTTTATGGCATATCCACTGGGACAACTGGAATGATCTCCAGTTCAGTTAAAAGCTTCCCGGACAAGAGCATCATGATATGTGAATTGAAAAGGTGTTTACCAGGTGGAATTTAGTGTCATCTTTGGATAACACAATGCTGGTAGCAGATAGTAGTAGCCTGAAAGTTAAAGATGAGATACAGGATCAACAAGGAGTGGGAAGAAACAGCAGGTGATTAACTAGAGGTATCAGTGAAAGAAAGATTCAGCTGTGCCAGTTAAACTGTTGCACATTTTGGGATTGGGAAATCCCTGCTCAAACTGAAGGAAGAAGTTTACTCATCATTGACAAAATGGAAAACAAGTGCAGGATATGCCATGGTTGTACGGCAAAGAATTTCTGCCTAGGAGAAAGGTGGATCCAGTTTGCTACAGCATCACTGAGAGCAGCAGTGAAGCACAGGGCTGCTCATGGGTTTGCACATCAGCATGGAGGAGAAGCTTATCAGTCACTATTAGCTGCTAGCAGTTGGCCATTTTTTGAGATGGCTGAGGATACACAAAACAAGGAACCAAGAGTCTTGACAGTAGCAAACACTGTAATGAATTCTTTACTAGGTACAGGATCCCATGCAAATTGCACAGAAACATAAGGGAAAAATTCTGTCAGGAATCTGCAATTTTGAAACTTTTCAGTCAAAGCTGGGGTTTAGCTATGTACCTTTGTAGAACACCACAAAAGGGACTGCAATCAGCATATAATATTCATTCTGATCGCATACAGAAGTCATTAAAGCTATAATGTGCCTCAGCATTCATTCAGTCCAGGTGTGAGCCAATGATCTACATTTATGTCATGCACACTGCATGGATCTGCATGGATCTTCTGACAGGAATCGAAGAGATTTGGACCACTTGATTGATGCAGTAACTGTCTTGATTTGAGGAGCTCACATCATTCTGAGGAAAAACTCATTATATTCTGTCATAAGTTAAAAATGCTTGATGGCTTATAACATGGGCAGAAGCTTTTAAGGGGGTGGGAGGGAGAGGGAGGAGGGAGTGTGATACTGTCCCAGAGGGTTAGGAGAAATTAGGGGGTAAAAAACAATGGTGAAGAAATTCAGAGAGTACTTCTGTCCAGTGCTGACCTGAAGAAATGGATTGGTGAACAAAGAAGCCAATGGACAGAAAGTTGAAAGGAAATTGGAAAAAGGAGGAAAAACCACAAGGGGAGTTTGAAAGTTGTTTGAATGTCTCCTGACATAGAAACACTGTAAGTGGGTTTTATCTGACCAAGTGCAGACATCTAACTCTAAGATAGTCCATTGAGTAAGTAGCCTAGTAGTAATCAAAGGAAATCTCCTAATCAGTATCATCAGTAAAGTGAAGAGTGAGTTATCTCAGCTAAAAGAAGACAGTTAACATAGGTCACATGAATCAGATCCTGAAAGAACCTACTTCTTTCCACTGACTGTCAAGGGTGGCAGGTTCAGATGTGAACGTCTCCATGCTATTCAGATGTGAAGTCAGCTGAGATGAATCCAGCCCAAGCCAGTCCTGGTACCGTTGCTGTTTGGGCTCTTGGTGAGTCATAAAGAACATCACTGTCAAGGATTCCGTCAAGGATTCTGTCGATGTATGGGCAGAGCAGAGACAGCTCCCAGTGAAATGCAGCCTAATTGGGGCATAAAAGCAGTGGTATGTTTTAGATAAATCTGTAAAAGCAATTAAGCACTTTTTCTGGAATATAGAGCTGAAATAATAAGAACCACCACACGAATTACACAACATATGCAAGGCCAGTTAGGAATCTAAGCTATGTGGGCAAGCAGGTTTGACTGAAATCTGAATGGAATTGTGGAAGAGCCAGTGGTGTTTGAGGAGATATCTGTGAGAGAAGTGATGGGGAGCAGCACAAATACTTACAGACAAACAAGACACACACCGATGTCAGTAGGAACATCCACAGCAAAATACTGAGAAAGCTAAGAGTTTCTGGTGGAGTATTTGGAATAAGTCCTAGAGGAAAACTATATCCTGTTTGATTTGTTCAGGGAAAGGGGATTTTCTACACCTTTTTATGAAGCAAAACAAAGAAATACATGACTTCCAGCATCACTTCATGTCTTCTTGCCCCTCCTCACCCAGCCTATAAAAATTAATACAACTACCCTATTATTAAATTTTTGGGCAAAAATCACTATAAACTAGTACATCCTGAGAAAGTCATGTCTGAAAAACATGGTTTTCTTCTACATATACATAGTTAGATACATAGCAGGAAGATTTTGGCTGTAATAAAATGCAAGGCCTAGGTCTGTGAGTATCTTGCTACCCCTAAAAGCAAGGGATGAGCTTGAAAGTTAAAGCTGTCAGGAAATGCCAGTGTATAATATCTTTGGGAGTATCATAAATCAATTGAGGCTTTCCAGAGTGGTATGAACATCTCATAATACTGTTTAGTGTTCAGATAATAATTAAGAAATATTTTTTAATCCACTTGGAATACCAATAACTGATATGGATGCAAACTAGGTGCTAGTTTGTGCTAGTACGACTTCTACCGACTGGCTCCATGGAACAGGCTAACTAGCCGTTTAGTTGACTCTGGCATAAAGCCTGGCACTTCTTAGGTGAGGGTGAACAAAAATTTTAGCTCTTTTACAGGGTTCACTATAAAGTGTGGAAAACGCATGCTTTTTCACAAAATGTTAAGACCGTTAATGGAAGCCCGGTTGTTTCTGGTTCTTTTGGAGTGCTTTTTGTTGAACAGGCTAACTGCATTCTTCATGTGCAAGAAAGGAGCATGGCATGGATTTCAGGTTAGAGAACATAGGGTCATGTTGAAGGCTTTGAAATTCCAGTAAAAAAACACAAGAACCTTTGAATATGTGTTAATTTGGAGGCAGGGGGATGCTTTTTCAGGTGTTCTGTTTGAATCAAAGTATAATCAAACAAAATTTTCCTGACTATTCTTTATTTTTGACCAGCTTCAATGTGAGTACTTGAGTAAATTTCATCTAATATTAACTACGAGTAATAGATATTTCTTATGCTCATTAGAGGCAGTACATTTTTGGCTACCTTGCAAATATATTATTGATCACTTCAAACAATATGCTTCCATAACTGATATTGTAATTTCAATGACAGTATATCTCAGGAAAAAAGAGCTGATGCTTTTTAACTCTGCTTTATTTGGCTATACATTTTTCACATGATTCTTACACGTGCTGCTTTTGCAAGGACAGAATCAATCAAGTAATTTTTAAAATGCAGAAGATGGCTGCTGGAAAATCTTAAAAACTTGGTGTGCAGTTTAATGTGCTGGGTTGATCTGAGTGCCGTGTTACATTAAGAAAAAAGTATCTCAAAACATGCTCAGGATAACATCTAAACAGAGAGGATCAGAGGTATATAAGTATCTTCTTAATGTAATGGTATTTTCCTTAATTTTGTTTACGTATTTATATTATGGCTCCATCAAATGAAAACCACCTTGGAAACATAGCTTAAAAATTGGAAGTGCTTTACTGGTTTACATTTTCTTACAGCTATCGCAGTAGGTTATAATAGCTCCATACTTCAGCTGGCAAAAATCAGCATGGCTTCATCAAACTAAGCCAATTTATAAGGCAAATAAGAGGATCTACCTTTAAATCAAAAGTTAATATTTTGCATTTGGTTTATTTGTATTTTATATTTAAATTTTTTACTTAATTGCCTTTTTGTTTCTCTTTTGCTGTCTGATGCTGCTCAGACGCTATTGCTTTGAAATGAATGGGGCTATTTAAGTTAATAAAGACACAGCTGCCTCTGTATAGATTCAGTGTTAGTAAGCTATGGATAGATTTAAGTGATTTGTGACACTAAAGACATCCTGCACCTTATGTAATTTAAACACCAGAAGAATTAAATAAGGAGGGGCCTGTGCATGATATCAGTTCTTGTGGGAAAATATGCTTCAGTGACTTACTGGCACTGGTTTTGGAATGTGGCATTTAAAAGTACCTTTTTACAGTGGGAAAGAATTTGGTCAAGAATAAACAGTCTGACCTTGTTAAATGGACCAATGTCTGTATGTAACCCAGTTCCAGAAAACTAGTTTTCACCAGCCTGTGAAAAAAATATCAGTTTATAAAAAATGCAATTGGATTTTGTAGAGGAAAAAAAAAATGTAGATGCAACAGAGTGAAAAATAAATTGTTATAACTGGCTATGAGCATTAATCATGTTTTGAACCATAACTTCAGAGGACATTAAAAGCAGACAGTGTCATACGCTGTAGCCAGATGAATTCGAGTCATATATGGGACAAGTGAGTAATTTTTCAACAGAAATCAAAGCCATTTGTATTACCATCAATATCCAAAAATGTAAAAACCGTGGGTTTGTAGTAAAACTGCATATATGTTATGATCTAAGATTTAAGCAGGAAGCTTGGCATCTCCAGACATAGTCATTTGAGTAGCAAGGATCTTTTGATACAAAGAAAAAAAATGCTGAACAAGGAAATCACTCCATTTGGGGTTTAGCTTCAAATTTTGCTGAAGGTGAACTGGCACACTATTAGTGAATCTCTATTGTATAAAATCCTAACTTCAATACAGTCAATGGAAAACATCCCTTTAACTTTATTGTGGCCAGGATCTTATTCCAGGTTTTGATATTCTAATTGAAAAATACAAACACTTTCTCTGAACGCGGCTTTGGAGGAGTGGAGTACACAGAGAACAGCAATGACCTTCTGAAAAGGTGTTGATGTAAGTGCCTGTCCAGTTCATGGGCTTTGGTCGTAGAACTCCCACAGGTACTTTGTAGAATACAGCCTCTTTTTTTAATTTTTTTTTAATTTATTTTTCTCCCTACTGTTAACGTAACAGTGTCGAAATAACATACTAAGCTTCTCAAGAGCTTGCAGGTGATCCATTTTTTTAATGCAAGAAGGAATAAAAAATCTTACGATGGTTCAGGAATATGAAGTAATATTGAAAGACATTGTTGAACAATACTTTGGGAACATAATTTAAAAACTACGGTAGCCGGTTGAGATCCAGCAACGCAACAGTCTTTGCTGCATAAAAATGAAAATGTATCCATAACTGCATTTATCAGCAAAACTACTGAAATAGTAACATTTCCATGCTATAAAATTAAATTTGAGGTAGGCAGTCATAGATGCAGCTGTTTAAAAAGCAGCATTAGAAAACACAAGTGAATCAAAGAACAAAACTATGTTTGCATCAAGTAAGTTCAGATTAAAAGTAAGAAAGTGTGTGCATTAGGTTTCGAGAAGTTTGGCTAAAGAATCTGTATTAAGCCAGGAAAGAAGAAAGCCTCTCTCAATGTAAATACTGTTTTTGGATTTTTATAGTCAATGTAAACATCTTCTGAATGTAGCCTGAGTTTCCTGAATTCTGTCTGGCTCTACTTTGTGTTTACAACATCAGCTATATATTTACCCTGCAGAGATTTCTTGAGGCCCTAAAAGGGGGTGGAGTTCCCATCCTGCTGAGAGGAGGCTCTGTGCATATGCTATGTATAGTCACATTTGACGCATTGACTCCTGCACTGCTCCAGTGTCAAATCGTCAGGTTCTCAAAATGGGAGGACAAAAACTACAGCTGTTCCTAGAATTTACTAGCAGTGATACTTTTTTTCCCCAAAATTTGATTTTTCTTTTTTTTTTCTTTTTTTTTTTTAACTTCATGTGCACACGTTCTCATTTCCCTTCTGAGTGATCCTGTTTGTCACTCAGATCTGCCTGATAGCTCCAGCCCTCACCTTTTTCAAGAAATTTTATTACCAAGAATGCATTCACCAGGAAGGGATTAAGGAGTTGCTATTTACCATTCTCTACATCATTAGTGTGCAGGATAGTGTGCAAACACCAGGTTGTCTGAGAGGGTAACTGCTGTGCTTATGCAGAACATACTGTTCCCGCAGCTGATACACCACAAATGTAATCTGACTTTTGCAGTCTTAGCAAGCAAAATGCATAGATCTTTCAAAAACTCTTGGATTCATACTGGACTGAGGAAACTGTCAGACTGATTGGAAATAAAGATACTTATTTTAAGTGGACACTAATTCTTATTCATATTGAGTATTCGGTGTCACTTCATGTATTATGTCACTACCTCCTGGGTACTCCACTAGTAAGTTTTTCTTATTATTGTTCACACAAAGGGGTAAAAAATAAAATAATAAAGTAAGAGAACTATGAACATCTTCCCTATTATGGGCACATACAATCAAAAGTACTCAACATATCTGAAGCTTTTTAAATAATTAAAAATCAAAGAAGTTTTTTTCCTCCATACCTTCAATAACATCACAAGCAGTGGCAGTAGGCTACAGTACACAGATAACTAGTATGAAAGAATGGAAGGCATTTCATCCTTATCCTGAAGAACAGCTGAAGGTGAAGGGAACCATGTATTTTGTATTTAATATGCATTGAAGTAGGCTCTCTGTCCACTTGCTGCTTTCTATGAAATTGAAATGAGTTAAGGTTTTAATACAGTTGATATCCTGGTTTTCATTTTCTTTTGCAGTGTTGCTAGTCAAATCATCATGACAGAGAATTTTTCACCTTGTACCTTGAATAGATTTACATTAGATTAATAACCTGAATAACTCAACAGACTGTAGCTGTAATGAAGCCCAGAAGTCTGAAAAGATGGCATGAGTATTGAACAGACAATCGTATCTGTTGGATCTAATATTTTCTTCTGAGTATTCCCTACATGTCCTTTAGGCTCTGGAAATGATTCGGAGATAAGAACACAAGCCTCTCAAAAATTCCTGGTGAGGTGCATGCTGAAATGGAGAAGAGAAGCCCCTTAATCTTGATTCAACATTCATTTCAGGACTGAAATGTCCTGCTCTGAACACTGCTTTGAGTATTTCCAAGAATTAATATGTCTATATAAACACCTTGTCCGAGTGAGGAGCTCAACAGAACTCTTCCTGTGTGCTTCCACCACAATCCTCAGGAAATCTCCGATTGCGTGACATGTATATGTATACACATATGTATGTGTATGTGTGTATGGATATGGATATGGATATGGATATGGATATGGATATGGATGGCATCGAGACAGTATTTACACTGTAAAGGATTCCAGATTTGGTCAGTAGAATTGAGGATGATGGGCTGTAAAATGAGGGAAGTTATAGGACTGTCCTGTCAGGCTAAACTCATTCGGGGAAGCTCTGGATTTATGTTCTGACGTCAGGAAAGAACTTGTCTACAGTTAAGCCTTTGCTGTCATAATTCCCTCAGCAGAAACGATTCCTTTTGACGCTTTTTCATCATAGAACAGAACATCTTTGTCCAAGAGCTGTAGAAATTTGAATCAAGATCTAGTTTTCTTTCATAGCCTTTTTGAAGACGTTTTATCATATTATATATTTATGGCCAAGCATTAATTTTTTTTTTGCTATGATAAATTTCTAGTTAATATATTAATTCTTTCTATTAGTCAAATAATTATTTTAATCAAGGATTTTAACAGTATCTCATATTCTGCAGAGGAAATAAGATTTCTTTCTGTGAGTGTACTACTCTGCTTTGATATTGATAAGCATCCATGTGTAGTTATGCATATTGCTCTTCATTCTCAGGGTTTTATCCTCAGGAATGTAATTTAAAATCAGGTAAATTAAGTTATTGAGTTTTCATATTAGTATTCAAGCTTATTTGATCAGGAAGTGAAATGGGAAAGAAGTTTGGGATTGTAGGAGGAGCTTGACCTCTGTTACATCTTTAATGACTTTTAATACTGTAATAATTGTTTAAATGGTAGTATTCTGGCTAGAATACAGCCAATCCCACCTCTTTGTTTGAATTCTGCTTAATACAATTCCTAACATCTTTGTTTCCTGCAAATATTGTATATTTGATGGCACGTCCCTAGCATTCTGCATAAAGTAAATAAAGGGAGCTGGGAGAAAAGAGGGCAAGAAGAAAGTGAGGAGGCATATAAAGACTGGGACAGTCATTGCATTGACAGGGAAAATGAGGCCATACTAAATACAATGACAAAGACTTTTTTTGTTGGTTTGTGTTTGGCTGAGTTTTTTTAACTTCTTGTTGCTTTAGGCCAAGGAGTGTTTGAATTCACTTTTATTTCCAGTTGCTGCTCTGCCTTCTGGACAGAAGATGCTACTTTTTTATTAAGCGAGCAGTTTAATTTGCCACATAGCTGAAATTCTTTCCAAGTGAATATTTGAAATATTATACCCTGAATTTGCAATTAATCTGACAAATGACACAGGTTTTGTTCTATTTCCTGCTAAAGGTGCTTCACAGACAGAATCATTCCAGCTCAATTAACTGCTATTTTAGAACTAAGTAAAAGCTATTCCAGAAACTTTTTAAGTCTTGCCCTCATCTAAAAACATCATGACTTGTTGCGTTATCTTTGTGCCCATGTCGCCACAATAGAAAATCTCTTGTTCTGCTTTCCATTCCTCTGATGGGTTGGTGCATGAACTAATAAAAACCACTAATGTGTGTTGATCACTTGCAGACTTAACATGACAGTACACCTATTTAATAAAAGAGTAAAGTTCAGTAACATTTCCTTAGTTGCTATAGAAACCATTGCATCTTATACAGGATACTTGACTGCTTTCGGAACCCCATCTTCTGATATACCAAGTGGCTTTCTTTGCGTCCTTAATGTCCTCATCGTCAGTTGAAACTGCAATCAAAATCAGGCAACAAGAACTTAAATGCTGCAACTTGAAGACAGGCAAATTCTATATTGGCTTTATCTACTCGAATGACAACCTACTACAATTGGATTCCTTGGGACATTCTGCAGCCACAAAGAGGTAAACTGCCCACAGGGCCCCAGTTCAGTGGGCTGAAATTAACTCAGACGATGGGACCTTACAGCACCAGGTGCTTTCCCTTGGCAATCAAATGCGTTTTCTGAGTTGGGGGGAGCTAACTTTTGCATCACGTTAGGAGGTTCAGCACTGATCTAACTTCAGCTGAAAAAAAATGGCACCGTTTTCTGGAAAAGCAGAACTGACAAAGCACTGCCTATGTACCTAAGCCTGCACAGTCAAAATCCCAGCTGACACAGTATTTTGCGTCATATGCTGACCTTAGTATGAAAGGGAACTTCAATTAGATGCCTATTGTGTTTTCAAATATAGAAGAATGGCTTTGTGTTCAATGGATTACCCCACTGAATAAGACAAGGAAGCAGATGCTGCAAGGGCATATAGAAGGCAAGGATTTAATTTCTCCCATTTTATTGTAGTTCAGAATCTATTCCATGTACCAGAGCAATTAATACATAAAGTAAAAGCCCACAAACATGTTAAGACCATGAGACTTTCCCAATAGAAGTACTGGTACCTATGTATAATGAAACACCCAGCACCTTCCATGTCCCAAAAAGAAAGGATGGGGGAGGGAGGAGAATCATGAAGGGAAGTCTTTTTATTTTCTTCTTTTCACATGAAGGTTTATAATTAAAGGGGAGAGTAAATTAATTACATGAATATTAAAAGGTTACTCTTCTATTCTAACATTTGGTCACAAGTTGTCTAATGAAAAGGAATGCAGGCTGGAGGGCTGCCATGCCTTTGCTTCTTTCTGCAGAGGGCCACAGGCTGAAGCAGTGATTGTGCGTGACAGATTCTGGGAACAATGAGCCTGCGCACAGATCATCCAGATGGAGCATGCTTTTCTAAATTACACCAACAACAGGGTGGCCCACAGGCAAACAAAATAGTTAAACAATACATAATAAAGTTTTTATTTGGTATTTCCTGTGAGCCTCTGCCAGTTGCCAGGGAGTGTACTGTATTTTTCTTTTTCTGTATTAATTGTTGACCACAACTGGCAAAGACCCAAACTAGCAGGGACAGATAAGGGGGGGAAAATGGCATCTGGACACTAAAGCCTCAAGTGTACTGGGAAAAAAAAAAGCACAAAAAATTACAGCATATATCTGGAATTTTCCAACTAACGATGTGCGGATGTGGTAGCGCTAGGGAAAAAGAGCCAAACTGAGCCTGCTTTGTTCACTAAGAGAGGCCCCCCTGTAACATTCCTTTTAGCTGTGCATATTTTGGCTTCAGTTGTGCAGTTTTAACTATATACGGTGTATGGAGCAGTTCAGTTGTTGCTGCATGAATCTAATGATTTTGTTACAAGAAATAAAATTATGTCAACGCACATGCATTTTTGCTGATGTGAGGTGTGTTTTAAATGTTAAATATAGGTGTTAAGTTTTCAGAGGGAAGAGGGAGAAAATTTCATTAAGTACAGCCCATCACAGCAACAGCTGCAAGGAGGAGACCCTCAGTAGCAGTGAATGCTGCCTTTTTAAAGTCATCAATGAAATCGGTCCTTACAGTTATCTGGTTTAGGGAAAAGCCCACAATATAGCATTTACACTTGGATAAAAACAGGAGGCTGCATAAACATGCTAGTTTGATACTGGTTTTCTGTTTTTCTGTATGAACAGTTACAGTATTCACATCTTTTTAAAGAAGTTTTATACTCCTGATTTACTATACGCAATGCAGTAAGTGATTTTGCTCCTACCGGTACGCAGCAAAGAAGAGAATAAACACGAACAGGTTGCTGTTATTTTTTTCTACAGGTAAAAGAGCCTTGCAGATAGTAGGCAGCCTCTCCAAAGAAGATGGAAGACAAGGTAGACAATGTAGACAATCAACTGAACTAGGCAGTGATAGGGTTTGCAGCTACAGCAGGTTTGTAGTTCAATTGATGGGGAAGAAATTATTGTTATGAGCTTAAATTGTCACATATTTCGATGGCATTTTGGGATGTACTTGGACTGTCTTCCAGTGACCAGTGCCCTTGTTGCCACAGACTTGTTTTCATTTCCCAACTCACATGCTCTTTCTGGCATTAAGTAGTTTTATTCCTTTGTTTGTGTTTTTGGTTTTAGGGCAGATTTTTTTGTGATTGGTTTTAGCTGCAAAATATGGAAGTCATCTATTCCATTATTTCTTTGTATATGTGCAGGTTTTTTTTCTGTAAGAAATGCAACGTATACCAAAAAAATGGTTCTTCACTTGGAATTATATTCATATATGCACACTGGTTATCAGCAGGACTGAACCTATGGATCAGTCACATAGATTTCTTCAGCTTGAGCTAGCAGAATATCTGGCTGAACTGGGTGTCTGTCATAAATAGCTGATTAAGCTAGGAGAAGGCAGGATGTGTTTGCAGTGGATTTCTCAGATTCCCACTGATCTACCAACACACAACTACTGCTGTTCCTTCCTCTCGGACCTGTATTCCTACCTCGTCTCCAGCCCAGACTCTCTACTAAATCTAGCTCGCACCCCAAATCCTCTGTGAAGTCTGCCCTCCCACTGGGCTGCAGACATGCCCCTCACCAACCTCAGAGTCTCCACTGCTTTCAGCTTCAGGCCTTGCTCAGCAGTACCCATCTCCTTTACAAGTTTTTGTCTGATCCCAGCGTCACACACCTTATGGTCATTTTTCCGTCTTGTTCCCTCCATAGCTCATAGTCTTCTTTCTCAGACAGTGTCAGTTACCCCAGTTCTCCACAGACGCTCCCACGACCCGTTGTTCTTCAGCCCCACAAGGGGATGTCTTAATCCCTTCTCCTAATCAGGCTTTCATACTCTTCTCCCAGTGCGTCCATGTATTTTCGTCTCTGTGGCTGAATTTGATGAATCTGACAGATTCCTCTGCAAACATGGGATAAACCATTTATAGAGTAGCAGGCTTTCTGTAGTCAAAAGCTTGAGATGCCTTGATGTCCTGCTGAGCCCCCCAGAGCTGGCCTGAAGCTTGCTCGTTGAAAACAAAACCTTCCAAAGTTCAATGATTATACACTAGTATAAATCCTTACTGAGCATGTGCTGGTTTTCAGATATATGACATGGCCAAATTTAGAGCGAAGTTTTACAAGGATGGCAAGAGGCACCTCCTTGACATAGAGGCCAAGTTCCACAGTCCTTCTTCCAAAACATGAGGGCACCAGAGCTTCTCAAAAAGAAGGTCACCAGAATTTAAGATAGGCAAAGCATATATTTTTCCCTGACCTCACTCATGGAAACCCCTGAATGGCTTCAGCAGAAACCTATTCCAATAAAACTGAGTATATTTCAGAGATATCCAGCATGGAAAATGTTATTGTAATCAGTGATATTTTGGTGAAGTTAACAACTGCTGAAAACAGAATCTTGTACAGATAACTTCAGTATCAGGCCATACTAGGAGCTTGAATGTATTATATATGTGCTGCTCCTGATGGTCGTCCCCTACCAGAAGGAATATGCAGAGTTCTGAGAGATTCTCAAAGGATTCTTTCTGTTTCCCTCAGTAAAAGCCAAGGTGCAAAATCACTCAGTTTTTACTAATATATGTGCTGTTTCCTATGCATGGATCCCTTCCTCATGCTCTTATAACCAACCATCGTGTATCCTACCACATGTGGAAACGGATTCTTATTCACGTTAAAGACCTTCTACACATTTCCAGTCCCTCATGGCGGCTATAAATGTAATTTATTCACAGTTAGGGACATCAGTAGGAAACAAGCTGTCAAAGTGGTGTAAAAACATTAAATGAAGAAAAGGGTCAGATCTCTAGTATTCAAGTTACTTATCACTGACAGGCATGAGACATCTTAAGTCCCACTGAAGTCAGTGAAGTTCAAGAGTAGACCTATGCTTAGCAACATAAATGTCCTAATACCAAAATTAGTTTCCAAATTACAGATTCAACTTTTTATGTCATGAACATGGAAAATCATATATTTGTAACCTGGTGAGCAACTATTAATTATAAAATATGTAAAACTTCGCTGGAAGTCAGATTAATTAAAATAGGCTTCATTTCCCATAAGAACACTAGGTTCTTCTCCAATCAAGGACAAGGCAAGTCTTTTAAATTTTGAATAAGAAGCTAATTTATAAATCACCTGTTATGGGAGTGGTAAGTAATCTACTTTGCACTTGACTAAGACATAATTGATTAAAATTACATTTGTGCCTCATGTGTGAACTACAATACGTGGTGTTCTTGTGTACAGCATTTCCCGGTCAACTGTCATTCATCCAAGGTCCTAGAGACAGGAGTGGCAGGGTAGTTAAGAGACGTCATCTGCAGCACCCACATTCTTTGTCGGACTGAATATTATACCCCAGGATTGTTTTAAGGAATACTGTGAGTCTCCACATAATTGATTGCAAGGTGTGTTGCCAAACTAACACTTCAATTATTTAAAAGAAGCACTAGAGGCCTCTTTTATTGCTGCTGATAACACCTTTTCAGTAACTGGAAAGGTTTAAAATCCCTTCTGTTTTTTTTTCTTTAGTTGTGCTGTTCCCTTCTGTTTTCTTTCTGCTGGATTAAGCTAATAGGTTATTTTAGTCTAGTTCCTACTTTGTTCCAAGCAAGTTTCATTTTCAGATTTTCTTGCAGTAGCCCAAAATAAAATGAAGTCTATCTGGTGTTCAAAGATGCTTTGTAAACAAAAAAGCTTAAGAAGGGGTAATTTAGACCCATGTTTTGTAAAAGCTTCATATTACAAAAGCTGACTTGGTCTAAATTCAGCCTGAGAGTATCCTTCTAAAAACAATCATACTGTTAGTAGCTCTTGAAAACACTTAGTTTTTGATCCCAGAATCATTCATTATTTTAAACAGCAGTAACATAACCTCATGATATTAACAAAAGAAGAAAAATGTTGTAATCTAAATAAGTTATTTGTTTGCTATCATTAAAAAATTCCTTTTGCTTGCAGACTGCCACTTTCCTAGAAAAAAAAAATAGATTGTATTTATTAGATGGAGTTGTATACACTCTAGAAAACATGGGTTATTTCTAATTTCATCTTTCTAAAACTACTTTTTAAAATAGTAACAACTAAAACCAAGGGTAGATCTAAATATAAATGATTCCATGGTCTTCCTCTAACCACCCAGAGCTTCCACTGAAATTTGTAGGAACTACATGCATATTTGGAGTTAGGCTGGAACTTTTTATGAGGTATCCAGTTGGCTTTTTTAACACAGATTAATAACATTAGCCTTTTCATGCATGGCATTTTTTCCTCAGGAGAACAGATGAGGCCCCATCAGCTTGTTCTTTACCTTCTCCACTTTTAGGTTTCAACTCTTAGACCATGCAGCAGCTTTAGGGACTGGTGATCTGTGTCTGTCCCAGAGCTGTTGGCACTTGGTCTTGACTTCTCTGCAGAAGCTCTAGCTTCTAGCACTGCTGCTCTCTTCCCTCCTCAGCATCCCCAGAGCCACCCATTGAAGGATTTCCTGACTGCGTGAGGATGTTATTTACGGGGCTTCCTCTGAAACTTGATGAAGTAGGATGTTGCTCTCCCTATGTGGCTGTAAGTGCTGTGAAAGTTTTCTGGAGGTGGCAGGCGTTCCCTTGTAGGGAGTGTTTAGAGGGATTTTTACATGGAACAGTCACTTCTGAGAACAGATCTTTGTGGGGAAAAGGCATGGATGAGCATCAGGATGATGATGATGTGGAAAACTGATTATTTCAAGGTCAACTGTTAGTAAGGTTGATGTTATTAGAAGAGCTCAAGAGACAACTAGAACATTTATACTAGTTCTTGAATATTGGTTCCCATTTGAATTATTCTCCCTTTTCAAGGGTGGATTGCATATTGTGATAAACATTTTAGAAGGCCTTTTTTGTATATCCGTTTTTATAAGGACTCTTCCTCAACAGTTAGGAGCCATGAGTGACTCACAGGGGGTGTGACACAGGAGGAGACCTCCTGAATATTGTATTTTTCATTGTCAGGCAGGAGAGGAGCAAAACCTTTCCCACATTGGGTGCTCCTTTGTGGTGTATCTCCATTGTGCCAATCACAGTTAAGCCGATCTTCTATTTCAAGTGTCATTCGTCTCCCAGGGAGACGAGGTATTGCCCCTACCAGCAAACAACATTGCTACTGATTGGCCAGAGAGAACTAAAATGTCTCTCTGTAAATTGGATGTTTCCTTCTCTCCTGGAGGCTCAGTATGTTGGGGTTTCACAACCCTGGTGCCTGTAAACTGATGTCCCTTGCCTGAAGCTGAGAACATTGACTTTGTAACACGCAGGAAACAGCTAAACCCAGCTCTAAACTGTTAAAAATACACCTCAGAGCAACAGCTCTGACAGCAAATGCGGAGTACATACACTAGCCCACTCTCCCTGAACTGCTGCTGAAATCAGCGTCTGTGAAACAGGTGCCTGGAAATGGATTTGAACTCTAAGATAAAGTGTTTCCTCTCTAAGGCCTCTATGCACGCAACATGCAAGGGGTTAACAAGGGAGCTCCTTTGAAAACAGAGGCAGAAGGTCATTGGCGGCAACAGCAAAGACTCCTACAGCCTGCCATGGAGAGCCTTTCACCCGGCATTTCCCACCCAGGGGATTGTAAACATTGGCTCAAAGCCATGGAGTCCTACAGAACTTCTCTTTACTTTGAGCATATACATTTACACGTGTTAATGGAAACTGAAGCACAGCAAGTTATTCCTGTATGTCCAGAAGAAGAGAGGGAGCTTCTGTTCAAGTTGAAGAGATGAGGGAAAGAGCTATTACTCATGCTGGAATTTGAAAACATAGAGATATGCTTGTTTAGTGATACTCCACATGTAACATAGCTGCTGTTCTCAGGCAAACTTTCTCAACTCACAGGAATGTGTAGAATGCTGTCACTTAATCAGAATCCAGAAGAGCTCTTTTATCTGCTATTTGTTAGTAACTAGCAATATTGTTCTTATCTCATTGTCCTTTAGCCTGATGCAGTGCCCTCAGACATGAGAACTTGTAACATGAAAGCACTCATTACCTTGAACATTCCTGTTAGTGTTGTCTTAAGCTATTATCACTTTAGCTTAATTAAGATGCCTTGTATCAATTTTGAGAGAGATGAGGTCGCCTGTAGAAACCACTTCTACAACATAATTCTCACAAATAGAAGATTTTCTATTTTTATAAGTCTATAACTACTCTGGAGTAGAGTCTTCAGTGATCTAGACTAATTCAGATCTTTTTCATCCAAGTAATGCAATAGGTTGTCTGTTATTAATTTCCCTTGGAAGTTGACTGCTTGAAAATAACATAAATTAGTCATACAAGCTTTAAAGTTAAAATTTGGATATAAAGCCTAGCAAGGTCAAGTATTGGACCAACTGTCACATTCTGGTTTTCTGCTAAATCTTCAGATACTTTGTGTCAGTTTAGAAAATCCTGTAGTGTTTATAAGTGGAGGAAATTTTCCTTTGGGTTCTTTAAAAATCTTGGGCTTCACTTTGCACTGTGAATCCTAAGTTTTAGCTAGTGAGTAGTGTAGGGCGGAGCTGTTGCTTCTTTCTCCACAGAATAAAAGAGAGTGCCATCTTCTAGAGTTTTTATGAGTCCCATCCATCAGAGCGAGAGAGATGGAATACAAGCTGCCTAGATCCAAAGTAGAATCCAGCCTGGTTAATGTAATTAATGCCTGCTTTTATTTTTATCCAGTGATGGTCTAATGTAAAATGCACACACATTCCAGAGAGCGGTATCCAGAAACTCGGCTCCTTGCCCCTTCCAGCTGATTGTTCTTAAGCACTCAGCTACTTTCAGACACAGTCTTGCCCCATGACTCATATACTCCTGGCAGAACAGTGACTTGGCTTCAGCAAAGGCAAGGAAAGAGCAGTTACCCAAAAAACCCCCAGTCTAGTGGTCAAAGTATTTGCTTGGATGTAAGAGGTGCCCAGATAAGTCCCCTTCAGGCTGAATTTCCACTTTGAGATTAATATAATAACATCTGTACAAGATGTTCATGTGGATGCAAACACATACTGCTTCCACCACCACTCTTAGTTACAAGTTTCACCAGGTGGGACTCCATATGGACTTCTGTTGAGAACATCCAGATATCCAGGGTATCTGTCTGCCTAAACATGCATCACATGCGGTAGAGCTTCAGCTGAAACGCTGATCCATGTTTCTCCAGGACAGGCCTTGCTAATGTGTGTGACCGTCTACACTTAAGACAAACAGACACTTTCAGACTAAAAAGAAGAATTTGATGAGTAAAGGTGCCTACAAAGCTCATAGTCAGTGGATTGTGCCTAGCATTTTGTTGGTCTTAAGCTCACAAAGCTACTTAAATGTGAGACTTAGACAGCCTGAAGACTCCCCTTAATCTTTTTGTCCTTTCTATGCAGTCCTTGTTTTTGCTATGAAATTACATGTCTATAGCAGGTCCTTGTCCTGCTGATATTTACTTCAAAACTCATCTAATTTCTAATTATCTGTGATATGTTTAAGTATGTATAAACACATGCAACTGTCCACATATTGCATCTCTATGTAGGGTGTTCATATTTTTCTTTTTTATCTAGAAACCTGTATATTTCAAAGCCTTATTTCTTATTTCCTTTTAGAAATAAAGATGTTTAATGAGGATTTTATTTCCCAAATGCAATTTTAAGGAGCCCTTGAAAAGCATTTCATAGGAGTTTCATCTCTATGATATCATTTACATCTTTATTCACTTGACTTTAAAGCCATACATTTATTTAAAGCCATAGTAAAATCTACTGCATTCCATTTCAAATGTAGAACAGATTTGCAGTGTTCAGAGTTGCCTAAATTCTTTGTGTCATAGGTGTAAGAAGTTTCAGTTTCATGTCAGACATCATGGTGATAATAAGATTGAAGTCTACACCTTGTGAAGTAGTGAGGGCAGGTACGTCCCAAGAGCTGCTGCTGCAGAGAAGCTCCTTTGTTCACAACCCTGGGTTTGCTATAATACAGGAGGTTTAACTGTAAGCTATTGCTTCACATGAGCATCACTGACAGATGTTGCTCCACCAGCCTTTTTATATACTATACCAGGCTATCAATGAAATTGGTACTTTGCCTCCAGGCCCCTATTCAAGCCTTGGTAGCATGTGTGTCACTAGGAGCACAAGTTTCTACTTCCAGCAGGGGCATCACAGGCTCAATCTGGTTTGGGGAAGGAGAGTCGTCTGGCTGCATAACACTCTATCGAGTACTGGGGGAGGTCCCGCCACACTGTGCCATGCTGCTGGGGAAAGGTTACAGCTCTTAGTGGCACTGGTAGTTGAGTGCTTCTCCTAGGAGCTGATGGGAAATAGAAGTGAGCCCAATAGAAGAGAGCCCAAAGTTACAACAAGAATTGTTAACAACTGTAACTAAAATGTAGTAGAGAGATGAAAATTCATGTACGTATCAGCTTTACAAGTTATCCAGACAATTATCTTAATAAAAACAATATCTTGTAGAAGTTGCTAGCACCGAGTTTCCCCAGTCCCAAGCTGAAAAACTTTAGTTTACTCATAGTAGTCTATAACAATTCAGGATCCTAACAGAATTCTCTGTTAAACTCTGAGCTGGTGTCTACACTTGCCCCCAAATAGCACAGAGTATTTCTTTTGAGAGCAACTCTTTTGTTCAGGTCAATGTTGATGGTCGTGTTCCATTGAAAACATTTTAATTTCATCTTCTTTATCATCTAGAAACAGCTGTAGAGTCCACAGTAAAGCCTCTCACCTACAGAATTGGCAGTATTTAATCAATTCTTTGAGGCAATATTTACTTTGTGCATTGTCTCCTTTTATTAAAGGTGGTTTGAAACAAAAGGGGCACAAGTTACGTGGGAGAGAGGTCTGTTGTGACCTTCATGGTTTTGCTTTATTTCGTTTTTTTCCATTCAGAACCAAAGTCTAACACAGCGCTCCAGGAAGCGGGGAGGCTTTTTTCTCTTAACCAGACTCTGGTTTTCTAGTAGCAATGGAAAACTGGTCTTCATTATAAAGCCAAACCCTAAGTGGTAAGTCTCAGATTTTCTAGTCTTATGAACTCAGGAAGAGACGAGGCAGCCACAAGGGCAGCTTCTGGTGATCTCAGCATGGAGCCAACTGTGGTTTGGTCCTTGGCGCAAGTTAGAGCTACATGTTCTCCTTCTCCCAGGGATGGGGCTTAAGTGATGTGAGAGACTGCACAAGAATTGGTGCCACCCAGGGGGAATATGTAGGGTGCTAGATGAGTCAGTTTTGTGGCTACCTAAAGACATAGGGTAGAGCAAAGCAACTAGAACAAGGCCCAAGACCTGATACTAGAAATTATGCCTGTTGTCCCAGCTACCTAATATCACCAGGTGACTAAGCCAGTAGAAACATGCCAGATTGCTGCAGCCAGTTCCAGAACAAGACCAGCATCCCAAGGCACAGTCACAGGCTGCCACATTTTTAAAGCTTTGCTTCTTTTGGTATTTTGGAAGGAATTCTCTCTTACAGTAGATGTTTGACTTGATCAGCATAAGAAGCCAACGGTGTTTATTTCTTTCTGCCTTTGTATTTTTTTCAGCTCTGAGATAGATTATTAGAATTTGCTGTTTCAGTCTACAAATTTTCTTTAAATATTGAATCTTGAAGCATGACTGAAGAATGGCTACTTTTTTAAAAAGCCTGTCACTCTTAGTGTTGTCAAGTTTCTCTATAGGTAAATACATCACAATATCAGCACAGGCCTCATTGCATGCAAAGCTGACCACCTCTATACAGAAACGAGCTGTCTCATATTCCACAGAAGGCTACTCTGCAGCTCAGAGGTTAGGGCATCAGGGTTTTGATTTTAATGCACAACAAACCCTGGCAAGTCTTTCTTTGACTTTCATGGGCTCTGGATCTGGTACAGCAGTGATGCTGATGTTATTTTTGATTCTTTCTCATCGTATAAAGATAAAACACTTTTCAAGTGAAGTTTCAGGTAGTCTCTCAGAATTGTTCTCTGTATGGTCTCAGTAGAGAATCCCGTGAAGTAGTCTGCTTAATAGAAACATATTTCCTTGTATTAGTTTTGAGGTAAGTTCTGAATTATCACTCATGGTTACAAATATTACCTCATCTTAAAAGCCAGTTTTCCTTTCTAGTAGGTGTTGCACACAGCTGCTTAGTGCACAGAGACTTTTGAGGTAAAAACCACTGAATGTAGGTAAAGTATCTTCCTCTAGTCTTTATATGCACGCACATGATGTGCAAACACAAACACACATGTGCACTCCTACTGATGACGGATGTACCTAGAAATGTTCTTCATCAGCACCGTCACACTGGGTTATGTGGTTCTTCCTAGAAACAAAAGAAGCAAAATTCTGATTAGTTTTGTGTGTCTAAACCATCAAAGAAATGAAGGACCTCTTTATTTATTAAGTTGTCTTACAGTAGATGCTAAATCTTGCTTTCTTCAAAGCACAAATGTTTTAGTATCCAAAAGAGATTGCTTTCTAAAATAACACCTTCATTGTGGGTGGTACTTGTGATCAGGATTTGTGTCTTCTATAAATAGATAATTTTTTACTTGATGATTTAACTAATGAGATAATAACAGCAACCCTTTCACTTTTCACAAAGCAGTTAATATGGCTTGTGCCTGAAACAGAGATGAATGTGAGTAAAGAGTTAAAATTGCTGTTAGCCTGTGCACTTCATGAGACCCATAGCACTTGAAAGGATGCCATTTTTATGTCTCTTAAACCTTTTGTCAGGAAATAAAGTGCTTTCTAAAAGCCAGCAGCATAGTTTGGTTCACTTTTTCTTCAAAAGAGAAACTATTTTAATGTTTCTATAAACAGACAAAATCTGATCATCTTTCTCTAAGAAAGAAAGGTTCTCTCCAGCCATACCTGTCTCTGCGATGGAACCGACAACAGTTGCATAATAGTGGAAGAACCACTACTCAAAAAAAGAACTGAAACAAATGTCATTACTCAAGCTGATATTATCCCTGGAAACTAAAGTACATTGTATAATGTAGTGATTATTACCTTCTCCATCACAGTTAGAAATAGTAATAGGTCTTGAGAGACAGATTAAAGAGAGTCCTAGGCTTGCTTTATAAACGCTGAATGATCAGTGAAAAATACAGTAAGACAGTCCCAAACAAGTAAAGCAAACACACCCCTCTTCCAAACCAGGGATGAAAAACACGTTGAAGTCATTGTACAAAGCCTAAAAACCCTATGCTACCATCACCTGCCTTAGCCTTATTACACCTTTTGGAAGAGGTGGAGGTTGCTGTACAAGGTATTGCAGGGTGGCATGAGACATTGTCCCTCTCTCCCTTCCTTACCTCCTCTCTCCTTGCTCCCTGCTTCCAGCACACCCCAGACTACCCTTTCCCTTGTCTCCTGGGACTCACACACAAAGTTTGCCTATATGGCATAGGCGTGCTCTTCTCCCGCAGGTCTTTGGAGTGTCCCTGGGTCATGGAGGTGGAAGGGGAGGTGGGGAACATCTGCACTGTGTGAGCGGAGCGGCTGGGGCCTCAGGAGAGGGCAGGAGGCAGCCACAGGTCTGCCCGCACAGCGCAGAGCTGTCTCAGCCGGCCCAGGGAGGCTCAGAGCAGCTTGCAAGGCAATCGTCAGAGCCCGTGATCCTGCAGAAATGCCATCACCTCATAACTTAGTGTCACTGCCTTCTGAATTGCCTCTTGTGCCCTGCTCAGCCCTGGTTGTCCATCAGTATTCCAAACTGCAGGTGGTGAAACACGACAAAGTTCTTCTTTTCCTAAGCGTTTTTTTAATATTACATTGACTTCATTTTGAGTAATGCTACACTGTCAGACCAGTGAGCCATTTTTTAAGCATATTCCTTTAAGAAATTACATTTCTTCTTTTCAGACTGTGGAGATTCAGTGCAGTGGTTCGAGCAAGTGAGAGGGAGGTATGTTAGTGACAGAGAGTCTCTTCACAGTGGAGACTGAAGCCTGGCTTCAATCAATACACAAGCCTGGATTTTTAGCCATCTATAGTTGTCCTCTGCAACTAGTCTGTGGTGAATGTGTCAGGCTTTGTCATACAGCTGAGGAGAAATTTTCTACAAAGTTTGAAGAAAATTGTGCAAGTCATTTTTGAGTCCCAGACCTGAAGAAGCAGCTCCACAGTGAAGTTGGAAAGATTCCACTTCAATATCCTCCTAAAGAGTTTAAAGCAATAGATTTTTTTTGTGAAGTTGAGAGACCACAAAGAAACACTAAATATCTATATTCTACATACTGCTGTATTCTATGGCTGTATTCCCTCATTTTTACTCAAGAAAAAAAAAAAATAGTCAAAAGGATGCCCCAAAGGCAATGTGAAATCCCTGCTGGTGAGATCTCTACAAAATACCTGAGCTTAAGAACCATTTTAGGGAAGTTAAAACATCTTTCATGAGGCTGAAATTCTTTATGCAATGAAATGAGCCAGTGTCTAATGGTGAATATAATTAATAAAATCAGCACCAAAAAGAGTACGGTAGAAACCACAATCACAAAAGCAAAATATTTCAAAGAAGAATTTTATTTGGATTCAAGGATACTTTGATTGTATTTAAGCATCTTGCTAATTGCTTTTGTGGCATGATTTTTATGAAAGCTAATGTTTTAAAGGGTTTATAGGCCTCTTCAGTGTTCCCTCAGAACTAATTAGAATAAAATTAATCTCCTTCAGCTTTAGATTTCTAAAAGGAAAATGTCTACATGTGGGCCAGTCAGTTCGATCCTCCTCACGAATAGTAAGCAGTTGCAGCATGCGTTCATCTGACCTGTACCACATACTTATGATAAGATCAATTGTTGGGTGAGATGAGGAGTAGCCTGTGCCGCCCCCACCGAATCACCCTCCTGTTGCCCCCTTGGATCAGCAGAGATGGGGGAAGCACAGCAAAACGCATTCTCTCCAGAGTGAAAGGAAGACCCAGGGCCACAGCGTGACTTGCTGGCTGGTAGATTAAAGAGTGCCAGGAAACATTTGTGGGCACTGCAGCTCAATTGTCTATACTGTTAAATTATTAGAATGGTTCCTGGCATGGTTTTGAGTTATGACAACGAACCTTTCCCCAGACAGTTCCTAAGCACAGTTAAGCATGGATCAAAGACCATTCCCAGTGAGCAGTTTGCATGTGGTCACCTTTTTGGGGAGGCTGAGAATTTAATAATATGGACATAGGCCACTCTGTGCCTGTTGGTCTTGGTGCCAAAGGGACATTTCCTGTCCCATTTAATTTCCTAGCACAGACGTAGCCACTGTGTTACAGTCTGATCCCTGCTTTGTTCCTGTAGCTGTGCAACTGGGCATTAGTCTGTACTTAAAGTCTGTGGCAAACCGAAATGTAGTCTTTTGTGTCTGCGTTACTCAACCCCATCCTTAAACCTCTGTTTGTCTTTGTCCTTTTTGAACTGTATGCTATTCAGACAGCAACTATATTTGGAAAGGGCTGTGTATTGTGCAGTTCCATTTAAATTAAGCAGTTATCCAAAAGTGAAAATCTGCTCTGTAAAGTAAATGGAAATCAAATGAGACTGACACAATGCCTAGACCTTGTGTTCGCATTGCTAGTAAGCAGATACTTAGCACTAATTGGATTTTTCATCAGAAACAGGTACCATGAAGTGCAGGATTGAAACTCCTGGGGCTAGATAGTCCCAGATGGCAACATCTGTCAGGTATAATAAGGCAGAAAGCTTTATTTCAGAACAAAGTTATCTTTCTTCTTCTGAGTCTAAATGCAGCTCTTCCCTTCCTTCTCACTAAGCACATTTCCTTCTTTAGAGGGTCAGACACAGCCTCAGTAGACTTTTGCAGATGTTCTTTTATTTTCTAATGCCTCTCAGATGATACACATTTCATGTATTTTCTTCCTGAAGTGCTGCCAGATCTATTGACGTTTGAATTGTTAGAAGCAGTGGTCTACTGATATCATACTTACGTGATATCATCCCATCTTATCTGGGTAGTGGAAGCATAAAACATGCACTGGACAAGGAAAACAGTTACTCCTTTCAGTATGTACTCCTTCCAGTGTATGAATTATTCTTGATCTTTCTTATGTAGCTTAATGTATGAAATACAGATGTCATAAGGTATTCTCAGGACAGGCAGAGTGGGCCAAGAAGCTAAAGGGGGAAAAGGAGCTAATTTGACCCTGGAGTATTTGGAGGCAGTTGGAAGAAGAGAGGACAGAGTGTGAAATTTGAGGGAGTCTGGGGTGTGACGGAGCAGATGGGGAACGTGAGGGTGGGCAGAGCACACAGGACATGGCGAGGCAGCAGGCCATGTCCACCTGGGCGTCTGCACTGGAGCAGCAGGGGGTTAGGGATGTTCGGTGACATTGTTGGGGGGCCATTGGCATATGGCAGAGAGTCAGAGGCAGGGGAGAGGAGCCTGGAGGTTGAGGGACAGCTGGGAGGAACTTGGCTGCTGTAAGAGAGGAGCTGGAGAGGCCAGGCAGGGTGAGGGAAAGCAACGAGGAGGCAAAGGAGGGAAGTTTTTTACATGAGAGGGTTAAAATGCAACATGGTCACTAAAGCCTACAGCCTCCAAAGTATTTAGGAGTCTTGCACTGAATTTAGTATCTCCATCAGCGTGTGACTGCAAACACCTTTTCCTACAGAGCAATCACCATGTCCCACATTACGTGTGTGTCAGATTTTCAGGACGGGCAGAATTTAAGCAAAATACGCTGATGCAGTTGCTTGCTTTTTTTCATCCTACAAATGGGACCTCATCAAGCAGCTCTTTATCAAGTGCTCTATCTCTCAGGGAGAGCCTGTCTCATGGTGGTGTGGCTTACCTCAGCAAAGCATTTTTTCATTCTAAGTCAGAACCGTGCTAAAGAGGAAGCGATGATCTAGTTGTTCAGCCTCACCATATCCTGTGTTCAGAATAATTTTCATTTCTACTTATCTGCAAATGTTAATGGAATGTCCACAAATATTTTCTTGGTTTCTATGGTAAGAAAAAGAGAGTGTGAAACTCTGTCAAAACCACTGCCTCATCTGCATCATCCTGTGCTTTTCAGGAGAAGACCCTGACCACTAGAGGAGTCATCTGTGGCATTACTTGTGTGCAAACTGACATTTAGTACATTTTGATCCCTTTCAGGTTCACATTTTGAAACACAGACTTGCATATTGCAAACCGTAAAGGTTATGTGGTCACTTTTATAATTACAGAGTAATAACAGAGTATATCGAAAGAGCTCAACACAGATTACTTCCTCTCTGACTACAAAACAATCAGGCATTTGCTGGAATTTAACTGTAAGACTGCTGAAATAATTTTTGTAAAGGTTTAAGTTTCCAAATTACTTAGAAGTAGCATCTCCCAGTCCCCTGCGTACACATGCAGGGAGCGTAGCAGGGTGCAAATAAATGCCTGGGGAACTGTGCCAGTTAGCGGTCACGTGGGAGAAGCAGCTAACGTGCTGCACGAAGCTTCCGCAGGCCCTGAACGCAGCGCTGTGCCCCTGAATGAGCACCCAGGGACCAGCCGTGTGCTGCGACACTGCTCGCAGGAGAGGAGCAGCTGTCCTGTGCCACATTGCCCTGGAAAAGGGACTTTAGTGTGGGGCACACGTTGTCAGAAGTGTTCAAACTGTCTGACAGCCATGAATTGCCCAGCCCTTTGCCTGTGAGAGTTCAGAGCCTTAGTGTGGCAGGGCTGGGGAGAATAAAGCCCCTTTCACTCTGCGTGAGAAGAGCTGTGTGGATCTCAAACCAGGAATCGGGGGGTTTGATGGTATTCCCACAGGTCAGAGATCACAGAGCTCTTGCTCCTGACACTGCACCCAGCCACTGACAAAAAATAATGGGTTGAAATTGTTATATCTATTTTTTCCAAGCAACATATATTCAACAAGCTTTTCCACAAATGTCCTGAGAGAAAAAAAGGTGCAGATCAGTTCAAGAAGTATTTCTGCATCAGGAAAAACATGTATGTGTTTTAGGAGGGATTCTGTCTCAGTCCGATAGGGCAGTTCCAGTAAAAATCTCTGACCTCCAGTTACATTAGTCTTCTTTCCCTGGAGTGGATCTCTGAATAAATTTTTCTGGTTTTTATAGAGAGAAATATTTCGGAAAAGCATCATTAGTATGGTGCCAGATCAGGAGCAAGACAAATGGAGTTAAGTAATGATCAAATTCCACACAGGAACCTGTTTCTGAGGACAGGTATCTGGAAGTCTAGCTTGCCAGTGCAGAACTTTGCACTGTATTATTGAACTGTTTCAAAGACAAATTTTATGAATAGAGATCAAAGTGTTTAAGAGGACTGTTAGCAAATATGACCACTTGTGCAAATATCCGTGAACCTCCCTGCAACAGCCTTTTGGTGGTTCCAAAAGCTGTCAGGGCATGTAATGATTGTAATAAATGTTGTATTTGCTTTTGTTTCAACTGGCTTTCACCAGCAAATTCAGCTGGTAACTTCCAATGTTATTTTTGCTTAGAAGATAATTATATTGTTATCGTTTAAAAAACCACTCTTCTTACACATTTCCTTGCACTGGTCTTGAAATTCTTATTTAACGATTTTTAAAGTTTTCATTCTTATCTTTGCACTTGTTCCTTGTCAGTGTTTTTACTTTGTTTCATGCTCCTCCTGAATGTTTGTTAAGGAGCAAACAAACCAATAATTGCTGAGACCCTCCCTGCTCCCAGATTTATAGTCAGAAGTTTAAATTATAGCACACACTAAGAAAATTTTGGTATTTAGCTGATGATCATGTGTTGTTATGGCTGGATTATAACTGCATTCAGGAGCAGGATACTCCCCTGGCTCTAAGATTATATTCTAGCAACATAAGAGCTCACGCAGGACTCTGAAGAAGCTCCTTGTGTTCTTCTGTAAATATGCTGAAGATACAGTGAGCCTCATTGCTATTTGGTCCACTTGTGGGAAAAGAAAGGATAAATATAAACTGTCCCATCTCTGTTGTGGGTCCAGTGTGCAGGACTCATCAAAGCACATCGACAAAGCAGTGCCAGTAAAATTCCCCCTGGGTCTCTACAACATGTTGTGACATGACCACTAGGACAAGAGCAGCCTAAAAGCAGATGCTTTATGTGGCATGTCCCTGGAAAAGGGAGTATCATACGGAGATAGATTGCGAGAGATGTTAGTGCTCGTCCAACCAGCAGCACATGGGCAGAGACAGTCACACAGCTATAAAGGTCATGAAAACTGACAGTATAAGGTACATCTGTGTGGGAGGAAACCACAGTGGACAGCACTGAATGCCTTTGTAAGGGACATCTTTGGGGAGGTTTTGACTTAATCTGTATCCAGCTGATGGGGGGGGGTGGGGGAATATATATATGTATATACATATAAGTATATAAATAATTTCTTCCTGACTCATCATCACTGCAGGTATCCATACTGAGACTTTCCATACAGGATCCTTTTCTATGCACTGACCAAACCAGTTTGTCCTAATGTGTGAGATTTTACAATTTGGATTAAATTAAATGGGATCTGTATACACAACACTTACGAGGTTGTAATCCTGTAGCTAAACGTGCTCTCCCTTATGTTCCTTTTTGTTTTACAGGTCGTTACTTTGTGGTATAGAGCTCCTGAAGTTTTGCTTCAGTCCAGCTATGCAACACCAGTTGATCTCTGGAGCGTTGGCTGCATATTTGCAGAAATGTTCCGTCGAAAGTAAGAAATACAGTTTTATTTTTTTCATGATTTTTCAAATGAAATTTGAAATAGATTCATTTTTCAAATGAAATTTGAAAAAATGTGCAGTAATGTCTGGTACAATACACTGGGTCACATTTATATTGGAAAGGCCTGATAGGATGTTTTATTTGCAGCGAAAAATGTAAATGCCTATTGTGAATTCATACTTCTTGCCATTTTGGAGTCTCTATTATTTGAGGGGAGTATGTCTCAGCTCTTGGTAAAGCCTGTATGAGCGTCATTGTATTCTTGTTACACACAAATCCAAATGCAGATAAAAGTAGGCTAGAGAGAGTGTTGATCAGTTTGAGTAAAGCTGCGGTCTAGAAAGGATTTACCATGAGGAAGACAGAGCATGTTGGTCAGCGGAGTCTTTTTGCTCTGCAGTTTGTGCATTGGAGCATCAGATGTTTGCTTGTAGCCCCTCTTGACATATTTGAGATCTCAGAAGTCACTGATTTCTAGAGATAGGAAACAGAGGTAGGATTTTTTTAAGAGAAGCTATTTAGCCTGAGTGAAGAGAGGTAATTAAATGTAGTCCAAAACCAAAACCCAATAAAATACTTTTTTGGGGGGGCTAATTCAATTTAATTGGCTATCAGAACTGTCTTGCTACAAAATATTATGAGTTGTGAATGCAAGAGGAACATTTGTGTACTGGTCTTTCCCCATGGAAGGATACTAATATGGAGGTTGTACCATATAGGGTACGAGGAGGAACAAATCCCCAAGAACCTTAACAAGGTAAATCTGTCTCAATATTAACCCAATCACCCGCATTTTGCTTGAGCTTACTGCAAAAAGTGCATGTTGTCATCACTGGGGTGATCTCCATGTAGAAACTGCATAGCATTTTGTAACGTTTTGTACTGTGAAATCAAATAATATACACAAAGAAAATGTGGAAGAAAATGATACACTGAGTGGCTTAAAAAACAAAATCAGCATCATTTACAAGGAGAAGCTGTACTGCAAGGGCAACAAGAAATAACTGATTTATACAAAGTGAAGTTTAAAATAATAGTTGAAGTCTTGCAAAATAACGTTGGGATTCTACTACTTATTAATGTTAGTATATGGAAAAATCATTTTTCTTGGGCGTCTTGCCTGGTCAAATGGCCTGGGTAGAATTATTATACTCCACCCTCTCTGTTTCTGACTCAGAAATGAGATCAGAAAATGACAAAAAGAAAAGCAAGTTGGTTTTAGGAGTGTCAATTAAACCCTCTATTGCAAACTTTTAAAGATTTAATCTTACCCCATATACAGCCAGGTTCACAATAGCATTAAGCCATTGATATTTCTTCTGATTTAAATAGCAGAGTCAACAACTTCATTTCAGCAATTGCAATGAGAGTGATACAGGACAAAAAACTGAGCACATGACTTTATTTCATGCTCGAAACTCTCATTTTATTCTCATTTAATTTGCGGTATTCTGACAGAGGAGAAATATTGCCATACACAAGCACTACCTATTTAATTTTCCCTTTTATAATGTACGAGCCTCACTTATTCTCTAAATCCAACACAGTAAATTAAATTAGAGACAGTTAAATTTTCTACTTGTTTACAAATGCAAATATTACATTAATATTACAAAATCAGAGATAGCTTTTTAAATGGAAATGAGATCTGGCTCGAAGCAGAGTTTGATAAAACCAGGACTTCTATTATTCTTGCCAACTGCAGGGTCAGTCTGACATTCTCGGTCCTAAATTTGGGAGACTGTCAAAAACTGTAGAGGTCAGGAATCTGCCAAGTCTGTATGTACTATGTTGTTTCATTGGAAACAGTACGACTTTCACATACTTCAGCACACAAGCGTGATTTGGAAGACTTATCTAAAGCCTCATTGCCATAAAGCTCCAATGAACAGCACCAAATGCTCTCTCCATGGACTGTTGCATTGGGTTAATGTTGCAATACGCTCCGCATGATATATGTTGTCTTTCTGATTCTCCTGATGGATTGCGAAAGAAAACCCATGTTACTGTGACCTCGGGTAGCAATAAACTGTAAAATTTTGCAAACCCCATGGATTATTTCCAAAAGATTGAATAAATACAACAGCTATTTCTGCTGGAAAATGGTAGCACCCTTGGGTAATCGCCCATCTCCGTTTCCACTGGTGTTGATAGGTTAAGGGTATGAGAGTGCAGCTAAAGCTTAGGGGTACATGTTGGTTTGACATTAAGACAACCTTTTCTTTTTACTGTCTTACTGGGTATGCCTTCTTTCCCCACACTCTTTTGATTTCACTTTGAAAGAGTTTAAAGGTCTAATTTTTAGGAAATATACTGAGACTCCTCTGGGCTTTTTTATATCACTAGAATGGGTTCAGAAATAAAACACTGCACAGCATCACAAAACATATCAGAATCCTGTTTATGCCAAGATGACATCTGACAGTTTGAGTTTGTTAAAATAGTTTTGTAGGCTGTTACAAACACAGTCAGCATGCTGTAGGCTTGGACAAGTATAGGAGAGAAGTGAGCTTTGTAGGAATGGTCCAGTCCCTACGTTACGGATTGCTGTGTCTCTAAGTGGAAGGCACCTCATTTAATTTAAATTGCCTTTATTCCAAAGCAATTTAAGACAAATGCAAAGTATTTGTTTAAGAAATAGATCAAAAATACACAAAACTGGGTAAAAGAATTCACAGACACACACACAAAAACCTCTATCTATATATGCCGAGAGTAAATCTGAACCTTTCTCTCATCTTGGCTCACTCAGGTAAACAAATGACATTTCTCAGCTAAGGACTATCGTCCTGTGATGTGAGGTTTGTATAAAGTCATAGCTATATTTAAAACATGCACATTTTAATTATGATGCCAATTTGTAGGCTTCTGCACACATGAATGCACAAAGGTTGTATCCTGAAGCTCCTCACACAGGTTCCCAAGGATCCTGCTGATCTACTTAGAGATCAGCAATAAATTGCTCAGTCATCAGGTGTGTGTGTTATGTATGCAGGAACTATCTGGCTTTGTGCATCTTTTTTTCTGTCCATGTGCACTGCTGATGAGAGCATCCCCAAATAAAGCATTACTTGAAAATTTCCATATATGTTAGTTTCAGTTTTTAAATTTCCTGCCTACTTAAATATGTTGCAGTGACTTCTAGACACATTTGGATGGACTGTCCTTATTTAACAAAAGCGTAAACATGTTTGTCAGAGTTACTGTTTTCTTTGTGATTTAAAAGCTATGGTGCATTGATAATAATAACCATTAAGGTGAATTGTAAACTGTGCTATGAGTTGCTATATCACAGAATATCTGTGATATGACTGCACATCACAGAATTCTACAGAGATACAGCTGGCAGGACTGACGGAGGCCAAATAGCACGGGGGCCATCCTTTGGCACAGCAAGCAGATTAGCATTTTTTGTTATGTTTAGGTAAAAAAAAAGCATTACTTATAAAAAGGGTTTCACTCCAAGGCCAAACATTTTCCTGGCCAGTAGGAAAGGGCCTTGTACCTCCTACTCAGTGAACAACTCATTAAAGAGAAAGGCAAAGATGGGAGTAGCATCCATGTCTGTGGATACATGAAAATCTTCCAGCTGGCTCAAGGGCTGCGGGCGGCTCCAAAGCAGGAAGTCATGACCAGTCCTTTGGGGGAAGAAAGGAACGTGTCTCTTCTTACTTGGATTAGGTAATGCTTAATCAGGTGAATGACTGAGAGGGGAAGAAGGCTGGAAGCTGAGTCTGGGTGAAATGATCTACAAAAGAAAGCAGGGATCACCGGTCTTAGACTCTCTTCCAAGTAGGCAGTCTTGAGAAAAAAAATGTGGAAATATTTCAATGCTTCATTGTTAGTGCATCTATATATGGCTGGTCTTCAAAAACCACAACCCTATATGATTTAAATCCTGTGCAGGGTAGGGTGGCAGTAGGTGTGTATGTGGGACTAATGAGTCAGATATCTATATAATAATTCAAGCTAGGCAAATTTTACCATAATATTGAACAAGCAATTGAGTTTATCTTTCTTTGTAGTAAATATCAGGCTAAAAATCACCAGAAGAGACCATCAGTTTTTGTAGTCTATGTTATATTCGTAGCTCAGTCAAGCTGAAAAAGTCATATGATTGAGAGTGGCCAGTGTTGTGACTGCATGTGAAATCTTCATAAACATTACAGGTAACAGTTCAAACCCAAAGCTTGAAACAATCCTCTCCCAAAAACCTTTTCCACCTCCCCAGACCAAAAGTAAGACAGTATTATCTCAGTGCACTAAGATTCTTCCAGCCAAGAGGGAAATTAATTCCATGCACATGGACTTCTTACTGAAGCCTTTCATGTGACAGTTCCATGGTGTTTTAGTCAGCCTGCTGTTGGTTAAGATCATCAGTCCCAGAATTTCATAAGCTTCAAGATTGTCACAAATACCATGAGGATATTAGTTATTCATTTTTAAGCATGAAATCATGCTTTTAACAGTTGTCTCATTTTTCAGTTTACACTGCCAAATCCTAATACAGGGGACAGTTATTGTATTACCAACCATGCTTGAAAACTGTAGCAACAGAAAAGAGACATGGGACTCTACTAAAATACCTGTGATGGAACAAGTTCCCTGATAGACACAAGTAACGCACATAGGGAAACAAGCTGTAGGCATATAAATCATCTTTCAGTGGTGTAAATTTGTCCAGTTAGAGGATGCATCATCATGTGTGGAAAAGCCATGAGTCCAGGACTTTGTTGCTCTACTAATGTATGCAGATGTGATAAAACCAAAGTTTAGAGCCTGATCTACTGAACAGGCTGTGATGTGAGCACTGGATTTGTGACCTACAGGCTGCCTTTAATCATAAAACATGTAACAGGTTTAAAAAGCTAACAATACACCCATATTAATTCTTAAATACAATGTCATACAGTATAGATTAATTGTGTAGCATCTTTCACACTAAAACATAGTAAAACTTTATTCCCCTTTCTAAACAAGCCATAGGTCATTAGAAGAGTTTGAAATGCAGCCATCAGATTCATTGAATGTACTTTTTCTGTGTCAACTCCAGAACCAGGTGGGAGGACAGTTCTGTGGAAGGAGATGGGCCATCCACCTGCCCCTGGATTCCACCTCTACTTGTGAGCTAGGGAAGAGCAGTCGGCTCTACGGCTTAAGTTTCAGTTAATGCTTTGTGGGATAAATATGGTCAAGTGATTGCAGAATAAAATAGCCAAGTGTAACAGGAACACCTGGTTTTAAGGTGTCTCTAAAAACTGAAGCTGGATAGGAAAGTCTGAACTCCTGAGTGGAAAGAATAACTCTTTTTAGATGGGTCATGTGGTAAAGTCTTTGCTTCACTGAAATCATTGTTGAAATGAACCCTGACTTCAAAGGGGATTGCAACCTCGCTAGAAACAATTCAGTGCGACAGAGTGGCACAAGGAGCGGTGCAGTTAATCTCTGTTAATGTGTGCAGTGCAGCCCTTGGAGTGATCTCTGTGAAAGGCAGTGTGGCAAACTGGCAAGGTGGAGAGGATATTGCAAAGTGTTGTCCCAGCTTCCATTCTTTTCTCTTCTTTCAGTGATCCTGTACAAGCTTCGCGTTACCTGTGAAATAAAACTCAACAGGAAACTCCCGGGGACTGTGAGACTTTCATTTAAAATAAAGGTTGGAATGTATGTGAGAGATAGGAAGAACTGTCAGTTGAAGAGCTGAGGCTGGAATTCACGATGTCTCTCATCTGTTCTTCATGAAACTGCACAGTGCGAGCAAAAGAGTGTGTTCAAGCTAAATTTGCAAGAGTTTAAGCCACTCTGCTAGTAAGATTGTTGTTGTTTGTCTGCCTAAAGATCACACATGCACAAAAAAGTAGTTTCAAAGGAAATCAGACACCGAGTGTGTGAGCTACTGTGTGCATGTCCTTATCCAGAGAAGGAGGTACATACTACCATTTGTTACCGGTAGGCAACTAAGTGATAACTCATAACAGAGCCTACAAGTCCTCTTGTGCTTTGAATGGGACAGGCAGCTTTTATCTCTTCTGAGATCTGTAGTCCAGTTCATCCTTGAGTTGTTCTTGTAACCAGCATCAGTTTCATCGTGCACTCATTTGGTCTGAATTAGCTTTTCCTATAGGTGCTAACCTCTCACGGATGTAGTCTTTCAAAAAAAATTTGAAAAAGTTAGGTATACATCTGGCAACGTATGTTCAACAGCAGAACCACAGGTTCTCAACTGCCTAGGCATGTTCTTTATCTGGAGAATGGAGAGGACCAGTGGGCTTTGGGAAAAGTGATTAAGAGAAATTCTGCTATGACAGAGAATTGCTTGGAAATTGGAAGTACTGTGTCCTCTACTCCAGACATATCCTGAGTTAGTCATTCCTTGTGATGAGTTGCTTTGCTGTTGAATGGTCTTGAGGAATCCGTAACTTTGCAAATGCATACCTGATGGGAGGATTTATATGTATTAAGTGACCCTCATTTCAAATTAAGTAACAGTATGTCATCACTTAAAATTGTTTTCCATTAATATTGTTCAATTCTCCAAAGCATTGGAGGGAGCAGAAACATTGGTTTGAAGCCTGTAATCAACAGTAAATACCATATACTGGAGCATCAGCAGCAAAATACTGTGCAACTTAATGTGCGGCTTGTTTCTCTAAGTACCATACATATTCTTGCCATAGCTTAAGTGCCTCAGTGCAGGCAAAGATGTGACTGAAGATAGTTTTGTTTGGATAGGACCAGAGGAGAGAGGCCACATATCATATGATACGCCATAAACAAAACTCTTTCTCAAATTGAAATAAATGGATAAACTTAGCATGATTTATGTAGGGTAGGAAATAATGGGAAAATCACCAGGATTTCTGTAGGGGAGGATTATATTCTTAGTCTTTTTAAAATTATATTTATTAAGAGTTGGTTTGCACACTGCTATGAATTGCCACCAAACTGGGTTTCTAACTTCTTGCTGTGTGTATGGGTATTACAGATGAAATCCTGATCACACAGAACACAAGAGAAAGGCAGGCAACTCTGACTGATAGTAGCGAAGACTTCAGTTTTAGTTTACACTCCTGCACATACAACACTAGTACCATGAACAGTGTCTGAAAGAGACTCTAAAGATAACAAAGAGAATCTAAAACATGGATTGTGCCATGCAAGGAATTGTGAGGCGTGCTTCTATGACACAGCTTTGTCTCATTTCAGATGTGTTTTCATTCTTTGTCAGTTATTTTGCTGTGCTTCAACATATCTGGTCATTTAGTCCTCACTGTTTTAAGTGGGCACTGTGGCTATGCAGCAGTAGGAATATTTTGCTTTGCTTACTAGATCCTTTATTTCTCCATACAGTGAAGTTTCTACCTTTATTCAGCTTTTAGCTTAACCCTCCCTTTTTGTGCTCTATTCTCTTATTTTCAACACATTTCTGAAATGCCTTTCAAAAAGGAAAAAGAAGAGAGATGTCATATATTTTCAGATCTTCTTTATGTTGGAAAGATGAGAGAAATAGAGGGAGCGAAAGAGGAGTTAATGAAAGAAACAAATGATATGTATAACTGGATATTGAGAGAGAAGGTAATAAAACCAAGATAATAGAGACATCTAGGCAAAACCAACTGAGTTAATACAGCCATAAATGCTGCTTTTAACTTCAGTTTTCTGTATTAACTGGCAAGTATCTTAAATGTGGTTAGAGAGAGAACTGTTCTCTTTATCATGCAGCAATTTCAAACACAGACTTTGCAATCATATTATCTGTTGTTTTCCAGTGAACCTTAAAACAACGTATCTAGTGGACCAAGAGCTCAAAACTGTAATCACTCACTTGTCTTCTTGCTCATGGTTATATTTTGGTAGCAGGGAAATTAAAACAACAACTTTTTTTTCCTTTTCTGTTTTGTCTTTAACAAGCAAACGTAAGTGTTGCAGCTTAGAACAGTAAAAGCTACACAGCCTGATTTGCAACATTTGAGCCAAGGTACTGTACAGTTCTGGCCTAAGTTTGTTTTTGCCATTTTTAGAAATTATCTTGTTTTGTTACAAGAGTGATTTAAGTTGCAAGTGCCATAAAAGTTCACCACGGTCCAGACCAACTGTACTGGGAGAAGGTTTGTTCCTTGGAAAGATCTTGTCAGCATTCAAAATTCTGTGCTTTGCACTTTTCCTCCTTTATTCTTCTGCCATTCATGTGCATATGGGCGTGTGGGAGGCTGATGATTTTTCCAAACCAGACCTAATAAAATGGGATTTTTTTCTTCCTTCCCAGATAGGTGGCCAACCTATTACAAAGATTTTTTTCAAGCATTTTTAAGTTGAACGGACCCAAGCCACAATTTAGCTTAGTGACCTTAGTGATCTGATGGAAAAACAATAACGTTTTGCTTCAGACTTAACTAACAAAGAAAGGCAGAAGACTGCACTTGTTCATGTTATTCCAGTTTTTGGAGAAGCAGGGTTGTTTCCTGTTAATCTGATCTCGGAGGTGGAACTCCCATTGGCTTTGGGCAGAGTACCAATGCACGTTAATGGGGACAAGGGCAAACAGTCAGCGTAACACCACGAGTTATTGAGTACAAAATTTTCTGAGACAGCATCATACCATTAAAAGTAGAATACCTTGTTGTTTTTCAGCTCACATATTCCCTCAAGCCTTTTCTAGCTGATATCTTTCTAGGTGTCTGCAGTTGGTCTGATTGATAGCCGTTAGTCAAATCCAGCAACTGTATCAGTCTGTGGTTGGAGGCGAGTGGTGAGTGAGTGCCAGGCCATTCACTTGTGGTTTTCCTTCTAGTTTCCAGCTGTGCCAGACGTTCAGTCAGAGGAATAGATCTGTTGGTAAGGGAAACCGTTGATAAACCATAGAAACCAAAAACTGTCACTACCCCTGACAAAAAAACAGAAGGGAACTTTGAGACAGGCGTAAGAAGACCTGCAGAAATGGTGTTAGCTGACCAAGTTTCATTTGACTGTTGGGCTGGGTTGGGCTGGGTGGCTCTGGGATGGCGGCTGGTGGCTCAGGAGAGAGCTCCCTCCCTGGAAAGCTTCCCGTAGCTTCAGCGTGTGCAGGTGGCACAGCACTGGTCTGAAATCCCCCAGAGCACGTTATCCTTACTAAAATATACATTCCTTAGGAGGGTGATATTGCAGTCTGTGACAATCTGAATTAGCCTGGCCAGAGGTCAGAGGAAAAGGCCTTGTGGCTAGGAGAAAGACCACAACATGTCAGTCATGATGTGGATATTTGTAAGTCCTTGGAATTAATGTTGTAGCATTTGTAATGGATATTTGGAAATGCAGCTGGCAGCAGCAAGGTCTGGCTCCCTCACGCTGAGCTGTGCTCGGCACAGCTATCGGCCGGTCAGTGTGAAGGTGCCACTACCTTTGTGTCTTCCAGAGCGTCTCAAAGACAAGTTCATTCCTTGGATAAGCCAGAGCAGCCTGAGGGCTCCTTGGATGGTATCCCCAGCTGCAGGTGTCTTTCAGCAGTCACTCCAGCAGCCAGAGAACAGGAGAGAAGCAGAGCAATGTTACTCGTACCCCTTCCTCTCTGGCCTGCAGAGGGACAGCCAGCTGTACACTGCCCAAAGACTTTCCTTTTGAAAGGGTCTCCTGGCTCTTGCACACAGCTTCCCTCTTCAGGAACTTGGCTGAGAGAGGCTTTGCTTTTCACCTAGAGCTTGGCCAGGGGAAGTTCTGTGTACTTTTGTTTGACTGCTAATGGAACTAAACATTGTTTTTATTTACTTTTCTCTTTCATAAGAAAATGGCTACTAAAAGGTATTTAAACTCTGAGTAGTGTACAGGATCCTTTCCTGGCCACTGGTGCACTCCAGGGAGGGGGCAGCAAGACTAGATTCTAACTGTCGCTCATGTTGCTGAGCTCCCAAGTGTGGGGTTTTTTCCAAACTGGGTGTCTAGTCAGAAATTTTGATCTGAACAGATTTACTGAGTTTTCTGTATGTGATTGTCCAGCAAAGAAATATAATAATTAGCTACCATTGATCAGTTGTGAAAACAGTATGTAACAGTTCATAAGTATTTAGGACAAATCTGTCTCACATTTGTGTCTTTTCTTTCTAACAGCTTCACACTAGCACTTCTCTGTATGTAGGTGGTCACCAAAGTGTTAGATGTCCTTTATGTCTAAAAAAATAAATCATAAATCTGCATGAGAGAAGTGGAAAGTGCACCTAAAGGGACAACAGCAGGACTTTAAGCACAGCTAAGGATAAGAGTACAAAACATAACAGCTTTCTGAAACGTCGTAGTACTTTGTACCAAGTAAGTGAACTGTCTGTGAGAGAAGAGCTCAAAATGTCAAAGTGAAAGCAAGAGGAAGTTTGATATTTAGATTTCTGGAAAGCCATTTCTGCAAGAGAACCGCAGTGCCCAGAGGCAGCTCCCCACTGTCTTTGCGGAAAGAAAAGCTTACCTACACCGTGGAGTTCAGACTGCTGCAGAGAGCTTGCCTGCTGGTCTGGGAGTCTGTGCTGTGGCTGAAGTTGCAGATGTCAAAGACCTAGATAGAGTCCTAATTTGGGGGGGAGGAGAGGTGGCCACAGCCTCTCCTGCATGTGCCTGACTCTCAGAGAGCAGCACGCGTGGTAACCACACATAGCTGGAGCCACCTTTGCCGTCAGTCCTCAGCGCCCCGGTGTTGTCTGGGTACTAAAAACCAGAGAAGAGGCATGGCAGGATACAGCTCACACTAGTTCCTGTCCTTTCTTCCTTTGAAGCCACGGTTCGCTTTGTGATGTGAATTCATGTTGTTGCCTTGCTTCTAGTTCTTGTTTGCACAGCGCCTGTAGCCCTGGCATCACATTCGCTTGTGTGCTCTGCCTGACCTGCCAGCACGCCGGCCCTGTGCAAATGAGTCTGTGCGAGGCACAGCCACCACGGTACGCTGACTCTGCTAGAGACAGAGCCAGGATTTGACAAGTCAAGAGCTCTGGATGTCAACATGTGACATGCCTGGCTGCCCTCTGAAGTGGCATACTTCATTTTCAGTCTTTGAGGAAATGGCGGTCTGGCTATGCATGGTCAAACCATATGACTCCTTCCAGAAACTCATGTATAATGTGCTCTGTTTTGCCTTTATAGATGCACTGAACACACACCATCCAGAAGAAACTTTAAGACAATCTCTGATGCAATATTTCTTATTTTATTTAAATATTATCCGTATTCGTAACTTCTCTCTTAATGGATCCAAGTTTGTCAGTAATAAGTGCTTTTGCAATATAGACATTTGTCAAATAAGAATTTCATCCAAGGGGTTACTTAATTTCCACTCATTCATTCTACTGAGCTGGAATAAATTGGCATGAAGATTCAGTTACTATTGATTTTGACTGTGTCTGAATCAGTTACCCAGGGATAAATGACTCAGTCAGCTATATCATCCAGAATTTGACCAAGTATAGTGAATTATCAGATCATTTTTTATTAGATTATGTCCGTGAAACAGGTTTTGTTATTACGTCGGTACAGCATACACACCGTTCTATACAATTAAATAATGTTTAAGTGCTCTTTATGTCCAAATAATTAGAGTGCAAGCTTTCAACATCTCAAGAAGTATAAGTAGCAAGAGATTTTTCAGTAATGCTCCTATCTGTAGCTGTTCAATTAAGCCTGTGTGGCACTAATGAATCATATTCTGTCGCTGTAAGAATGAAGATACTCAGTTACAAGTAGATCTCACTCCAGAAGAGGTTTCTGTTTTTTCAGTTCTGAGCAAATCAGATTTTTTTGCAGAAATGACAGCCAACTCCATCTGGATCTCAGGGAACTCCTTGTAGTGGACATGAAGGTGGTAAACAACATGGTGATCTGGGGACCGTAAAGTTCAAGATGTGGGGTGGTCCAAGGAGTTACAGACACTGAGTACTTCAGACACTGAGAAAACATTCATTCTGCAAAGGCAGAGTTGTATGCTATTGCCATTAAAATAATGTCAAAAGCCAATAGATTTGTTCCATGGACAACACAGAAGCAGGGCCATGGCTCAGTAATGGCAAAGCAGAGGTAACAGTGTAAAAGTTGTCCTAAAATTAATTTGGGAAGCTTTGAAATACACACATCTACAGCATAAAATGTGTTAATGCTGCCATTGCATAGAGGGGGGTGGCATCTGAGCAGTGTCATCACCTGGAAGTTCTTTTTTGTCTTTTCTCTTTAATATAAAAAATTAACTTACTCTTTTTTTTTGTCAGGATTCAAGTGGGGAAAATCAGATTTCATGTGAAATCACTAATAGCTGAACAGGATACATAACGAGAGAGGTCTCAGTAGATGAACTCCAATTACTATACACAGCCATGGGCCAGTGAATGTAAATTTTGCAGCTTCTCCAGCCTGACTAACAGAGTGTGTTGTGTGGGACAAAGTAGCACTTAGGACAAAATCATATCTAGTTTAAGTGGCCTTTGAAAACTACCAGTTTTCCTTGCATGGTTGCTGTACATACTTTCTACCTTATATGCTTGTCTCAAGTTTTTCTGCAGGTGTTTATTAATTCACTGTAAGCTGGCACAGCTGCCATAAATTAAAGTATTTTTTTCAGACCATCCTTCTAATCCACTTTCATGTCTTTTGACACTCAGACTCAGCAGCTGGAGAAAAAGTTTGAAGTTGAAATTTCACCTCTGCTCACGTAACAGTTTAGTATTTAGTACTGAAATGTTTTCCCTGCCTTTCTTGTCTGAAGCGTTGTAATCCCCTTTCAGAGATTTTTTTTCTGACCAAGAGTGTTTTATTACAGCTGAAGGTGATGAGACATATTAGTTGCGGGGGAGGTGAGGCAGGGGGTGCAGTTCTGATGTTTCAGGTTTATCTGATAATTTAGAGAGGCTTATGGCAACAGGTGCCATTAACACCCAATATGGGGACAACAGAAGGGATCATAGATCAAAACATTTACTCAATACCACACAGGAGCAGCTCAAGCTCAGTCAGAGAGAGAAAACCCAAGGATTCTCTCTCTTCGCTTGTAATGTTCTCCCAGAGGAAAAAAAAAAATATCCCTTTTTCTTATATTTTATTCTGTATTTAGAATTGTATGTTCTAGTTTGTATAGAACATTTTGCATTATATTTTTACCTTCAAATATGGAAATTTTACATCTGTTGGAGGTCTCTTGGCTGAGTTTGTCCATGTGCAGCCTCTGTTGCCCCATTATCACTCTGTCACTGTAGTACTGCAGATGACAGAAAATATTTTGTCTTTCAGATTTTTTTTCTGATGCTTTTATAATTGGATATTTGCTTTCCTGCCTTACTCTTCCGAGCTTTAGAACTTTAAAAGTTAGACAAGTAATTTGGTCAAATAGATTTACCATTTTACATGTAAATCATAATGATGGAACTGTAGCATCATTTATAACACTGTCCTTTATCATGTTTTTATGTTACATATTTAGAGTATAAGCTCTTTTATCTATAGAGTATACTTTAGTCTGTGAAGTTCCTTGCTCAGCATTATTGAGAAAGAAATAAAACCTTAGAAAACCTGGGAACATACACCTGGATGTTAATTTGCCAAGTATCTTTGGTCAGATTGAATGAACCAGTATGTATAGTGTATGTCTTCCTTTTACATTAACTTGCTTCTCCTTTGCTATAGAAGAATCAGAAGCAGGTTAAGAGTTTCCTTCAAGCAATAATTATGTGTGCATAGACTTTCAGCTGACACAAGAATGACAACACTTAGGCATTTGTTTAAAAAGTTTGTTCCAAGAGAAATCAACTTGAAGGCACAAAATCTTTCCGTTTAAAAGCATTGCTGGGAAAGCAATCTGTTTGAAAATATATTTAGTTTGTGGAACATGAATTGGATTTTAATTAGAAGGCCTCGGACTTGAAAATCTATTACATATCACTTTGATTAAAACCCGTTTCAGAATTAGAGGCACTGTCAGAGCAAAGTCCATTTTAAAAGTGTTTTTAGACCAGTTTACTGGTAAATGTAAAGGTAAATGTAAGGTAAATGTCAGCTGATGAGCTTTCTCAGAGTCATCTTGGTATTGTAAGAAAACTTGTGGAGCTATAAAAAAATAATTCTGTATCTCTGAAAATGGTATGTTGAATAGAATTTTGTGATGAAATTTGATACAGGATAAAGGACTAGATACTCCATGTGGAAGATTACTTTTATTTCATTTGCATAAATGATAAAGACAAGGATCAGACTTGAACTATTGCTTACCTTGAAGGTAGGTCCTTTGCTGTGATATAGGTGTTTTAAAACCACTTCTTTAAAATACAGCATCAAAGAGCAGCTTCACACTCTGACTAAAATGTGCCGTTTTGGAGTGCTGTCTGCTAGATTTTTAAGTGAGGAGTAAATTATGAGCTAAATGAGAGGAGAGGTGAAAAACAGCTCTGGCATGCTCTGGGAGGAGGATTTTAGATCTTTTCAAGGAAAATATGGGCAAACTTGTTCACGGGCACAAACACCTGGAGGTGCAGTTTTCCCTGAGCTCTGCACAGACACAGGGTGCCTGCGCACGGCATCCTGCACACTGACCTGCACCACTGCTCATGGGAGTGAACTGGAGAGGATACAGCCCTCTTGGCTCCTATCTATCTATCCACATAGGACAGCTTTTATCTAATCCATAGTTCAATTACTGCCTTCAAACCCTAAAACTGAATTGCACAGCAAGAACAAAGAAGCATAGCAGTTTTAGAGAGCAGAAGTTTAGAAAGGGGATGTGAAATAGATTCACGAGAGAGAAGAGAATAGAGAAAACTGAATCACTGATCACGGGAATAGCATGACTGTATGTATTTGTCATGCCACTGATTAGTTCAGGATGCTATAAAAATGCAGAAGCCTGCAGTTCAGTAGTATAATCAAACTGCTGACTGACAAGGGAGATGTAATTTAATGTGTGCGGTGATGGAGTGGGTGTTTAGCACACAAATGGTTAAATCATATTGCTGGTAGAACTGTCACAAGAAACAAGAGGAATGCTTCTTTTTCCACTCTGAGCCGAGACCATGCTTTTTTTTTTCCTCTTTCCAAGGTCAGTTGTGTGTGTATTTCCAGAACTTTCTTCAAATGTTGGGACAGTTTTCGAAATGCCACTGTAATATCATGCTCCCGGAGCTGAGATAATGACTCTTAAAGCCCTGGTGAAATAAACCTACAAATCTTCTGGAGAAGCAAATGTCCACAGATAACAGAACTGTGACGTGCGTGCTGAGGGAATAAGTGAAGGACATTCAACCTATCAAGGATTTCCATTTCAAAAAGTAGTATTGCATGATGGATGGTGAAACAGTTCTGCCCAGGAATCAATGAGATGTGTCCACATTAGAGCATATTCTGGTCAAAGACAATATCTGCACTTACCTTACTTTTTTAGTTTTATGCATGTATATGTGCGTCCTTCTGTTGAAGCACCTTTTTTCTTGTAAGAGGTTGTGAAACCAGATCTCACTTGGCTTGACCCTGCAGTCAGTGATGTCCATGATGCTTCCTTTTCTGTCAGTGGTGGGGTATGAGGCCCATCATTCTGCTCCAAGGCCACCTGGGACCTTGAAACGTGATGCTTACATAAAAAGTGACAAGAAAATGTTGAGCATCTAGGAAAAGATCTTCCTTTGCCCAGTTCTTAAGGGAGCTTTGAAGAGGCTTATATTTTCTCTCATTTATGCTCTTACTCTTGCTTTTTCCTGTATTTTTAATCAACAACTGAATCTGCACAGTAGGCTGGCCCTGCTTTGGCTGTAAAGCTGTGCACAGGGTCTCTGGTTTCCATTTGACTAACATTTCCCTTAAAGTTAAGCATGCAAAGGGGACATGCACATGCATCTGCAAATTTCTTGTGATGGCTCCACTTTACAGCTCTGGCTCTTCCCAGGCAACCAACTTGTGTGTTAAAAACCATCGGAAAGTCCAGCATCTCCGTGTAATACAATCATTTGCAGCAAAGCAGTGCAAACGTTTAGTGGTTAAAACCCACACTTGGAAACACTCATCTGATGAGCAATCTGAACCCCAAAGTGGATTGACAAAATGATGCCTAATAATTTTTAGTGTGTTCTCTCTCACTGTTAACATTCTTTTCTATTTTACCTTTTACCTTCTCTTGCACACTGTGGCCTGCAGCTTCCAGCTACATTTCTAGCAGCTTTGGACCTGCATATGAACAGTCTCCTGGAAGCTCACTGCGTCTTTCCCTTGCTGGCTTGTACCTACACACAGCTCAGAAACAACCTTGCTTTCTCAGTTCAGGCAGAAATCCCATGTGTTTCTTAGGAAATAAACTGTATGTGCATTTGGGGGTCAGAATATTATCTTTCATTTTAGAATTCATTTACTTCATTTTAAATAGCAATCGGGAGCAAATTTAACGCACTAGAGCACTGGACGATTGCAGTAGTTTTTCAGAAACTGCCTGTTTTCCTTTATCTGTTTCTGTCTACTGGGTGACATGAGAAACTCCAGAGAAAATCATAATTATTGTAATTATTTTGGTTCATTAGATCTGATTCTAAGAGTGGTTTAATACTGACACAGTCCCAATGGTCTTAGAGATGTTATTTATGATTGTGGTACTATCCTACTTGAAGAATGATAGATTTTGAGTAAAAAAAAATGAGCTGTTAAAGACTAAAATGGGAAACTCAAGGTGGCTGATCTGTTTTCTGTCAGATTTTTGCCGAAGAGTATTTCCTTAGTTGTAATGTTTAGCTATGTCATCTTTCTTATTTTACTTAGGAGAAGTTTCTTAAAACTTTTGAGCAGTTTGTGATCAAGTGTAATAAGCTGTACATGAAGTAACTTCTTTCTATGCTGTGTCTGGCACCCACCCACACAAAGATATTATTAAAGGGAAAGGAGAGGGAGAAGTATGAAAAATGTTATGTTTAAAATGAGAACTCTGAATTGCACAACAGCTGAGGCAAGTCACTTGTGACTGGAAGTGGGTAACTGTCCAGAGCATGCAATGTTGTCAGCTGTGGCCTGTTTTCTGAGTAGTTTTATACTGTATCATATTCATTTTACCTATCAGAGATGCCAATGGCCTTCATCTTTAAACAGTGAAACATTTTTTTTCCTTTTATCTTGCTTTAGTTTCTCTTTTCATGCCTGCAGAACGGACCTGTTCAGGGGATCTGTCAAAGAGAAGCAGTGGTGGGAACAAGAGTGAGAAATCAGCTCAGAAATAATCCCTCTGAATAAAGGTTTCCACAGATCCAGATCATGTTCTTTCTAGTAATCTCATAATTCTAATTCTCCTAGGTCTCCTTTGTTTTTAATTCTCAAAATGAAAATATTTTCTTCATAACAAGTAACTAAGAATCTGACAAAATTATTTGCCAGCGATTCACATTTTGTAATATATAAAAAAAAAAAAAATAAAACAAACCAAACACCATTTAAATATATCTCTGAGTCACAGACTATGTAGCTTGGCAAGTTTCCTATGGCACGATGCAGGATTCCTTGGCGAATGTTTCTTGGCTTTAGCTTTTTTAGTTTCTTCACTATAACCTTGTAGCTCATATACACACAGACATAGAAACGCCTAGACTTCACTACTACAACCTTACCGACTTCTAAAATTCCTTGTACCACTTCCATGAACTGCTGCTATATTCTGTCCCTGTACATTTTTCTCTCAACTATGTCAAATTATCATGGACTTTCAACACCTCTCCCATCTTGTGTAATGACTTCAAAGCAGCAGCTACCTGTTCTGAAACTGCTGCTCTTCTTCCCAACACTTCTGCTTGCCATCTCTTCAGCCAGACTGTTTAAGCCGTACTTGCCCACAAAGCAAGTTGTACCTTTCCCACCTATGCTGCTCTGTTCCTTTTAGGGAGTATTTGTATGATTTCCCTGAGTACATGTGGATTGCCAACATACAGACTTTTCACTGACAATGTTATGTATATATTCAAGTCAGTAATCAAGGGGTTATCCTTACTGTTTTTCCATGATAATAAGGAAGGGGATGGGATTTCCAACCGCTGTTGTCACCACGCTGAGCAAATGGACCAGCAGAAAGAATCCAGAGAGTTATTTTGGAAGGTTTTTTTACATAATTGGAAAGATACAAGGCTTGTGTAGCATTGGAGGCAATTGTATTCACAACTCTGAAATTGTCATGATAGCTCCATAATATGTTTTGGTTTGACAGATAATTTGTTGACTTTTTTTCCCTCTTCAGTGCTGTTTTTCTTTGCATAACCTTTCTGCCATGTATCCGTTTTACCTGTAGTTTAATAACCCAGCGTCAGAAATAGAAATATAATTTCCAATCAGAATGTCACTAATTGGTTCAAAATGTCAGCTGCTATCAAGAAACTGCAAGAATCTTTTCTTGTGCCTCAGCGCATGTGGTTTTATTAGACTATTTTCCTTGTGTCTGCACTGCAGCATAGCCTAGAGCAGTGCTTATCAATATCTTGAATTTCAATTTTTATGAAAATTCTAACATTTATTGTGAAAAGTTACAGATCCTCTTTGTTTTGTAGACCAAAGGCTGAAAGTAATGTCTAGAAGTAATGTGGCCAGATTACAGTTAAACCTCATTTATCTCTTGAGTGTCATTGCATTGTCATTGTATACAATACTTTTAGAGTTGCTTTGGCATGTCTGTGGAGTTGCACCAGGGTGAATTTTTTCATGGAGACTTGCTTAGGAAATGTTTATATCTCAGATTTTACTGAGTAGCACAGACATGAAACACAGTGTCTGTAAAAGAAGGTACTCAACCTTTCAGACACCAGTGTCCAGTTCAGATAGATAGACTATTCAGTGAAGGTGAAACTCAGCATGAAACAACAACACGAGCTCCTTTGGACAGGAAGAAAAAGCCTAAAGTTGATGAAAGGTGAAATCTGATGTTCAGCTATGTATAAGCATGAGAGTCTTTTGGCCAGAAGATTAATGGTGCAAGTCCTTCTAAATTATAAGCAGATGGTAACTTTTTCAGGGTTCGTGAGGTTTGACATTGCAAACATTGCAACCTTATGTTATGATCTGTATTTTTATTTCTGCATTATCGTAGAATCACAGAATGGCTGAGGTTGGAAGGGATCTCTGGAGGTCATCTAGTCCAAGCCCCCTGCTCAAGCAGGGCCACCTAGAACTGGTTGTTCAGGACCATGTTCAGATGGCTTTTGAATATCTCCAAGGTGGGAGACTCCACAGCCTCTTTGGGCAACTTGTGCTAGTGCTCTGTCACCCTCAAAGTTAAAAAAAAAAAAGTTTCCTTGTGTTCAGAGGGAACTTCCTATGCTTCTATTTGTGCCCATTGCCCTTGCCATTGGGCACCAGTGAAAAGAGTCTGGCTCCATCTTCTTTGCACTCTCCCTTCAGATATTTATATAAATTAATAAGATCCACCAGAGCTCTTCTCTCTTCTCTTCTCTTCTCTTCTCTTCTCTTCTCTTCTCTTCTCTTCTCTTCTCTTCTCTTCTCTTCTCTTCTCTTCTCTTCTCTTCTCTTCCCTTCCCTTCCCTTCCCTTCCCTTCCCTTCCCTTCCCTTCCCCTTCCCCTTCCCCTTCCCCTTCCCCTTCCCCTTCCCCTTCCCCTTCCCCTTCCCCTTCCCCTTCCCCTTCCCCTTCCCCTTCCCCTTCCCCTTCCCCTTCCCCTTCCCCTTCCCTTTTCTCTCTCTTCTCCTCTTCTCTTCCCAGCTCTCTCAGCCTTTCCTCATATATCCAGGTGTGGCCTCCCCAGTGCTGAGTGGAGGGGAAGGATCACCTCCCTCAACCTGCTGGAAACTCTGTTCCTCAAGCAGCCCAGGAGTTTTGTGTGTCTTTGTGTTGGACTGCCATATAGAAAGGTAGATAGATTTATCCTGTGAAAATAGTCACAGTGCAGACTCATAGCTAATATTCATTTAATTGTGCAGCTGCACATTTTGTACCTCAGGAACTAAGGTACATGCTTACTGCCACAGCAGGAGTTTATTTTAGCAGGACAGGGTAGTATTATGGTGTCTGCATCTCATCTTCATATTTGTAAGCTGAGGGCATTCTGGTCCTATATTAGATGTGAAAGGGTTGTTTCTCCATTCAGTGGGCACCATTCCAGAGGCAGTAGATAAAGATCTAGCTCTGAGGCCTGGAGAAGGAGTGATCAAACAAGATAGACACCTCTGGATTCCCTATAACGTTTTCCTCCTCCCCTCTCCCTAAAAAATCAAGGAAGCAACGAACAACAAAAGTAGGACATATGGGGTGCACAACAACATCTGAGACTTCTTGAGCAAAAGGGAAACTAAATGTCTTAGGTGCACTGTAATTCTCTGTGTTCCATCTTCTTTCCTACTCAAATATACATTTTGTAACAGCAATGGTGTTGGAGCCTTCAGAGCATGGATTTTGTAGTAAGCAAAGTCAGGGAAGGTTGAGAGGATCAAGGAACCACACAAAAGCCAAGCGTATCCTCATAGATAGCCCTTTCGTCTGTTGGAATATCCCTCTTTCCTGACACACCCATACACACAGATTTTAGGAGTTCTTTGAAGCCAGAGGACAGACTCTGATGTTCTGCCACAGGAGACAAATCCAGCTCCATGCCTTTCCTGAGGAAAAAGGAAGTTATTCTACAAAATCAGACTCACAGTTTAACCAGTCCTACACAGATTATCATCATAGAGAGGAGAACAAATCCCCAAGTAAGGACTTCTGGATTCAGCTTGCATAAATAAACCTCAGGGAGTGAATGGGTGAATGAGTCAAGTGCAAGATACCAAGAACAAAGCTGAAATGTTATGATTCTATGGCTCCTGAGTATGCTCCCACTTCAGTGGTACTTGGAGAACCAATGTCCATATTTATGAATAGAATGTAAGAAACAATTGTCTTGAGGTGAAGGTTTTTTGGGACTTGCAGCCCTGCCAAGTAATGAGTGCCAAAATGTGAGACGAGACCCTTGTATGGCTGTGGATCTACTTCCCCAATCATCTGTCCAATATTCCAATTGAACCTCCAGCAAAAACTCATAAGGCAAATTTCATTACATTAGCAGTTTCTAGCCTGGAGTTGGCATTCTGTTGTCATGATGGTGGGATGGATGGGAGGCTGAAAGATGAATTAATAACACTTCATTTTGATGAAATATCAAAGTATGTTGGAAGGTCACCTTGTGTTTTATAATTATATATTCAAAAGAATTTAAATTCTTGCTTCAGCCCTTAATGAATCTGAGACAGCAGCAGCGATGGGAAAAACCTCCCTTAAAAATCCCAAGAGTCATACTTGTTTTGGCATGATAATGCCTAAGGTGATTTGCGAACAAGGCTGACTTTGCCAGACTTTCACATTAACGCAAGGTTCAGCATACATTTTAAAACGTTAAATCAGCCTCCCATCTGCATAGATAGGATTATTTAATTGTGTAGATTCTGTTAGCTTAAAGGGTCCAAATATTCTAATGCTGGAGCCAAAATTAAATAAACGTAAGAAGTAACTGTATGTTAATAATTTTAAGAAGTCATTAAAAAAATGTTTAAGGTTGTCATGTTATCTGACTTTGGAAGATATGGAGTGTGTCTGCTGCCACAAACAGTAGTAGGCTGGCAGGTCCTAACCATTTTGAAAATCAGGCTCAAAATTTACGGCAGAAGTTGATGCTCCTGCCTGAGTGGAGTTAAGTATTGATTTTTTGTAGAAGTTGGTATTGCTGTATACTTTAAAGCCTAAAAAAACACAGAAACCAATGAGTTGAAACAGTCTTGTCAAAGAGGCTGCCGTTAGTAAATATCTGGGAAGTAGACCACACCATTATTTATGATTTATTGAGTCAAAATAAATAAAGCCCTTTATGGATAAGTAACAGACCACCACATTTTACCCCATCTGTTTCAAGATGCTGTCATATGGTTTCAAATCAGAGTTGATGAAATTGTTCACTCTATGTCCCTGCACAAAGCAGTTTGCAGTGTGAGTTGATATGACATGACCTGAATGGCAGCAAAGATGAAGGAGGCGAAATACAGTGTTTAGTTCTTCAGAGACAGTTAGCATGCCTTCTTGTTATTGCTCTGCTCCTTTTCTCGGTGGCACAGATTTCTGCAGAGATTATTATGTCTAACTGCTCTGGGTCGATGTGCTGTATTTGGTGTGGACCTGCAAGACAGGGAGTGACATGGAGCTCTACGGCTATGTGAGAGTGTCAAGATGTAAAGCACCGTTTTTCAGAATTAACTTATGGTTAGTAAAAGGACACCCAGATCCCAAACCTGCTCCTACATATGGGCAATGAGAGCAGAAGGACCTCCTTGAGTACTCGTCGTTCTCCCAGTGTAGATGGGAGAGGCCTTCTTTGAAGAGCAACAGTGAAGTCTTTGGCTATCACCTCTGTCAGACCAAGGAAAAAGAGTATGCAGAGAGACACAGGAGAAATGATATTTCTCCATAACCAAAGGCTGCCAGTGAAAACACGAGAACATGCGTTATTTGTCAAGTCACCAGGTCTCAGTTGAACAATTTTGGAAACTGTAACCTAAGTTCACAGCATGCAGTGTGCTCCAATAGCTGTGCTCCAGAAGAGAGGGGCAGCCTGGCTATCAGTTGACGCAAGTTAGCATCACAGTTTGCAGTGTGTTTGAATTGCATTTCTTGGAGTAATCTACCATTTGTTGAACAAAAATGGTGTGCAACATCTGGGCCCTGATCTCCACAGATGCTTCCCATTCTAGGCTGGATCCTTATTCATCCATCAGTGATCTACTGGAACCTCTTGGAGGTTTAAACATAAATTGCACTGTTGATTACCCCTTACCGAATTCAACACAGAGATGGCAATAGAGCCATACAGATCTGAATTTTATATTGTACTTAGGCACTCTGGGGTGATAGTATTTTATAAATGATGAGTGAAAAATATTTTAAATTGCACTTTGAAAAGAAAAAGTGTGTACCACTCTCTGAAAGTGTTTTTAGTCACTGTTTTTTCTGGAACCCTTTGGACATTCAGCCTATTAATTCGTTTCTTTCCTGAACATATCTTTATTTATGCAGCAGAAGTATTCCTCTCCTTCAAGGTAAATTCTGTACCGTTTCACACCCCATTCTTTACAGACCTTCATAAATCCATTATCATTTATTTGACTCCTTAAACGTAGGAGCACATTTCCAATATACAAGAAATTTAATTTTCAATTTATATCCATAATAAGTATTTTCTCATTTTATTATGTTTTAATGGATTGCATGAGACTCACTCGATTTTTATCTCTCTAAACAGCTATTTAAGTATGTTCTTTATAGTGAAAACTATTTTGTTAATGATATAATTTGTATAATAATATTAGTTGAGATAGAGAAGGTTATTTCATTCAAGAATGCAGTTAAATTTTCAAAAGTAGTATATTCAAAAATATGTCTCATCTGTCCCCTTTTTTATCAGTTTTAGTAGAAACTTGACTCACAGACTGGATAAAATGTGGAGGCAGAAGTGGGGTCTCAAAAAAATTAACGTTTTCACTCTATGTTGGCAGCTCTCAATGACAAATATAAATTCACAATAATTAAAGCAAGTCACATCCTAAAAATATTTCTTTATTCTTTCAGACCACTCTTCCGTGGAAATTCAGATGTTGATCAGCTAGGAAAAATCTTTGAGTAAGTAATAACTAGTTGCATTATGTCAATATCTGTTTAACATTTAAATACTGTGAGGTTTCTTTGCCATGTTTTTTATGCAATAATGTGACTAGAACAAAGTATTCCTAGAACATATTTCCTATTGCTACTGTATGCAACATGATATTTCCGTGTATTCTGTGTCAGAGTGGGAGGAGGAAGCAACATGGAATATAGTTCTGCAGAACTAACAGCCATCATCAGGAAGTTACGAGAGGCTTCTGTTTTGGGCTTTTTAAATCTCTTAAACATATTGTGCATTTACCATTCACACATATTCCTAAACAGTTAGATCCAAAACATTCTCTTCACATAAAAAAATGCAGAGGTTTCCTTTTTCAGTAATTTCTTTGTGTATTTCAGAAAACAACATAAGAATACTTTAAAATTGTTATTAAACTGTAATCTCTAAGATTATTACCAACAGCTTCTTCGCAGAAAATACTTCTGTACATAAGAAAATATTATAGCTTTTAAAATATACTGTGTAGCCTGGTAAAATGATTAACAGTCCATGTTTTGGTTGGGAAGGTAACTGTGGGAACAGAAGAAATATCAGTGTTTTAACATGTGCTTTGTCAGCGATTAACTAATTGGCTTTATTTTATAACCATTTTACAATTCTAGGAGTTTGTGTTTTGTTTCTTCAAATATACGAGATACGTTGAGGATATGGGGAGGCTCAAAACTCCCTGAGGTAGAATAGTTCTCTTCTGAAATAAGTTCTTAGTTGTTTTTTTTTAAAAAAAAAAGAGGCAGAAAATTAAGTTATTGATATTGCTGATATGGTAATTAAGTAGGATTATATCACTTTTTCTTGTAAAAGCTCTTCAGAGCAAGGAATGTTTCCGAATTTATAAGAACCGTGTAAAATTAAGATCTGATGCACGTACCATGTAATTAGGCAATCAAAGCCACATAGGGCTGGTCCCACTCCAGACAGTAAATGCCCATTTGCCCCTGCACCACTGTCTTCCCTTTTCAGACAGAGTGGCTGCAGGGATCCAGGGATCTGGATGAAATAAGAAATAGATAGACAAAGAGAGAGAGAGAGCAAGGCTGAAATATGGGGTATATCTTGAAGGTATTCCAAAGAGAAGATAGTAGAATTTCTAGGGAGAAGAGCTTAAACAGAACAAATAATGGCTTTCTCTGTTCAACCATTTTTCAAGTTCTGAAATCATAACAGATCTGTTTCCAAGCATTTTCATTATTTAATACAAGGTTCCTAAATTGCAGGTCTTGATTTCACACAGTTGACTTCCCTTTCCTGCATACCATACCAGTGTATGTGACTCACTTGCGTGGTTAATTTGTCATGCGCTGAATAGCTCTTCCTGCCCAATCCAGAAAATCAGTCCTTAAAGTTTACTTTTTCTTCTTCTGCCAAAGCTGCTCCTTTAGTACTACAATATTCTGCTTTATTAAATGAAGGCAGTTTTGATACATAGGAGATATTTTATAATTGAAGAAGACATAGCCGTGATTTTTTTTTTAAGGATTTTGATTCATTTATTGACACTTAAAGGGAAAAATCAAAATGAACTGGGCTAGGATTAAATGCATGGCTGGTAGCGGCAACCTCCGATAGGGATATTTCCATCCCTAGAGGCTGAGATTACCTGTGCAGAAAAGAATTCATTACAAAGAGAAAATGCCGTGCTAATTTTAGAAGAAATTCCTTATTATACATCAACTTAAAGAGAAAGTTTAGTTTTGCTTCTTTTGTGCCATTCTCCTTAAATAGTTCAAAAGTTTATTTCTTGGGTTCTGTGGGGGGTTATGCTAAATAGTGTTTATTTTGTGTTTTCACAGCTGGACAATCCCCTACAGTTAGGCATAGCTCTTCTTGTAGGAGGATTGATTCTTTCTACAGTAGTGACTCATTCTCCAGACTAATTTGGACAGAAAGTACTTTCAGGATATTCGTTCAATCTGGAATGATGCATTCTTTCAGATAATGGGGCTGTGGTCTACCTTTGCTTTACATGTGCCTTCTGATTTGCGTCAGGTAAAATTCCACCATGTTTGAGGGTAAATCCCTGAGAGGTGGCCCAAACCAATTTCCTGCTTTTCCAGGACAACATCAGCATGTGGGATATCCTCATAGATTTCAGGCTAAACACTGCAACAGTTTGAGCAGACTTGTCTCCCATTGTGATCAATGGGAGTGGGAAGTACTCGGCGTTTCTCAAGACCAGGCCTGAACCTTTGGCAGGAGGTGAAACTCATCCAAGATACTCCCAAACTTAGTCACTGAAATGGTAGTGCTACCAGACCAGAGTGAGGGCATCTCCTCAGACATTCATTATTAAGAGTTCTGAGTACTACGTGAGTGTGTAACTAAAAATATCTCACCTTTCCACTCTTGCAAGGTCTTGTCCACCCTACCTGCCTGATAGGCTGCCTCCTTTTTTCTTTTTGTTAGCTTTGCCTGTGCCTGTGCTTATTCTGCCTTTCTCATGCTCTCTCACGCAAAAGTTAAAAAAACTGGGACTAACCAAACACATTTGAATGGCAGCTTAAACTTTGTTGTTATTTAAAATATATAACTCCCACATCTTCTTACAGTGCTGTTTGTATTATATGTAATACAGGTCCAGATCCTCAAACAGCTAATCACGTGGTTTTAACCACTGTAGCCAAGGGAGTTGCCTCATAGCCCCACCATACCTGTGGTAATAAAAGTAAAATTCAGTTTTTCACACATTTAAGTTATGATTTCCCAAGAGCTGTGATGTCTTCAGATGCAGTAAAATGAAATTGTCCTGGGATTTTAATTGCTTTGCCCTTCTAGACATGCTGTGGTTATGAGGACATATTAACTTTTGGACATATTTTAGGTGAGCCAAATTGCAATCTAAAATCCACATAGGTAGATGTGGAGTAATTCCACTAACTTCACTGAGGTAACCTATGATTTACATCAAAGTGTTTGGCCCATGACCTCACCCTTGTCTTACTACCAGCCTTAGTAAGAAAGTCAATGCTGCTCCCTAGTGGCATTTGGCCTAGTGCAGACCCAAGTATTCAGTGAAGTTTTTCTTATGTTCCTTCTTGTCTTACCCCATCAGTGTTTCTATTTAAAATCTCGATTTTACAGGCTGTAAAAATTGATTTTCCCTGAAACTTGACATATGGTGTATGGTCTTTTCCAGAATTTCCATGAGAAACTGGCATCTCAACCCTACAAATATTAGTATCAGACTAAACCACAAAATGTATGAAACATGATCCAACATTGGAGGCTTACCTTCATTTATTTGGGTTTTAAACCTCAGCATCATTATTTAATAAGAATAAATATCTTCTAGAATGTAAATAATCAAGAAATAAATTATAAAAATAAGTTTAAATATTCTATTAAAGGGTAAAGAAGTACCAAAGTACAATTGAAAGTGAAAACATAAGGACACTCAAGTCCTATGCCACTACTGAACTGAGACTTTAAAACCTGCATTGTGAAGCAAATAAATTGTTTAAATTTGGGCAACAATTACTGCACATAGCTTTGAAGCATTATGAAACATCCCATTTATTGCCTTACCCTCGTCTTGACCCACAGTCTTCTCTCTGTCTCTATTCTTGTGAATAAAGATCCTTGCATGCAATTCCCCTTTGAAACTTACTGCTTTTAATCATCCTGGTGTGACATATGTTGCACCATCCAGTCAAGAGCTGAGGAACTTTCTTCCAAAGCACTCAGCCCTTTTTCAACAGAAAGGCTCAGAAAATGGAGACCTAGGCCAGAAAATCGTGCTGGCCACAGAATGATTTCTACCAAGCACACTGAGGACCTACAATCATCTCTTCACAGAGATCAATGCACTACTGTGCAATTAATCTCATTTAAACGAAAAGACTTTACTCATTAAGTAAACTGCCACTTAGCACAATCAACATAAAGGGGGTATTGCATAAATGTTCAGACCTAACATTACGTTTTTCCTTTCACAGTGTAATTGGACTCCCAGAAGAAGAGGACTGGCCTAATGACGTTGCCCTTCCAAGAAATGCTTTCGCTTCCAGACCCGCACAACCTATTGAAAAATTTGTACCAGATATTGATGAACTGGGCAAAGACTTGCTTCTTGTGAGTTTCTATTTGTTGTTCTCCAAGCTGCATGATTTATAGTTCCCACTGTGTATGCAACATGTCAAGAAACATTTATGTTTCCATTTAATGGAGTTAAACTCAAAAGTAGGTAGACAAATCAATTTAAATTTGTGAAACATCAACACAAAGACATCACCTTTGGCTCAACAGGTGTAAGAACTGAGACTAGTTAGAGACTAGGAAACTGTGTCAGGGACGTACGTTTGACCAGTCTTTAGACCTAGTTACTGATCACTGTTGTGCCACTGAGTCAGCCATTCTTATAGTACAAGCCTGATGTGAGTGCAAAAAAATGATCTGCTATTTTTCATGGTATAGTGGACCCAGTATAAAGCAAGAAATAGGTTGCGGAGGCAGATTCCATCTGCATGCCTCCTTCTGAATGCTGAAAACTTGAGACAGGGAATTAACCAGTTGTTGCCTCTTAAAAATGTCAGAATTGAACAGAAGCAAACACAAATTGTGCTGCTACAACTGGTAACACTGAATTCAATTTAATTATTTCCATCATTTTTATAGATATGTTATAAACCCCAGCCCTAAAGTTCAGTCTTCGAACAGAATATAGGGAAAAGTGTTGCCTCAGTTTGCCTTTTGCCATGCATGTTGAAATCTAGCTAAATTTGTTCACTGGAAGCCTTTAGAAGGTCTTTTATCATGTGAGCTTAATAGAGTCTTGAAAGACTTGCTGCATTCCTTCAAGAACCGCTATCTCCAACCACAGTTATCCCTACAAAACCACAGATCATCCTCCATCGTCCTTGTGACTGCAGCTCCCAGCTGTGGTAAGCTGGGCTACATCTGGACACTTGAAATGGTAGGGGAGAAACATATTTGTTGTGTTTGCAGGCAGCCTGGAAATGGAACCTAGACATGGGACAATAATTAGATTCTGGGAACAACAAGGAATAAAATATGGCAGAGAGCTCAGTGGGTGTGAGGCATGATGGGAGGGAAGAAGAAGACAAATATCTATGCCTAGAGGGTAAGGTGAGAAGGAAAGATGTTCCTCTCAAAGAGATGAGAACTGGGAGCCACAGATGAAAGGGGAGAGTAGGACTAGGAGTCACTGAATTTAATTTCAGAACTTAAATTACAGAAATTCTGATACAAGAAAAGAAAGTAGGAGTAGAAACTGGTTAGACAAGGACAATAGAGAAGAGATAGTAGAGAAAAATACTATTCGAATGTGAATGAAAGAAAATAGAAGAACAAGGTATAAAACACAAGGCTATGGGAGAGATTTCAGCGATGGCTGGAATAAGGATCTGGAAAGAAGGCAAGCTGGGAAGAAGAGTGAGAAACTGGACACAAAACATTAGCATAAGAAGGCTATAAAGACCCAACACCTATAAAAATACTGAGCCTAGGAATGAACATATACCTTATGATGCAGTCCACATTTGTATAACCACAAAAGAACAGTGCATTGAACACTGAGGGGATTCAAAAATTGTTCATGAATAGTTGCTCCCTGCAGTCTGTGAGATAGATGTCCTGTTCATGTGAATTCAAGAAAACCTGAACTCTGGGATTTCTAAACTATGAAAACTTGAATTTTCTAACTTCTTATTTTTTTATTTGCTTTGGGGATGCCATATTTATATACTATGACCCCACTGCTTGTTTTAATATGGATGGTCATCTTATTGTGCACCACCTACTGAGACTCTATTGTGTCTCATACTGATTATAAATTGAAGGTCGAGTGCATTTATGTATATATGCAATGTTAGCACTGTTAACTGTACATTTTAGTTACAAACAACTTCTTTTCATACTTACAGAAATGCTTAGCGTTCAATCCAGCCAAGAGAATATCTGCCTATGTTGCCCTCTCTCACCCCTATTTCCATGATCTGGAGAAATGCAAGGAGAATCTGGACTCTCATATGTCATCCAGCCAAAACTCCAGTGAGGTGAATGCATCATAATGCTGACTGAAGATGAACCATAAATGAACAAGATGTGTAGCTGACAAGGCCACTGTACCATACAAACCACATAGCTGTTCTAGCGAAGATCGTTATTTGGAGGTTTTATGCACTTATCTTTTATTTTGAGATTGTCATATGCTTATCTAAGGGAATCAATCTAGTTTACTTTCATCAGATCAACCCAAGGGCCAAGGCTTTGACCTGCTCCTGTTGCAGCTTTATGTTTGTTTTGGTTTTGTTTATCTACCTGGGAAAACTCCAGACGAAGAGAAGCTGCTGACCGGTTTTCCTGCCATTTTATCCTTTTAATATTGAATGCTGCCAGTGTGGAGTAGGATGATCGAGTCACTGCCAAAACATGATGCAATCTCTCTCTCTAGCTGCTGAAGCATGATTTGGTACTTTTATTATTATTATTATTATTATTATGTGATTTCTTACAGTGATATTTAAACAACGGCATTGAAATATCAGATCTCTGCAACCTGCAGTTAACTGGTATATGCATTAATACATCCAGCTACTGTTCATTCATAGCATATATGCAGGTGCTTCTCCACTTGAAGACTCGGATGGATTGTTTTATCATTTTATTGCTCTATAAAAATAACGGTGATGATGATGGTCATAATAAGTGTCTCAAATTTTAGTTTTTTTCATACACAAACAAGTTATTGTCTGGCTATGTTTGTGTGCATGCCACGAAAAACAAGTCTTTTAAAAAACTTCTGAAGTCCTGTTCTTAAAGACTCTTTCAGTTTCCTAATGGTCAGTTTGTGTTGAAATCCAGGCACGTTCTAGCCCATCACGTAACCCATCATTCCTCTCTGGAAACAGCTGCATGTACATTTTCTTTTATCTTGTTCCAAATTTCCTGATATGTAGCTCAAACACATGAGCAGAGCCAATGAAAATCAATACAGATTTTTGCCTTCAACCTGTTCTGATGATCAGCCAAAAAGGACAATAGAATAAAATCCTCTTCTGAAGCAGAGAATCCTATACCTGTAATAAGCACAGATACGTATTTGTGCTGAATTGTATGCTGTATACTGCGCTGCCTTACCTGCAACACACCACCATGCATCACAAGTTCATGAACATTACTGTCACGAAATCCCTCAGATGTCATTTATTAAGCAGACTTGTTTTCTATGCAGAAATGCATGAGCTTCTCTCCTAAACCACCATGTGGGTATACTGGCACATGCTTCTCCACTAGGGTTAATGTGCCATTATTGAATGTCAAAATAACCAAGCAATTCACATGCCTTTATAGCACAGTTATTTTAAATATTACATTAAATTTTTATATTTAGTATTTTTACCTTAACTAAAATATGTTTTCAGTATTTTAAAAAAGAAGCTTTTATTTTTTTAATACTGTACTGGTTAAAAAAAAGAAAAAAAAAAGAAAAAAAAAAAGAAATATTTTAAATCCATAAAAGCTGTTCCCTAGCATGATTTTAGTGCATTTACCTGGATATGACTTGGGGGAAAATATTGGTCCAACGAGTTAGCCCTTACCGTAAAACCATAAATATACACTATTGCAGTATATCTGATGATAAGTGAGGCAGCTAGCTTTGCTTACCTCTGTGACAGTCCCTTTGGCTTCTCTCTTCTTCATCTCTGTTTCATCTTGTCTAGCTAGTGAGCCAGCACTATATCCTCATTCAGAGCATGCTTGGCAGAAACAGGTCCTTAACACTGGGTTGAGCAATATAATTTTTCCAGCTGTGGCATGGGAACTTGTAGCCGTCTCCCTGGCAGGTTTCTCAGTACTGTGATAGACTGGCTGCTGTGGCAAACTTCACTGTTCACTCTCTTCCAGGTATCTGCGCTGTCTGGGACATGGCCCGTTGCTAGGATAGCGAGTGGGTCTTATCTGTCGCTTGGATAAAGCTTTTTGTTACTGTTAGACACATAGCTATGCTATATATGGTTAAATTTCATCTGGTTCAAATAAGCCAGATTTTAAAAGGATGACTTGCATGCATGCATGCAGCAGCCTGTGCTTTTCTTCATGCCCAGAATGATGCCTATGCAAAACTTACCAGCATGAACAGGCAAGTTGCAAATTAGGCCTGGCAAGAGCATGCACGAGGCACCCGCACACAGAGAGACTACAGATGCATAACACAAGAATTTTGGAAGCTCTGTGAGCAGCAAGCTGAAGGCCAGGGAGCAGCCACAGCAGCTAACCCTCTAATCTTGGCCTTGCCTCTGTCATTCTCGCTGTTTCGACCTCCAAGAGGAACTGCGAGCCCACCGCACTGGTGTTATCCCAGCCCTATTCCTCCATGGGTCAATAGACTGAGTGTCAACGGGTTTGAACTTCCGTAGAAAAGGATAGGCCAAAGTGAAATTTTTGCTAACCATTTTTAAACACTAATTAGAACAACAGAGCCAAAATTCAGAAGAATCTTGTGACAGTAACAAATAGAAGAGTTTTCTACACAGTTTAGCACTTGTAAAAACATTCCACATTTTACCTAGCACCCAGCTACCATACGTACGTTATCAAGGCGTTCAGCTGGTGTGGTTTCCAGCAGCTGCCAGGAAACTCTCCTAGAGTTCTCCAGCAACTCTCATCGGTGAAAACGTAGGGGAGGAGAGGATACTTTCAAATTAGGCTCAAAACTCTTAGGCGTGTGCATCTGTTCCATGTTAGAAGAGCTTTATGTATTAAGCTTAGCAAAGCAAAGGCTAGAAAGAACATTATTGCTGAATGTAGGTACATTATTAGGGTAAAGCAAAAAGGAGGGAAGAGAACACTTTAAGCCAAAGGTTAGTGTTGTCCCCAAAACTAATGAGAATACGAAAATTACAAGAAAGTTAATTACTGGAGCAGTGTGTCCCAATCTGTAGTATCAGAAGAAGAGCTCAGAGAGCAAGAGGGAAAAGGAGAGGTTGGTTTAAAGAGTCAGAAGCAGAGCTTCTGCAACATGGTGCTGTATGTTGCCTAATAAAGAATCAGGTTATAAATGAGGGTATTCAGGAGAACAGCTTGAGAAGGGCTACATTAATGCTTATGTTTTGGAACATCCTTCGAGTGGCACTGGCAGGAACAAAACAAGAAATCTATGTTGTGTCTTGGCAGGGTAAGGGAAAAGATTTATCTAATGGGGGTTCCTTGTGGTAGGAAGGGCCTAGATTCGAAGGATCAATGACTTTTCAAATGACCTCCTTTTCAAAGTCTCTTTAGGAAGAAATTCCATTTGACATGGCGTAGGCTTACTCTTGTTCCAGTCTTCCCTGCCAAACTGTGGGGCCTCACTTACACTAGTGAACTGAGAAAAAGCCTGTTTTCTGGCTGGGCAAGGTACTGGCACTGGCTAAAATCATGCCAGGAATCATGCTTATTGTTAGACAGTACAGACAGTTGTGGGAGTGTGCTCAAGCCCATGCCTTTGCTGTTTTTATTTTACTGGTATAGCTCTAGTATTTGAGTGCCTTTACTCATTACTGCTGTACATGCAGGTCATAGGAACTGTGCATATGAAAAGCAAGTGCTCCTTAAAACACATGTTCCAGACTGTGATGAAAACTCTTTGTACACCCTTTAAATAAGACTTCAGAGTGCAATTCTTCTTAGCAATAACTATGCCTGTATGCATTCTACAGGAGCAGTTGAACAGCAGTTAAAAACCACTAAATAACAAAAAAAAAAAAAGTTAAAAATAAGTATAGATGTTTAGCTCCTAGAGCACCCACAACTAGGCACTGGGCTCTTCTCAGCAGAGAACAGAGTGTTCTAAGTAATGGAAGGAGCATTTTCTATCTCCCACCAATCTTTTTTCTTAGTCACTACTACATAACTCTGCGGGAGAACCAGATAGCCAAGGAAAATATTCACCAAAGCCAGCTAGAGAAGTGCAAAGAGCTGAACAATAGCAATACATCTGCAGCAGCCCTTCTCTCTCCTCACCTGTCTCCACGCTCACTCTAGCTCTCTAGTTCTTCTTCAGCTCCCTTATGGAAACAGGTTTCAGAAACACTCACAGGTGCTATTTCCAACAAGATTCTTCCCAATTTTCAATAGCTACACAGTGTCAGTGTCCCCTACATCCCTGTTACCAAGTGGTGCTTCTTTTAGTCCAACAGCCCAGAACCGATGGTTAAAAAAGAATCGCTGTGGGCACCTCCTTGCTTACCCTTAGTTTTGCGTACACCTCTATTGCCTTCTGTGTGCCAAATAAAATTCTAAAAATAGGGTTTGTGCATATTTCTGTGTAGGCTATGCCCACACTCCAGGTTTTTTGCAGCCTTTTAATCCACAGTGGTAAAGGTCAGTGTATCTTTCTGTCAGAGTACTTCTCTTTCTGTTCTAAAATACGCCAAAAAATGAGGAAATCATGTTCGCAAAATATTGAAATTTGGTGCTATATGTACAGAGATTTTTACATGAAAGGTGTCAGTAAGTTGTAGCATTTGAGCATCTTCTGCGTGGGGGATGGTATCCAGTGTCGTAACTCTTATGTGGTTTTTACACGTGGTGGTTCTTTTGGTCAATAAGAAGAAAATACTGTGCCATGCTACTTTTCACAGATTCCCTCACTGTCTTTGAGAAGCATGTTTTTATACTTAAAATTCTCTCTGCTGTTAGGTATTAGGCCAACTTTAATATGGAAAATAGAGAGAAAACATGCTGTTCTGGTCTTTTAGCCAATAAACTTAGAGCACTTATCTGACTCACAACTGAAACCACATCAGTTGTCAAATATGTATATGAATCATAAACCACACAGTTTGGTTTAAAAGGCTACATAAATTAATTATGTTCCATGTATAAGACGCAGTTGAATAATGAGAATGTTTATTCTAAGAACTCTTTTTTATAGAACCACTTGGATAGTATTTTTCATATACAGTAGTTTCAGGAATAGATTGATTTTATCTATAATGTGAATTAGAAGATACTAGGTTATTAGAGTGATTTTGTTGTGTTATGCTTGAAGCTTGAATTGATCACAAGCTTAGGAACCTAACATATTTATTTTATCGCTACAAAACTGCCTCTAAATATCAAGATCTTTTTTTGATGTTAACAGGATTCCACAGTTCTCTTAGTGTGTAAATTATTTTCTTGAAATTCCTATAATAGAAAAAGCATTTTTCCAAACTGCAGTTGTGTGGGAAAATTTAAGAAATATATTTTTACTTTCACAGAGAATAATAACATGTTATATGCTGAAATCTTCAATAACTGACTGCTAATAAGCTATTGCTTTTACTTTTTTTTGATTACTAAGTATTGTAGTATACAGATTACTTTCTATGAAGAAAATATTCAGAAACAAGTAAATGGGATTTTATATGTTCAACCTCCCAAGTTACATTTTTATAGCCCTTTTTTTTGTGCAAGTACAGTTCGGGTGTGCAAAAACCCAAGTACTATTTTAACAGTCCAACAGGCTGTACAACTCAAATAGGAGTTTTATTTGTGATCTATTTATTTTATTACATACTTTTGCTTTGCGAATTGTTAGGTAATGGCTGTAATATAATTCTAGTTTCTGAACCAAACTCTGTAACCATAAAATCCCAGTAAGTTATGTAAAAAATAAGTAGCTTTCTCATCAATTTAAGTGAACTAGGCCTCTGAAAGAAGAAAGATGTGGACCTAAGAACTGACAAATATACTTTTGCTAAGTGTTATTTCTTCCCTTTAGTTTGAAGCTTAGCAAGAATTGTATATGAATATGCAATATATACACAATATAAGAACCATAAAAACCACTTAGGAGTAGTGTGCACAGATAATACAAAAAATAGCTCATTAGATTCTTACAGAAACCAACTAAAAATCATTATTTTATCTGTAACATTCAACATTTTGAACAGATATATTTTCCCACTTTAAAAAAATCCTGAAAATTATGTGTATGTTTTTAATGCAGACAGTGAAAGGCACCCAAACAGAACTGAATCAAATAGGAACTTGTTCTCACAATTGATTCTGCAAGGCCAAGTAGATACCATCAGTTCTGTATGTGTTCAGTGGAAGCTGAAATTAGCCAGCACCGTGCTTAGATGAGCCTGTTGATTTCTGGGCAGAAAAGCCCAAGGTTGCTGTGAGCAAGTTAGTGGAAAGTTTGCTTTGACTTAAATAAAGTCCTTTGAGAGCTTCTGCAATATTCGAATGTCCAGCCTTTATTGGAAGACTGTGAAAAACAGCTAAGATAAACCAAAACACCCTAACCGTATGGCATTATGTCCTTCAGATTAAATGTTTTATCTGCATTAGAATATATTGATGGGCTTCGTCCAGCCCAGTGTCAATGAGTCTTGTGCATGGCTAGAGAAAGTAAGAAGATTCTGCTATGGATATTTTGTTACTGGGAGATTGTAGTAGAATAGATTTTTTGTTTCAAAAAAAAATCAGACAAAAGATATTGCCTCCTTTTAAAACAAGCAACTGACATTTAGTAAAGATAAAAAATGAGATTTTAAGGAACCATTGGGAAAATATTGTTGGGATAAGGGAAAAGGAGCGTATTTACAATGTGAAAAATGTAAATTCAAGTAATGTGTATTAAATATGCATTGAAATGGACACTTTTTCACTGACCTTGATAGGGTTTTGTGGAAGAAAGGAACCCACGTATTGGATTTATTCTAACTACCATTTTAATGTTCATTTGCACTAAAGCAACCAATACTAGTTGACTGAAAAGAGAAGGGAAAACAGGTAGTATCTGTCTTGTGATTTACTTTGCTGATGCCTACATGGATATGCTGTAGAGCTCTCAAGCTCGCTGTGCATTTTTGAGTGAGCTAAACTTGCATCCATGCTATTTAGCTATCTGCACCTTAAACCCATCTACATGCCCAAAAAAAACACATTTCCTAGTGTTTACATGGATACTTGCTCCTATTGACATGCTCATGTTAAACTCAGGCAGAGAGCAGTGTCTCTGCCACTGAATGGAAAATTAATTTTCACAGACTGCCAGCTTCCTTGGTGCAATTACTGCTAAAGACTTTGTAGTTAATGTTCCACAATGTGCTGCCTTTCCTCTTATTCCATGTTTCATATGTATGTCATGTTATACAAATCCTCAGCCTTTAAAAAACAAACAAACAAAACAAAACAAACAAACAAAAAACCCAACAAAAACAAACAAACAACAACAAAAAACAACCAACCAAAAAAAAACACAAAAACAAAACCACCATTCTTGAGTGTTAGGATCAATTCTGAGTAGCTAGATGAGGGAAGAAAATTGTGAAGTGCTGCAAAGATAGCAAGAATGGGCAGAGATTATGACAGTTCGGATAATTTTGGTGAGTGAATCTGAATATGTGGAAAAGTTATGTATAAGCGTAGGGGGAAAACTTTTTTCCACGTTTTGCTTTCTCTTGTCATTCACTTCTATAAGCATGAGATGATAAAGCAAGACTCATGCATGGGACTTTAGTTCCAGGTTCTTATTATGCCAACTCAAATCACGAGTTTCAGAGCAGATTTTTTAACATAGCAACAGCTCTATTTTCAAGTCAGAGTTTGCAGAAGCTAGAGCTTTTTCTTTGCAGATATTAAAAAAAAAAGTCTTATGAGACAGCTTGAGAGCAGATTAAGCTGGCCACACAGACACTGCCTGTCGCTTGGCTGCAGACATGAGGAACATATAGCTCTAATGCAGGAGAGCCACTAACAGCGTCCATTAGTGTGCCGTGTCATTGTGCAATGCGAGATGACTCATGCCGCAAATTGAAAATCCTTGGCCAATCCAAAACGGCATGGTTTTGAGCACCTGGATTTTGATAAGATTATCCACATGCAGGTTTTGCTGGATCAGTCCACGTGGTTCATCATCTCAGAGGAGCAAGTCTGAGCAAATCTGCTGGTGTAAGTAATACTGCAGAACCATCTGCCATGGGAAAAAAAAGGCTTTTTGTAGGTTGTACAGCAGAAACTGAGCTTTCTGAGCTGCTGTGCCAACTTGAGAGCCACTGTTAACTATTGTTATGCCATCTCCAAAAATACAGAATATTATGGCTAAGTAGCATTTTGTTGTGTTTAGTCCATATGTGGAGGTGGCTGCATAAGTGTCGGCAGAGAGCAGCTAATTTCGATCCTAGCATTAAGTGAGCAACTAGGCTTGGCACAGAGACAAATTTCACTGTTCCAGGAGTGGGAAACCCCTAATTCTATACATAATGTGATAGGTCACCTGGCCACTCACGCTGTCGGTTCCTAATCCCAGATCATCCTACTGTGACACTGTTAAAGAAGCCCTGGGGAGTCTCCTCCTCAACAGTCTTGCAACACCCTGCTTCCTCTCGCTGCAGTGACTCCTAATTACCTGTCACTTGTATCTGACTTGTATCTCTATACAACAGTAGAATATGGCAAAGCATGTGCTACTTTTACGCCCTTTGGTTCAAGCAGAGATAAGCTAGAATAGAATAGATTGAACATAATGCATTTGATCAGCCGTAACAATTTGTGATACAGAAGACTATTTACTAAGTACAGAAGATCCCTGGACAACTGTCTTTGATGAACATGTTTACAAGAGCAGCCACTGATGCTTCTGTTGTACAGAAGTTTTTGGCAGATATGGACAAGACTAGCAGTGCCAACATCCTACTGCTCACCCCTCTTCCCTTCCCCTTCCCTGAGATCACTATTTCCAGGGAAGGGTTTCCTCCCAGCATGAAGCAGAACAACTACGAAACAGTTCTTCCTGATACGAAGGTCCCCAACTCTCAAGATTACTTGGGTGCATGGAGACAATCAAGCTCATCCCTTTGCTTTTTGCTTTGGCAGTTTTGAGTACAGAGCCCTGCCACGAGTACTAGGCACAGACAGGCCTTAACCCCCAACATATTCTCATGAGGAAAAGTCTTTCCAGGACCTAGAGGGGACGGTATGCTTACTGTTTCTAAGACAGTTGACTTTTTTGCATTTTAAAGAGCGGTGTTCTAAGAACTCTCCTAAGAAACCTCTCTCACTACACAAAAAGGATGACTGTGAATTCTGGACATGCTGTGGGAAAAGACAAAGTGTTTTCTAGGTGGATGATGATGTATCACAATCATCCTTCATTGGTGATAAAAGAAAAAAGAAAGGATTCAAACTATAGCCTGGGTCTGCAATGTACTTAAATAAGAACTTCTCAGTCTTTGTCCAGCGAGGTCCAAAATCCATCGTGATGTCTTGCAGGGACTTTATCTTGGAGTCCCTTGTAAAAAGGTGATTATAACCATGGGTTGCAACTACAACAGAAAGTACATCAGAAATGGGATGCTGACAAGAAGTTTGCAGATGCAGGGTTCTGCAAGGTGGTTTATATAAAGTTCAGTGGGTATGTGCTTGTCTGAAAGTATGGATTGACATGCACATTTTGAACTGAAGTTACCTGTCATGACAGAACTGCAGTGTCATGAGATTAGAGGCTGAAAAGACTACGAAGATTGATCCGTCATTTCCTTTTTCTCCCTAGATGTCTGGCAACCCGGTGGTTTTCCATCTTTGTTTTGATTTTATTTCGCCTCCACCACCACCATTCTCCTTCCTACTGTGCATAATAAACTGAGTAGAAAAGCTTAGCTCTAGTTTACCAGAGCAGGCCAGCACTGACTATAAATTCTGATCGCTCTCTGTTGGTCAGTATTAGGTGAATCAGTTGTCTCTGTTTAGAGTCCAACAGAATTCAATATCCATGGCACCTTCCTTGCATTCAGCACTGTCAAACCACCCTGCTGTCATTCTCTGCAAGGCTCAAAATCTCTTTTCCTGAAGACTGAATTCCTCTCTCCATCCCACCTAGAGTCACAGCAATGTGGGCAAAAGACATTTCCATTATGGCGGTGCTTTTCAGTAAGGAATGAGAGATGGTTCCAATTGAAATGAGGCCTGCAAGATTCTCGAGGACTCTTAGCCAGGCACCTTTCACAGGCAAGGCAGTCACTCTGTTAGAGTGAGAAACACATTTCAAAATGCTTATGATAGAGAAAATATAAATGTGATGTTTTTCTGATAGAATCTGTTTTCTACACAAAGCTGTATGATTTTGGCACTGAAACCAAGCCCACAGGCACCCGTTTATTCTTTCCTTTTAGTCTTTAATCTCCTTGTGAATTCTTTTCAAGCATTCAGATTAATGTATTTATGGTCTATTTTATTCCAGTTCATTTAAGTAGTCTGCCATTGACTCTCCTATGGGTTGTATTTTTAATGTAATATTTAGCTGGACTTTGAACAGCTTTAGAAGTGTAATGTCTTTGAATGCTCTAGTTAAAGAAAAATTATACCCTCAAAACAATGTCTTAGAAGTTGAACTGTCTACTTTGGAAATTATGTCTATATTATAATTCCCCAAAGCATCACAGGGTGCTTTCGTCTGTCTGTCTTCTACTTTCTGTGTAACAGTGTGTATTTGTATTTCCTCACTAGCTTGAAACTCTTCAGTCTGAAGGCCCAAGTATGCAAACCCATGAACGCTGTACCTCACCTGAGCAGCCCCACCAAGCTCAGAGGGGTTACTCCTGTGAGTATAATTGCTCACAGAAAGTATCTGCAGAAACAGGCTTTCCTTTAGTAATTGACTGTAGTTGTGAGGACACATGGTTAATAACAGCACCAAGACACCAATAAATGGGGTCAGTGTTTATTAAGATGTGGACACATTTATCTGCAAGTTATTTGACGTTAACCTAAATTATTGCTATTATAATGCAGTATGTTATTTCTTATGAAAACACACTAGTCCTGTGAAAGGGTAGTTGCCAAAAAATGTGTCAAGTCTTGCTGCTTTATTGTATATTTGCATTTAGTATACATTTTGGTTGTTGAAGTGAAGCTAGTTTCATAGAGAGGCAGAAAGCTAGATCAGTCAAAAACAAAAAGCTCCATACTGTACATTGAGTTTTGCAACTAGACTAGTATGTGTGTTCAGATGTAGTATTTTTTATGCTTTAGAGTATTTTTTGTTTAATATGTAAAGGAATAAGCCGATTACTTTGAAATGCTATTGTAGAGCTAATATTACACATAGTGGGGGAATGTTGTCTGAAAAATTAATATTAGAAAACATTACATAGGCTGCCTTTGGCTTTATGTTGTTTGGAGCAGGTCCAGCAGGTATCTGTCGACTCCAGATGCTTAAGCCAGTGGCCAACTTTGTGTGGCATCTTGTAACCGAAGAAGGTTTTTTCCAGTGATAAAGTTGTCTGTCTGTCTGGACTTTAAGTAAGATTGTTGGCTAAACAAAAGCATAAAGGCAGCAAACTTAGGTATTTTTTGTGCATGCACAATTGCATGAAATAGGATTGGAGCTTCAAAGTATTTTAAATCATTTAGCATAATTTACTGTTGTTGCAACTCCACTGACTACAGTTAAATTAAACCAAGAATTTGACCTGTAAGTCTACAAATTTCAGTGTCAGGCAGCTCAGGTCTATATAAAGATACCCAAGCTTAGTAAATCAGCAAGAATACTATATAAATGGTAATGTGTGATAAAAAACATTAACTCTAGTAACATTATTTCTCTCAAAATTTCTGTTCATTACTCTTTTATACAAAAGTTCAGAAGTGCACTTCTTAGTGGCATTAGGATATATGGAGAAAAGTGTGATGCTGGTACAGAAACGTATCAGAAATGAGATTTAGTTCTTACTGCTCTAGACACTCCATGTGTGCCTACCTTACACGTTACAAAATTCACGGAAGTCAACATAAGACATGGAGAAAGTTAAGCCTGTTTGTAACTCTCATGGATTACCGGTTTCAGAATCTGCAAGATAAGTTATGTTCTCAAAAGGCATTATGGAAACTTTTCAGGTTTACAGAATACTATGAACAGTAAGGACAGCTTCCAAGACACATCCAGAGTTTATTAATGGATATTATATCAGACCAACATCCATTAGCAAACCAAAATCTGTCTCAGTACCTTTGTTTCTGAGTATGATTTTACAAAAAACTAATATGAAAACATTAAAACAGCCTCTAATGCTGTTTGACTTTTTTTTCCCCCTTTTTTGTAATAAAATATCATTTGCTCTGGAGGTGTCTAGGATTTGATAATTCCAGGAAAACATGCAAAGCAGTTTCAAATTTATTATTATTATTATTCACCTTAGGGCATATACTTACTCAGCTGGTGAAAATCAGCATAGTCCTGTTGACTTCTGCAGCATTATATCAGCTTATACCAGTGAAAGAGCTGGCATGTCGAGTTTCAGCATTTCAAGTCACTTTACCTACATATGCAGTAGGACTTTCTTTTGCAAGGTGGAAAGTTACCTATGGTGCAAACTGTACTACCTAGACTACCATTGTTACCTGCTCACAGGACATGATTTCACTGTATCACTTCATACTTGAAATTCAAGATGTTATTTTAATCAGGGTACAAACATGAAAAGGTGCATGTGTTACTGTTTCTTTTAAAGGTGCATCGTTTTTTTTTTTTATTCTGTTGTGCTTAATAGTTACTATTCAGTGTTCTTTACATTCTTTGCTTTCAGCATTAAAATCACCTATTAGGGAAACACAGTATCACCTACAGAGGTACAGAAAAATGTAAGTGATTTCCTGAATTGTTACTCAAGTATACTGGTTGAACTTTTAGTCACCAGTATGACATCAAGGGGCTACAACATGCAAACTGTGGTATATAAAAGTATTGCACCATTGCTGTATGCGAAATCTTGCAGCCTCTCGCCTCTTCTTGCATAGCTGCTGATTACCATGTGCGCATTGGAAAAAAAATGGTGTTTGTGCTGTACAAAATGGCTGGGCAATAATGCAGACACTTCAGAAACTCTAGAGCTGCTTTTGCAAGCTTTCAAACCAAGCCCCTTGGCCTGACCGCCTGCCTGCTCCCCAGCCCAAATCTCACCCTGCGGGGCTTCCCACTTAAGAACACCCTCCGCTGGGGCTGCTTTACGTTGACTGCATTGAAGTTCATCGGAGCATGCACCTTACCATATAGCATATCCTTTCGTTTTTACAAGTCTGTAAAGATGGTTGACTGCAAAAATAATCATGTGTCAATACAGCAAATGAAATTAAGGCACACAGAAGGTGATCAATGTTGTATTATATCAGAATTACAGTCCTTTGGAACTGAACGTTTTGCTGCTGGCAGTGCAAGAAAAGCAAAGTTGTGTATTTATTGTTGGCTGCTGAGGGCTCAGTATGAAAATCGATATAATAAAAATGTTCACGGTGTCAAGCTCTTTTTAGTTGTTCCCAAATTATTGGAAAGTAAAAAGGCAAAAAAATAGTTTTGTATTTAAAACTTCTTTCCTGAGGTTTACTTCACCTTTCTAGCTATATTTTTCTTTTATCTAAAAATGTAAAATGAATACAAATGCAGTAAGTATTGTATATTAAATACGGAAAAATAGCAACATTGTTTTCTAGTTTTTATATTTGCAAGTGTTTGTCTCAACACCCTGGGTATTCCAGAAGATCAACAAACATACACACGACCAGACACAGAAACGTAAGCACATGCACACCCTTTCAAGCACCTTACAATATACCTTTAGTTTTACCAAAATCTAACCTCTTTTGTCCTAATTTCTCATCCCTAAACTACTTTATTGCTTCCCTTGGATGAACTCCATTTTAATAAAAAAAAGAAAATTTGAGGAATCGCTTTTTCTTTCAAAGGCATAAGATTGTTGCAATTGCTCTGAATGCTATATAGTTCAGCAGTAGTTTTTCTTCACTGAAATCTTCTTCATTTTGTTTTAGGCAAATTGTGATTTAATTCAGCCATAATGTCTGTCAGTCATTCATGAAATGGCGTATTTTCCTCAAATGTTACTTGATCCCACTGTTGCACTAATGTGCACGGTACCTGTGTGTTCCTAAAGATTCTGCTGCTTTCACCTTCCAAGAAGCTGAGCACACTTTGTTGATTGACTGGTTTTTCTTAATTGGCGATAAATATGTCCAGTAACATTTCTGGGTACATAGAAATGGTAAAAGTGCGTGTCTTGAGTCAAACACAATATGACACATCAGACTCTAAAAACAGATGCATATTTTCTGTCTTCACTCCTAATTGACTAAAAAATTCTCATCAAAACAACTCAAATAAAGCTTAAGCTTATTGTAAAGATCATTAAGTGCTCTTTAGAACAGGATACCCGTAGTTTTTACTGACAAGATCTCCAATGAGCCACCAGACATAGGAATCTAAAAATTGTAAGCTTGAGCATCCGAACAGATTGCAGCTTCTGGATGAAAGCTCTAGACAGGCATGACTGCAAAGCCAACCAGACCCCAAAGCCACAAAGGATTTTGTAACTTAGAACTAAAACTTTGTGCTGCCTCTAGAAATTATAAGGAACTATGAAAATCCTTTACAAAACATAGTTGCAGATGTGATGCAGCATTCAGTGAAAACAGCAGCTACCCTTACATTATGTGACATTCCGAGTTAGTCTTTAAGCACATTATGAGATTATGAGCAGCAGTCCAGTCAGGGACAGACACAAAATCAACTGCAATGAGGCTCGTGGCTGAGCAGAACACTCTGCGTCAGAAATAATACCCATATTAGCCATAGCTAATGCGTTGTGAAAAAGGGAAAAAATCAGGAAAATATTGAACAGATTAAATAAGAGCTACCATACAGATCTGGATACTGTCTGGTGTTTTACCTCTGACAGTGCTCGGGGCAAGATACCGCAGAAGAACATCTAACAGTCTGAAAACAATTATAGAACAAATTCTTCATATGAGAATTTTCTTCCTAGTTCTTATCTGTGAGAAGGTGACTTACACTCTGCATGAAGTTCATAAAACCCAATTATGGAAGAGAAAATTATATTTAAAAAGAAATAAATCCATTAAGCAGAATACAAAGGGCCTTGGAGAATAAGCACAAATGTCACTCTTCTCATTATTCACATAAATGTTCTCATCCTCTTCACCTCAAAATTATCTAATGACACTAGATGTCACATGCTTATTATCACCATAGAAACAAATACTAATTTTAAAATATTTAAATGCATTGTCTTTGTCTATCATGTGCCTGCCATTTACTGCTACAAGGAAGGCAAGGTTTACAGTGTTCATATTGTTCCTCATTTTACACCCATCAGTTGTGTTGCTTTTTTTCCCCCCATCAATAAATGAGGTCATCTTTGAGTCTCCTGTCACACAGAAGTCCTTTCTCTAAGTATTTTCATCCATTTTTAGACATCTGATTTAGCTGGCTGAATTTTCTGGCTGGACTCCCAAGCCTCATTCACAGCCAGGGAAGAAAAGCTAATGGAGGTTTAACTAAAACCTTGGGGGTGCCCAGTGCAGGACTCCCCGCTCCCACTGCCTGCACAGGGACGGAGGGACCCTGGGACCCCGCAGCCCCAGCTTCTTGCAGCATCATGTCTCTGCATTTCCAGGCACCAGACGCCAGCTCAAAGCCGCAGAGCGCAAAGCGCTGGGTGAATCAACTCTCTTGGTTCCAATGTGGTCAAAACATTCTGAATTCTGCCCCGGCAGACTCGACACAGCTTAGGTATTGTCTACACTGCTGCAGCTGAGCTGAAGCCCATGGAGACCTGCAGTGCTACCGCCACGTAAGCGTAAGGACAGACAGACTGCCATGCTCCCGTACGCCAAGGGCCGCAGCCCAAATCTGAAAATGTGTCCAGGAGGAGGAGACCACCATGCTTTACAAAAGGGGTATCATAATGCAATCAGTAATACTCCTAATCTTATTTTTATCTATTTTAATGCAGTTTGTTTCTTCTGTCTTCAATGTACTTCTCCAGCATCACCAGCAGCTCAGAGACAGCTTCAGCCTGATGTGTTTCCAAAGTAGCCATCCTTGGATTAGAACACACCAACTATTTTCTGAGGAACTAGTTATACCTTTCCTTAAGCACTAGCTTGCAATTTTCAAGAGTGAATTTTATTTTCAATTAAGCAAATTTTACTTTCAGTTGTGGTGTGGTCATCTTGGTTTTCTTCTAGTTCCTCACAGCCTGCTTTCAGCTTCACTAAATAGCTTGGTATAACAAATTCCCACGGACTCACCAATTTTTTCCAGCTATTGCTAAACATGATGAACGGGGCAATGCTATTTCAGAAACAAAAATCACTTGTGCTTTGTGTGATTAAAGTATTAATATGTAACTATTCTTCTCCATGTATACAAAGATAAAAACTGATGTGGAGTAATTTTTAACAGAAGTATTTTAAGAAAAGGAAGGCTGAAATCACGAGTTTGTTGATCCTGATAACTCACAGGCTTCTTTTAGCATTTGCATTAGCCAAACCCAATATTAACCTGGTCAATATCACAGTGTTCCTTATTTTGCAGTGCAGATAGCTAGCTAGCGAGTGACAAATAAAAACCTTTTTTTTTTTTTTCCAAATAGAACCCCATTTCACTGAGTCCTATGCCAGGGTAGGCTGCTATTTCCCTTAGTCTCTGTACCTGCTGAAGGAAAAAAGGAAGCACCGCAGTTCCACCCGCAACTGCCCACCAGACAGATCAGGAGGACAACACCCTCATTATGAATGATATCTGTCCGCTCCTGGGATGCCTGTTCCAAACGCCCCAGGATTCAACTGCACCTTTACTTTCTATTTCTCCGCTCAGAACCACGCTCCGCTCCCCCGCTCCCCTCACGCAGGCCGGCCCAGAGTCACCGTCCCGCTGCCGCCGACGGGAACCTGCGCGCCGCGCCCGGCTCCCCGCCGCTGCCCCTGCCCCAACCGACGCCCTGCATTACAGCTGCCCGGCTGCCATCATCCTGCCCCTCCTTCCTCTGCCGACCGCTCCGTCCCCGGCGCTTCCGAGCGGGGCCGGGCAGCGGGGCCGGGCAGCGGAGCTGAGGCGGGGCGGGGCGGGGCGGGACGGGGCGGAGCTGCGGCGGGCACTGCCGGCCGCCCCCCACCGGCCGACAGGCGCCGCTCCGGCCGTGGTAGCGCGGCGGCGCCAGCAGGCGGCGCTGTGTGCCCGCCGCCATCGCCGCTCCCGCAGCTCGGCGGCTGCTGGGAGCCGAGCAGGGCTCGGGCGCCGGCGGCGCGGCTTCCCGGGCGCCGGGAAAGGGCCCTGGGTTGGGCCGGGTTCACGGCAGACGGCGGCGGAGGGTCTCAGCGGCGCCATGGGGAAGCGGGACAACCGGGTGGTGAGTAACGTGGGCAGCTCGGCGGGGAGGCGGCGACCAGGCCGGGGTCCGCCACAACCGCGGCGGCGGCACCTCCGGGCGGGCCCCGGCGGGGAAGCTGTGGGGAGCTGGGCGGCCTACGTGGGCCTGTCCGGCCCATTCCTGTGCTGCGGCCGCCGGGGCGGGGAGAAGGGCCCGCCTCCCCTCAGCGGGGGAGCAGCGGGGCGCCGGGCCTGCGCGGCGGCGGGCGGGAGGCACTGGAGCGCTGCTGGCGGGATCCGCGGCGGCCGGTCTGCGGGACCTCCAGGCGCCGCGCCGCCGGAGAACAAAGGCGGCCGAGCCCTGCGGAGCCGGCGGGCGCCCCGGGGAGCGGGGCCGGGGCTGCTGGCGGCCCTGTGCGGGGTGTCCCTGCGCGGGCGGGCACCTGCCCGCGGTTCTCCTGAACAACCCCTGATCGTCTTGTCAAACCTGTCAGCCGTCGTGACTGACGCCTGCTTTGTGATCTGCTAAATTGAGATGATTAAGATGCGGGCCTGGTCCTGACGAAAATACAATGTTCCCAGTGGGAGTTGCAGCATTTGCTGAAGCAGCTCGGATTGTCACTAAGCCGTATTTCCCTAAACTTGGCGTTCAGCTATAGCGAGCTTAATGCAGCGCTGTGCTAACCTCGGGAACTGGGGTTAGAGGCCAAAAACGTGCTTTTAAGCACCTGACTGTGGAGCTTAACTTTATACTGTTTGTGCCTCCTTGTATTTTTCTTTAAACTTTTTCATACCAATTAGCCATTCACCTTATGTTCATGTTTCATTTAGGCATTGTAAATTTACAATTTCTGAGTTTTGCTAGGGGAAATCCCATGGGTGAGGCTGCTTGAAGGTAAAGGGGCCCAAGATAGTTCTTTAGTGTTCAGGGACTGCTTCTACCAGGCACAAGATCAGAGCATCACAACACGTAGGAAGTCAAGGAAGGGAGCCAGGAGACCTGCATGGTTTAACAGGGAACTGCTGGGTAGGCTCAAGTGGAAGAGGAGAGTTTACAGATCATGGAAGGAGGGGCTGGCCACTTGGGAAGAATATAAGACTGTTGTCAGAGGGTGTAGGGAGGCAACTAGGAAAGCTAAAGCCTCCTTAGAATTAAACCTGGCAAGAGGGGTCAAGGACAACAGGAAGAGCTTTTTCAAATACATGGCAGATAAAACTAACACCAGAGGCAATGTAGGCCCACTGATGAATGAGGTGGGTGCTCTGGTGACAGAAGATACAGAGAAGGCAGAGTTACTGAATGCCTTGTCTCTGTCTACTCTGCCGGAGGCTGTCCTGAGGAGCCCCGTACCGCTGAGGCCACAGAGGAAGTTGGGACAATGGAGGAGTCTGCCTTAGTTGATGAAGACTGGGTTAGGGAGCAGTTAGGCAACCTGGACATCCATAAATCCATGGGTCTGGAGGGGATACACCTGGGGGTGCTGAGGGAGCTGACTGAGGTAATTGCTGGACCATTCTCCATCATCTTTGCCAAGTCTTGGGAAATGGGAGAGGTGCCTGAGGACTGGAGGAAAGCAAATGTCACTCCAGTCTTCAAAAAGGGTAAGAAGGAGGACCCAGGTAACTATAGACCGGTCAGCCTCACCTCCATCCCTGGGAAAGTGATGGAACATCTTATCCCTGGTGCCATCTCAAGGCATATCAAGGATAAGAGGGTCATTAGGGGCAGTCACCATGGCTTCACCAAGGGGAAATTGTGCTTGATCAACCTCATAGCCTTTTATGAGGACATAACAAGGTGGATAGATGATGGCAGAGCAGTGGATATGGTCTACCTTGACTTAAGTAAAGCATTTGACACAGTCTCCCACAGCATCCGCACAGCTAAACTGAGGGAGTGCGGTCTGAGTGATCAGGTAGTGAGGTGGACTGCGAACTGGCTGAAGTAAAGAAGCCAGAGAGTTGTGGTCAATGGGGCGGAGTCCAGTTGGATGCCTTTATCTAGTGGAGTGCCTCAGGGGTCAGTACTGGGGCTGGTATTATTTAATATATTCATCGATAATTTGGACAAGGGAATAGAGTGTACTATCAGCAGGTTTGCTGATGACACTAAGCTGGGAGGAGCGGCTGACACACCAGAAGGCTGTGCTGCCATCCAGCGGGACCTGGACAGGATGGAGAGTTGGGCAGGGAAAAATTTAATGAAATATAACAAGGGCAAGTGTAGAGTCTTGCATCTGGGCAGGAACAACCCCAGGCTCCAGTATAGGTTGGGGAATGACCTATTAGACAGCGGTGTAGGGGAAAGGGACCTGGGGGTCCTGGTGGACAACAGGATGACCATGAGCCAGCACTGTGCCCTTGTGGCCAGGAAGGCCAATGGCATCCTGGGGTGTATTAGAAGGGGGGTGGTTAGTAGGTTGAGAGAGGTTCTCCTTCCCCTCTACTCTGCCCTGGTGAGACCGCACCTGGAATGTTGTGTCCAGTTCTGGGCCCCTCAGTTCCAGAAGGACAGGGAACTGCTGGAGAGAGTCCAGTGCAGAGCAATGAAACTGATTAAGGGAGTGGAGCATCTCCCGTATGAGGAAAGGCTGAGGGAGCTGAGGCTCTTTAGTTTGGAGGAGACTGAGGGGTGACCTTATTAATGTTTACAAATATATAAAGGGTGAGTGCCATGAGGATGGAGCCAGGCTCTTCTCGGTGACAACCAATGGTAGGACAAAGAGTAATGGGTTCAAACTGGAACACAAGAGGTTCCACTTAAATTTGAGAAGAAACTTCTTCTCAGTGAGGGTGACAGAACACTGGAACAGGCTGCCCAGGGAGGTTGTGGAGTCTCCTTCTCTGGAGACATTCAAAACCCGCCCGGACACATTCCTGTGTAACCTCATCTTGGTGTTCCTGCTCCGGCAGGGGGATTGGACTAGGTGATCTTTTGAGGTCCCTTCCAATCCCTAACACTCTGTCATTCTGTGATTCTGTGTACTTGAGTGTCTATTTATTCTTAATTTTCTTCTAATAGGACAGTCAGGAGGATGCACCTACCAATGCCCACAAATCTTTATATTCCTATATAAGGTTCTTTATGCCATGATGGCAAGTTACAATATAGAACCTTTTGCTTCTCCTCTGTGGTTGTAAAACTTCCCACCTGTTACTTCTTTCCCATGTCCTTTCTTAAATACACCATCGTTTTAACTATTTGGAGATGGATTTTTTTTCTTTCACATCTGCAGGATACTTGCAAAGCAGTAACTGTATTGCTTGCCCAGAGAACCCCAGCTAACTGAATTCCTGCTTTTCATGAGCATGAAAGCCATACAATGAATACCTTTCAACAACTGCTTGAGCAACTGCCAAAAGAAGAAAACAAATGTTCAGACAAGCGCTTCCTTTATTGAGAGTGCATTTCTGTGCTCTCTCTGGCTAGTGACATGCATTTTGACAAAGTAGTGTAAATACTTCTAAGAAATGTTTATTGACAAATTAATTCTTCATAAATAAATGTGTTTGAAATTATAAGAACATGTTTTAATACATAAATTTCCTAATTGTGGAATATGGAGCAATATTATGTGCTTGCTGCCAGAATGTTAAAGCCACTGAATGGAGGAAGCTTCTTAAGTAGTTATCTGGGGTCTGTGTGAGGAAGTAGAAAATTAACATTTAACAGTTGTAGCTTCTTCTGCAGGTAGAGTTTTGTTGGGGGGCAGCAGGGTGTTCATTTCAGGTTAGCTCAGGTAAGAAAGTAAGTAATTTTTATTTAAGAGCAGCGAGAACCTTAATTTTATGAATAATAATTATGTAAGAAGCTTGAGCTTTTGTATCTAAATTCTTGAGTGGTAAGCAAAAAGAGTTGACTCACTTTGCTCACTGGAATAAGCCAAGTAATGAAATACATTCCTGTTGTCTTCTCTAGTGGATCTAGTACATTGAAACTACCTTTGTTTAATTAAAACTGTTCAAATACTGCCATCCTGCATTGCTAAAGGAACTTCTCTTCAATCAAAGCTGAATTCAACTGCAAAATTTTTACTCATTTGTAGATTTGTAATACAATAAAATGCTAGAGTTAATAATATGAATATGTATCTTTAAGTGCTATAACTACTTGAGCATATGCATCCACCTGGCTACAAAAGAAGGTGCCAAGCTGAGATTAAACTAGTTAAATTGTCATACCACAGCATTTATTTGCCTATGTCAGTTAGCCTTTTTGTGTGAATTAAAGCAACAAAACAAAGCCCCAAGAAATGGCAGCAAATGTCACCCTTAGAGTTGCAAAGTCAGCATGAGTCAAAGTGGTCCACCTGAAAGAGTCCTCTGATTGCTTCAGTGTGGTCCACCTGATGGACCATGGGATGTGCTTCCCTCTGGCCCGCTGCTCCTTCCCAGGCAGAGCCTGCAGTCCCTCTTCCAGGACTAAATGTAGCTCGACAGCCAGGGGCCACCAGCCTGCCCGCAGCCTAGGCCAAAAACCCAGCGGTGTTGCATCCACTGCTGCTGCAGCGTGGGGGGACAGAGGGGCGGCAGCAGCTGCTGCTCTTGGCCTGATAATAAGCAGCCTTGGAGATGTAAGAGCTACACATATGGTCGCATCTTTATTTTGAATCTACAAAATATTGTATCTCAGATTGTGCAACCAAAGCTCAAGAATGGTGCATGTTATATTATGCAAGTTATGCAAAAGTAAATAGTGAAGTGTTGGGATGACGTAGTGATAAAAGCCCATGAGGTACAGGGTTACATGTACCTCCCTTTTGCATGAGCCAAGTGTTATTTGCATTAAAAAAATTTGAGGAATTATTTGCTAGATTAGAGTTTTTCCATTAATTGCTGAGGTGGATTATGGATTCTAAGTTTTAAATTCATCTTTTATAGCCTATTACATATTTAAAGTGAATATGAAGTGGATGCATGGGTTTGAAAGATGGAATACTTCATAACATTGGGGCTTAGAGAGTCTTGTAGGGGTTTTTTCCTCCTTAAAATAGCTCGAAGTCACAGAATTTTTTATATATGCATAACTGTAGCTGAGCACCACTGCTTGTTTATTTTGGTGTTACTGCAAGAAACTTCATGCAGAATTTGTTGAATCTGCTCTCATCAGTTTTATGCAGAACTTAAAAAGGCATAGGATCAGTTGTCCCAGAGAATAAGAGCTGAAATTTAATTACGTTTTCCTTATCCCAAGCAAAAATATTTCAGCTATCATGATACTGTACTCAGTTTGCAAAGCTGAGGGGAATCATTGTAAGGAACATGGTCTCTTTGTGGATGAGTTTTTTCTGCCACAGTGTAACTCAAATTGAAAGCAGCTTACCTGAGTCTTTCTGCCAGACTGATTAAACTTGGTTTAGTTAAATATTTTTTATTTCTAGAAACAAGTCAGAATTATTTTTCAGTGAGTAAGAAAAAGCTTCTGTGAAGAACAAGAAGGACAGATTTTGGTATTCTAGCGCAGCTAATGAATTTTATGTTTCTTGTTTCATATTCAAGGCTTATATGAATCCCATAGCTATGGCCAGAGCGCGAGGTCCTGCCCAAACTTCAGGACCAACAATACAAGACTACTTGAACAGGCCAAGACCAACATGGTAAGTGGTAATATTTGCCTGCCCTTGTGACCTTTTGAGTGAAAGATTTGTTTCCTCTTACTAAAATGACGCTGGTATTTACCTCCTCCCCAGAATACCCAATAATACACTTTGAAAGATTCCTTGTCTCTGGCCAAGGTATTCTCTTCTATATATGTATTCAATCTCCTCTTTTAAACGCAATAGTATTTCATTTTGAAATGCATATTTGTCATTTGTCTTTAGATATTATGGTAACAGTTTCTCAGAAGAGGAAAACGTTGGTCATTTTAGCTGTCTCACAAATCCTAATACCTGAAGCCTGCAGATATATGTGCTTTTTAAACAAAGTAATCTCTAGAAAAATATTTTGCTAGTATATTCTTAGAACACAGTTTACCCTACCCAAGAAAATAATCACTTTGAGATATTATCAACAGCTTACCTTACATTCAGTGCATTTTGCCTCCTCTTCTAAGACATTAGAGAACGATTTATCTCATTGCAAAGGTAGCTTTAGATCTTTCAGGGGGATTTAGCTTACTGTACTTAAGTTATTAGGGTGAGGTTACCATATACATAACATCTAAGATGCTTTCATTCTTCTTTCTGTTGGAAGTTCGGCCAAAGCTAAACTTCAAAAAACCCTACAAAAAGTTAGACACTGAAGAAGGCATTTTTAATTGTGATCTATCACCCTTTTTACGTAGGGAAGAAGTGAAAGAGCAACTAGAAAAGAAAAAGAAAGGATCCAAGGCTTTGGCTGAGTTTGAAGAAAAGATGAACGAGGTTCGTAATGTTATTAGTATGTTAATACTTGATTCTTCTTCTCATATATGCTACTTTTCCACCATTATCGGCACTAGGTACCCATAATAGTTCACTTCACCCAAGCTTTTAATGAGTAAATGTTTTGTTTCATTTATATCGGAAGTTAAGGTTACCACTTTAACCAATGAAGAGCTACTCTCTATTCAGAGAAACACTATATAAAAAGTTTTTAAAATTGCTGCTGAATAAAACTTGAACTTTTCATAAATGTACATATAGTTATACAAATGCTTATTTTTATGTTAATAAATGGAACTCGTGCATTTGCTGGTGTGATAAATCAAAGTCTGTTGTGCTAACTGTGACTCGTTTAAGGTCACACAATCCAAATACATTGAAAAGAGGTGTATTACTGAAAACAGATGTCTTTGGCAAGGAATGTACATGTAACATTAATGCAAGAGAAGGCACAAAGAATGGCCTTCAGTATACAGATAGGATTATAAAGCACTTCTCTCTCTCTCATCCTAAGCTGATTACTTTCCGTGCTGGTTTCCCGGTAGAAATGCAGCTGTTCTGATGCTTGTGTGCAGTGCCTACAGGAGATCAGCACAATATAAGAAAGTGTCACATATAACTCCTGGTGTATACATGAAAGAAGTTAGTATACAATGAATTTCACTGTTCCTGTTCCTTCTTGCATTCTGATATCTTGGGATAAGCCTCAAGCAATAGTCTTCATTATTGTGTGGAAGTTTCTGGTTGAAGTAGATTATGTTCCTCTTCTGCTACTGGAAGGGCAGAGCACCTCTACTTTTGCTGTACCTCTTGCCTAAGAAGTTACACCAGTATTTGGAGGGTCATGGGGTGCTGTTCTGAGAGGATTGATTGTTCTGTGCTCTGTGGGGTTTAGCTTGGTGGTTTTGCTTTAGTTTTTTTTCCTATTCTTTTCCTGCTTTTATCTTTGCTTTATTGTGAAATAATTGAAACTGGCATGGATAGAAGATAACAGCCTTTTGTTATGGCAGAAGGGTAGGAAGGGGTGCAGGGCATTGTGAAATGGCTATGTGTTCTTCCTAAAGCTCCTAAGAACAAATCTCTGAGTGGTTGAAAAGATTTTAAGTCTCTGAATGGCATGCCATCTCTCCTATTGTACTGATAGATCTTGTGCTTTTTTGTTTGAAGTGTACCACTAGCCCAATCTTAAAGCAATTTAAAGAGAACACCTGCCTAATAAAGCACAGGCTGTTGTTAGAGACCCCTCAGGTACCTCTGAGTAGCTGATACATCAGGGTACAACCCACTGCAGTACCACGTAGATACTGTAATACCTTGGACCATGGAAGTGCATGGCGCCCAGCACCGTTTTCTGGCTAACCCGCCGTGTCATCTCAGCACTGTTGAGCTGCTTCACAGTGTGCTGACTCAGGGATCTGTGTATCACGTTGCATTGCACAGGCGTAATCTTGCTTCATTCCTGGTATTTCTGTCCCTTCAGCACAATATGTGGATTATCATTGGTTTCCAATGCAATACCAGTATAGATTTGTTGTGACGAAAGGGAGGATCAGAGTAATAATAATAAAGAGGAGAGCACATGATGTGCCTGACATGGGAAGCAGGAA